>NC_141821.1:34267951-34616451 GCF_982586985.1 Callionymus lyra | reverse complement strand
CTCTCCAGAAGCTGTTCTAGCACCGCCTCTGGCCTCTCAACCTCTCCCCTGCTCCTGAGGTGCATGCATTTAGAATCCTTTGTCCCCAGTGCGCCTCAGAAAGCGTCCCTTCTTCTTCCCTCCCAAAAAAAAAAAAGAAAAGAAAAAAGCCCAGGAGACCGCACAGGCGCTCGTGTGCAAAGGTCTTGCATGATCACATTTATTAGCCGATCAAATATTCAGGTCTGAGCAGGTATTTTAATAAAATACTTAATCCATAGAATATTTAGACTTTAGACTCTTAATGTAATCTTAAAGAATTTAACATGAAGGGGGAGTTTAAAATACATAAATAAAAAACTTTATTTGATGGTATAAAATTTGATTAAAAAATCTCATTAATTTAAAGATTTACAGAAGAAAAAAACAGCGCACAATAAATACATCAAATCAAAAATAAATAAATATATAAAATAAATGGTGTAATATTTAACTTTATACATGTTTAATTTTAAAATGATATTTAAAATCACTACAAAAAAATCAAAGAAATACCCATAAAAATACAAATGAAAAAAGACAAATAAAAAAATGGAAAAACAAAAAAGTAGTGGAAAAGGCCGTTGAAAAAAAAAGTTAATAAAATAGTAAGACATTGGAAACATCTGTAAAGCATTCGTTTTATAGTATCATTGTGATCGCATACGGGCAACATAGATTGAGTCAGTTTTAGACTTTTTAGTCAATGATATAAGCCATAACAGGGAATTTTAATATATATATATATATATATATATATATATATATATAGTACATGTATAATGTTGGTTATGTATTAAAAAGCAACAATTAGGCCAACCAGTCGCATTCTTTTTAGCAGATGTAAAGAAATATTAGGACCTTGGATCACAAAAATAAATTGGTCTTAGTGGAGAAGCTTCATCAGGTTCCAGTAAATTAGAGTAGAGTACATAGAAGTACGGCACATGTACTCAAACTGAGTTGAACTCTTCTTCAGTCTGAGTTCACGTTACTGGACAAGCCTTGTGATTATTATGTCACAGTCAAGGACCATTGATCATTATTGCAAATGTAAATGAGCAATTTGTTTCTTAATCAGTTAAGACCCTTGAAGCTTTAGCCTACAAAGTTAATGATCTGTTTGTGTGTGTGTGTGTGTGTGTGTGTGTCTCCCCGCAGCGACGGAGCTGGCAGGAGTGGGACTTACGTTCTGATTGACATGGTCCTCAATAGAATGGCTAAAGGTAACGATCAATGCTTTTCCTTTCACTCTTTGCGTTCGGATGTCGCCATGGCAACACTTAAGCCTCTCATCTTGCACTGAGGCTCCTGGGAATGTGTTAAAGAGTGACTTTTCTTGGAAGACAGACCTCGGTGCAGGCGGGGAGGAGCAAAGAAAAAAAACACTACACTAACATCAGTAATCAAGAATTGAAGCTGCCGTCACGCTGTATTGACCTGCATCACAACTGCAACATGAATTTAGATAGCACATGCATGGGAAAGGAAAACTCAGGAGACAGAAAGTCATTTTGAATCTCAATTTGTAAAAGTACCTCAAACGGTGAAATCAATTTTTAATAATTAATGTAACCAACTGGTTTGATTTTTATCATCGATCGTTTTTAAAGTAGACTTTGTTTACCTGCCTGTCATGTCTCCTTTCACGAGTAATAATCATAGAAAGAGTGTTTCAAAGAAGAATCGCCGCAGGATATCTTTCAGCCAGGCCCCTGCTGGAAAATAAATAAAATACACGTTATACATCATTATTTTCTAGAACCTAAAGTGTCTTTTAAAATGTGTGAACTCTGGGATTCATATAAAGTCAACACCCATTTTACATTCTATCCATTTGATTTCACTTTCATTTTCTGCCGGCTAGTTAGGACCCCAGCTAGTTAGGATGTTTGATAGATGGATTGATACACCGGTATTCTTTCCATCTTTGGGAAATTTGAGGTGTCACAGCAGTTAATAAAAACAGAAAACATACATACTAGTTACATTAGGACAAACTTTACACACAGTATATAAAATGTTGAATAAGTTACAACCCAGAAACAAGAATATCCTGCTCACAGAAGTCGAGAAAAGCTTCAATAAAGCCCGGTTTCAAGAGAATAGTTGTCAAAACAATATTTATACTTGAATGAGTTGATTAATAGACACTAAAAGATCTCAAATTCTATTCTATTTTTGAGGCTTTTAAAGTGATGAGTTTTTTTCAAAGATAAAATACAGAATAATACTTTAAATTTAAGTATTTAACTTAACTAGATTAGAGTGAATCTTAACTGGTCCTCCAATAGCCCAGAACAAGCAGAGAGTAAGTAATGACTCTTTGATAGATTTTTGGAGGGTTTTTTAAGTGTTCTTAAATATCAAGAAGTGGAGGTTACTTTGGATAAAACTGTTTTATCAAAAGACAAAAATCCGCTCTCTGACATACTACAGAAAATCAATACATTTTTAATTCTGTCTCAGGAAGATCAAGATTAGATCATCAAGTTTTGGTCACATTCAATGATTACATTTTTTGTCGAAGTAAGAAGAACTTCTGATTAAAAGATCACTCTTTATAGTAGTTTTAAAAGCTTCAAGAATAGGAGATGATGTATATTTTCTCAGAATTGTGAAAGGCTTCACAGTACAGTACATATCTATTCTGAATACAAAAGATTCAGATACGGTGCTAGCAACTCATGAGACGGAGATAATTCCAGCAACTGCTCCCAGCGGAGTAATTTCTCCCATCCACCTGTTCTTTTGTTCATTTGCCAGTTAACAAGAAACTTAAGTATCATTTCTTCCTCTCGCTCTATAGAGGTGCTGAGCCTCGTCCCGGCTGCTGGAGAAAATAGGAGATGTGAGAATGCATTCATGGAGTCATAATGTTATCGATTATTACTAGAGCTGTTCGAGTCATTAGAATGAAAGAGAACTTTTCTTCTACGTGACGAACATTCCAGCTCAGCTCTTGCAGAAAGGTCACAAAAGTCAACTGACATCATCTGAATGCACTCCGGGGCTAAGGCTACCCTCTGACCTTTCACCTCCGGCCTTTTGTCCAACACGGCCCCTCCCGCCCTCTTCATTGGAGAGAGGGTTGCTGTTTCTCTGGCCTCTGATGCAGACTGGAGTGTCGGAGGAGCATCAGTATCAGCCACCTGTCCTAATGGAGTTTGGGCAGTCTAATAACAAATACTTTATTGTGACGGCGATGAAAGTGCTCTGCCGCTCTGCTTTTAGCCTTTTGTTTTCAGCTTCGCCGCCGAATGCATAAAATGAGAGTAATTCTGCAACCCGAAAGCTTTTTCTCTTTCATGGAAGAACCTCTCTGCTCAGCTTAACTTTGGAATCCAGCCCTTCTGAGACATGAAAGTCTTGTCGGGAGCTGGAGTACTTTGAGTACTCAGTCCAGCTGCATCAAATCCTCTATTTTCTCTGCTCCCTCTCGCATTCTCACTCTCCCACACAGACATTTTCACTCCATCTCTCCAGCCTCCTCTCTGCATCACTTTCAAAAGCATTCTGCAAGTTCACAGTCGCTCTACACTCGGCTTCTTAAATGAGCCTTGGCATCTCAAGATCCGTGGATATGAAAGTAGATTTTTAGATTAACTTCACTCACTTGTGAGGCTGAAAGAGGCTTAAATCCAACAGCAGGTGATCAGGGTTGAAGGAGAACAACGGTTTTGGATGTTTATCGTCAGACTAAAACCCTGATTGTTGTTTTGGAAGATGTTTCAGAGCATATTTCACCTGCTTAGATCAGTTGGGATGTTTTATCTTTTGAGGATACATCAGTGCAGGAGAGGCCAGAGAACACCTGCGATGGTGAAGATTGAACACAAATGCTAGCATTCTACTAAGAATCATATCCATCTTTCTGTGCTCTGGCCATTACGGCCCTATTTATTATATTTATTTATCATAAAACACATATTTGACATCATTCTCTTTAACTCTAAGAGAAAATGTTGCATCATTCTAGCTGCTATTTAAAGCAATAGCAAGTTCTAAGTGCTAATGCTTAGCCCACATTTTCAAGTATGTTCCCAGCGAGGTAACCAAGCCTCACCTATTGTATTTTTCTTTTTCCATGTTATGTTATTTCTTAAGTACATTTATTTCCTAATATTTTACCTGCATGTTTCTTCAAAACTCTTAATTTGATATTAGCGCCAATGCTACGTGCTACGTTAGCATCACCTCATCACACTTCATATCTGTCTTCCGACTAGAATTTACCAGTTGCACTTAAAAAAGAAGGCATACTATTTATTTAAGCTATTATGCCTACATTTAATTAAACATATTCACTGTTATTCGGTCATACAAATGTCCTTAATATGATGTTATTTATTAGTTTGCTTTTATGTCTTTGTTTTTTTTTCATCCTGTGGTTTAGGATTTTAAACTTTAAAATAAACAAAAGTAGTATTCTTGCGGTGCATTTTACCTAAGAATTAATTCCACTAGCACAACTAGAAAAAAATAACATACAGCTGAAAGATAAATTTACTATTTTTACAACCCAGGAAGGTGAAAACAAATCTAATTATGTGGGGATTTGCCTATTTATGACCTTGGCTCCTGCTAAGATTTGGTTCAGGATGTCTTTGTAATAGCTAGAACAAATCATGATTTTATATAAGAAATTCAAATGATCATATTAATGAGTATATACTTTAGTAAAGAATGCGTACATCAAATACATTGTTAAGTGTTGATTCCATGTCGTGATGTTCCAAATGGGAAAACGTTTTTTTTGTTAGTGTAAATGTCTTGTAAGATTTACATTGACCCTGACATTAAATATAATAATAATACTTCCATTTACAGTTTTGATAATTTTATGTACCTTTCACAAATCTTTACACCAGACACAAAAGATTGGGAAATGACCCATTTATTAGAATAAACGATAATAAAACATCAGCTCCAGCAGATTAAACAATACAAACATATAACCGCAATTGTTTACTCCTGCCAGAATTTACCATGGGATATCATCAGAATCTATTTTGACCCGCGATGATCCCAGCAAAACCTTTCACTGGTATTCCGAGAGTACTATTGCTCATTTGCCTGACCCTCAACTATCCTCTTGCATATTTTATCCAGCAGCCGTCTGTGGTTCTTGTCCAAGTCTTTCGAGGGATGAATGTAATAATTTTCAATCGCGGTACCCTTCCAAAGGGAGCGGAGCATAAAGAGAGATTGACAGATGTGAGCTGGATTACTGTGCTGCTTTGAACTGAGTCCAATTTTCGCTCTGTTGCAGGTGCTAAAGAGATTGATATTGCCGCTACCCTGGAGCACTTGAGAGACCAGAGAGCTGGAATGGTCCAGACAAAGGTACGGCTCCCCGCTTTGAGTGGGAGAGTGGGTGTGTGTGTTGGGGGGAAGGCGGTTTCAAACACACACATTGTCTATTTTATGAGCAGATGATTAGAAGAAAAGATTTGGTCATTGGATGCACCGTGGAAAGGGACCTTGGTAATCATGTACTGCTTTTATTACAGTATTTTTTTCTCTGCACGTCCCTTAAAGGTTTTCTCTACGTTTAAGGGACGTGTGGGGGGGTAGTTAAAAAAAGATTGAAACGATATACGGTCATTGAGTCATACTTGAAAAAGGTTCTGATCAAATGATTGACTTTACTGACCCTATTTCAAACTGTTGTGAGGGTCTGTAGATACAAATAAAAAAAGGATGAAAAAAGAATTGCCTTGAGGGAAAAACCTTTTAGTAGGAAGGACGAATATAATTTTTTTTTTATCAATTTATGCAAGCGAGTACAAATACAACAATTTGTATTCCTACATTATTTCATTTTAAAACAACAATGAGCCAAATATTAAATTTCATATTATATAATTTTATTTGTAAAAATACATTTTCGGGGACCACAAAGACAATTTAAGTAAAGGATACTACTAGAGATGAATAACAAAAATAATAATAAAAGAAAAAAGAAAACCTGCTGCTCTCAAAAGTATTTTTATATGATCGGATTTATAGTTTCAATCAGACCACATTATGGGGTCAAAGGGCCACATGCAGCCCCCGGACTGTACTATGTCTGTGACCTGTTTAACTTCATTAAACAGTAGTGAATTCTGTTTTATCAAAGACTGAACTACAGAAGAATGAACTTCATTTCCTCCACGTCTCTCTCCGCCTGGTAAGGAGAGGTTGATCTCCCCCTACTGTAGGAAACATGCATAGCTCACTGAAACCAAATGTATTTACATTCAAACGCTCTGCCACGGCTCATACTCACCGGCACACCTGGAACCTACAGAACTTTGGACGGTAAATAAAAATAGTATTTTCAGTACAAAAGTGAAAAACAGCCACAAGTGACTCTCGCTCATCGATCGAGTGTGTACTCAAGCCAGACCGTGGCAGGCTGACACATCTGAAGACTGTTCCCTCTAAACTCCTACGTATCTTTTTTTTCTTACTCTGTGAGTGGACCCCGTGGCCGTCAGCCTGGGGAGAGCAGCGGAATATAAATACCCAGCAGGTCCAAGGGGCAAACATCAATCAAGCCCTTGTGTGCTCCTCTGGGGAAAACGGCGCGGTGGATCCACAGACAAACATATGAAGCCCAGAGATAGCAAAGCTTGAAGAATTCCATATTAAGACACACCTGGCCGAGTTGATGGCGGTGAAAAGCCTAGAAAGTGGTTTCAGGTCCGTGGCCGAGCAGGGTCAGCACTGAAAGAGGAAGGGAGGGCGGGGGGGCTGACGTCAATCATTCAGAAGCATCACTCTTGAATAGACACACCAGTAAAACTTTTTTTCTCCTTCTCCACTCCTCAGGAGCAGTTTGAGTTTGCGCTGACAGCTGTGGCAGAGGAGGTGAACGCCATACTGAAAGCTCTTCCCCAGTGAAGTCATCGCCCCCCCGCCCATCTCATCCTCGCTCGCTGAGCACCAGTTCCTCTGCCCACTCAAAGACTGACACTCTCTGCTCTCTTCCGACTTCTTCCTGCTCCTCCTCTCTCTGAGACTACGAATGTCACATCACTGGGATGCTCCTCGTCCTCAAGCGTGTCGCCGCAGATAAAAACCTGTGTGACGGTGCATCAGACGTGTTACTGGTCAGCCTGTCCATCAAACCGCATCATGAAGACACAGTCAGTTCCACAGGTTCTCCTCGTCTCTTTAGGTCTGAGGGTTGAGTTTTGTCACGAACAGAAGGAGAACACTCTGAGAGGTTTGTCTTGCTCTCACTGCAATATCCCAATTAAGCGTCTCTTCAACAGTTCAGCGCGTACAACTAATTAAAATGGACACCAAATGGGCCGAAGTGCAAATGAGAAAATACAAAGCTCATTACTTTAGGTTCACATTCAAATGTCATCTCAGGATACCCAGATAAAGTCGATATCTGAACTTAGATTAGCAATGATTCTAAAAGACGACGAACCGACCCTGAAAACCATTTTGGTTCGCCCCCTCGTGACATTAGCATGTATGCTCTTTTGTTCCAGTCACCAAAATACTTCATGCTGGTTCATGAAACTTTAAAGAGCCTTAATTCAATTCAATTCAATTCAATTCAATTTTATTTAAAGTGTCTAACAGTGTGTCTACAACACTGTATACATATAATTGTATAACAAGTTATCAATTCTACATCACTGAATTAATGAATTTCCTCATTTTAAATACTCATTTAGCAGCACTAGCTTAGCATTAGCGTGCTCATGCTTAACATACACCCAGTAACCGTGATAGTTTGAACATAGGCATAGACTTTTTTCCATCTCCACTCGGGGAACTTCGGGTATTCTCAGCATGACTGAGGGGAACCATCTTTTAAGAATTTCCCCGGGTCCACCCTGGGGCCCCTTCCCATTTGGACGTGCCTGTAACAGCCCTAGTGTGGGGCACCAAGACGAACACCAGCTCAAAAGTATTTCCATCACCCTTGAGCTGATGCCAGGCCACGCCATGGGAGGGGGCGCTCGGTGGCCATGCTTTTCAAACAATAAACAAGGCCCTTCAGAGGGGTCACCAGCAGCAAGTCAGACCTTTGGTTTTGTCGACCTTTCTTGCTCAAAACTTAAACTTCTCATCCTAGACAGATTAACTTCATCCTTAAATGCTCAATGGCCCCACGTGCAGACAGTGACTTGATACAGTTACAGTTATATTGAAATATAAAATACTGTTTTGAAAACACCTATTTGTGTCCACCAAACAATTACAAAGACACAAAATAAAAAGGCTGACGCTGACTCATAGAAAGTGACAGTAACATATGAAGGTGAGACGTCGTCTATATTCTCTTCTCTTGGATTCTGGAGATTCCTACACAACCAGCTTCATTGTGGATATGTGCGCTCCCTTCATCCTCTTCCTGGAGATGCAGACGAACACAACCAGCTGATGGTTCTAGTCGTTCCTCTCCTTTCATCGTTCCTGCTGCCGTGACACCCTCCAGTCAAAAACTGCCGTCATCTTCATCTCGAGTGGCGAGTCGTCTCTGAACATCTTGTTCTAGTTCCAATGACCAGCTGTGAACGTGATGTCTAGTGAAGGTTTTTATTCCAAAATGATGAAACAAAAAATGCTGATTGGCCACTTTAACGGACATTTTGAGAATAAACTCCTCACATGTTTCGTGCTACTATATATAAACATGTACCCGGCATCACATGTGTAGATGTTGGTGTATTAGGAAATCCACAGGTTCTTGAACGCCTCATAAATGACTTATCAGGTGTTTTCTTTTTCTCATCGAATGGTTGCTTTTCTTCACTGCTCAGATAAATGTTATAGATCTATAAAGCCTAGAGCTAGTTGTTGTCATATATCAGTAGATACAGAGATATTTAGGCAGAAATAATAATTGTTGCTGAATTTCTTTGTCCACTCATATTGTGTGATGGTGCAATATGACAGATCCTCTATGTAAAGAAGATGAATTAATGAGTTATAACGGTCGCCTCATGAATATACTCGGATGGCCGCGATGAAAACTATATATTTTGTGTGAATATTGATTGATAATAAATCTTAACAGTTGCATCAGAGGCTCCTGTGTTTTATGTAGAACTTATCCTTTCTCAAATCACGATCTTTCCGACACTTGATTGAACGTCTCCAGACGACTCATGAATAAAAATGATTCATGTTCCCCGAGTTAAGTTTGGCTTGGAGTCGCAGGTTCGAAGAAGAAATCGACTTAGTTTCCAGATGAAACTATGCTAACTTTTTTCTTTTTTATTAATTTGTGAAGTTGTAGGTGTCGTATAAAATGATGCCATCATAAAAACCCTGGTTAAATCCGGGCGGGGCACTAACCAATCCAATGCTTTCTAACTGGAGCTGTTCACTGCAACGTTTAGTAGAAGAGAAATGAAGACATCATGTCTTTAACATGAGCTACAGCAGAGATTAAAATGTTCACTTAACAGCCAAAACATTTTACAAACTGGCCTTGGTGGGATAATTAAAAGTTTTATGATTTTCTTCATCACATGACGATAGATTTATCTTCTTCTTCACTTTCAACTCATTAGGAACAGCATCTTCCCTCCCACAATATCATGATGCGTGCTAATTCAATTTCAAAAACCTCCACAAACAAACTCCGCTAAACTGAAAAGGGGGGCCATTACTCTATTATAAAATTGGTGGTCGTTGTAAAAAACACAGAGGGTTGTAGCTGCACCACAAGCTTGAGGTAGAGAACACCCTGGAAAGACATCCAGAAGGAGCAACCACTTGAATTTGGGGTAACTGATTCATTTAAGAACAATAAATAAAAATTATTTCGCTTGTGCTGGCAATTTTTTAAGAGCAGGTTTCCTTTTCCTTTTATGAAATCAATTTGTATTAAGGTAAATAAAGAAAACATTTGTCTGTTTCAACCCCAAAAAATCTAAAAACAATATTTAGTTTTCAAAAATGTGTGCAATGTACAATATGACATTGTTTGAATGGTTGTCAAACTCTGATAATTTAAAAAAAATAATTGAAAATTAAAGGTTAATTAATGTGTTGATTTCAGTGTGTCTTAAATAGATGTTGGACCGTATGAAATATTTACATTAGAAAATGTACTTAAGCCCCGCCCACTGATCTCAACTGACTAAAGCTAAAATCCTGTTTATGGTTAAGACTTCACACGGGGAAGAACTTGAAGTAATAACTTTAGAACATTGTCATAATGAGGCACTTACATCTTGGAGTTAGTCAGTAGAATTGAAGTTTAACAACAGTTGCCCCTCAAACATTTAGTTCAGCCAACATCCTACACAGACAGGAAGTATCATTGTGAGATTTCCTAGTGAAGTGCTCGCAATGTTTAGTACTGAGTACTTCCTGTCTTTTTAGGATGTTGGCCTAGCATTGGTAGCTAAAAACAAGCTTGACACATAGACTTGTTTACGTTTTTCCGGAACAATTTGTTATGTCGAGTCTTCAGTACAAGATGGACGTTACAGACGAGGACAGTGGAGGTATTTGGATGTTTTTAAGTGTCTTTTTGGATGAAGATAAAATTGAGGAGACAACTGTGCTCCAGTCCCTACATTGAATTTTGGGCGAACTATCCCTTGTAAATAAGGCTTTTAAATAAAAATGACTTGCCCAACTGTCGACGATTTAAACAATTAAACTTGTGAACAAATTGTTTGTGTTGTTGATCTTTCTATTTCGGCGCCGCTCTGCCTGGAGACAGTGTCGGTGACACTCCTGCAGCGTCTCCAACACGCGGCACAATCTCAATTAAAAATTGACATTAAAGCCCGACCCATCCTGAGAAACCTTCAACCTCCATCTGGGCGTGTAAATCCACGGACCGGTCGCTTCCTCCCCTGACAGTTCTAATGGAAGCTCCGTGCACTTCCTGCTGCCTCATTTCCATGTGATTCACTGATGAGCTGTCGTCACTAACTAGCAACACCAAACCACAAACCCGGTTTATGTTTGAGTGGTGAAGCACACAATCCTCCTCAGCTCCGTGGCAACTATAATTACACATGTTTTAATTGCTTATCAGCTGATGGGTGTGTTAGGAAATGTATTCATACTAATTACTTCCTGAGGTGTGCGCCCGGCTGCCGTGTCACATGATTTCCTGCCAGGTCCCATTTGGGAGGATTAATTTGCTCAGAAAGTCGCACATTTCTATATGTGAATAGAAAATTGATTCCCGATGCAGGATTTTAAAATCACCTTTGAAAGTGACGAAGCGAAACACTCCAATGTTGCTCAACCAGCCAGTCAATGAGATCTCTTTAGGAGTTACTGATTTTTTTTTTAATTTTTTTGGTGAAGCATCTGCGCTTCAGAAAAAAAATCGCAGTGAAATCAGGGGAAATTTAGGAAAGTGAGAAGTCACTAGCATGAAATGAAGGAGCAGGTCTTGTAAGTTAGAGTTGTGAAGTAAAGCTGATGAATCACTCAGTCTTGAAACGAGCAGATTAAAATACTCGTGTTCCTGGGAGAGTCCTCGGCACGGCCAAGAACGTCGAGTGGGCCTTTTCAGCCGTGGACCTATGAGTCCTGCAGCTGCGACCCACTCTTTGAAGATCCCCGCGGTTTTATTGTAATCACGACTGGCTCTCACCGCCGTTCACACTTCAGCTAGGAGGGTTTAGCTTTAAGTTGTTCTGGAGGAGGTTTGGGTTCGTCTCCATCTTATCCACGGCGGGAGGGACGATAGTTTTGTCGCAGCACCTCTTTATCGATGTGTTCCTCCAGCTACTTTGTGTACGAGACTATCAGGATTATGCTTCAACACAAAATCAATTTGAACCCTTTTTTCTGCATGTGAACTATACTCGAAAAACTCTTTCCTACCCAGGTATCCTCAATCTACTCTCAAAGAAAACAGCAGACAACTCATCACAACACACACTTTTCTAAGTCAGATTCAGAATTAAAGTAGCTACGAAAAGGAATGTAGCACCAATGTGCTATTACTAAGACTTTAATACGCAATACTTTTTTTGTGGTTCTTGCGTCAAAGCAGCTATGCTGTGTGCAGGTTTTACTCTTTGCCTAATGTTTTTTTAAGCACCAAGCCAAGAGGGCATTTTTCTTCAATCATTGACACACTTTAACTGTGTATGTCTTCTGTGTCTGACCCTAAATAGTTGCATCAGTAGCAGAACAAACATCTGCAGATGCTGCGGGAGTAGCTATTACATTATCATAAGTTAATTTGTTTTGGTTAGAGTTAAACACAGCTAGTTTGAAGGGTAAACTCTGGGTGTAAATATCAACAAGAAATTGCCATTTTGATATTTTCAACTGAACTTTGGGATGTCTTGAAGAGATGTTATTGTTAGACAAGTCAAACCAAGATGACATTTTCAATGATCCAGCATAGTTTCAAAGAACACAGTACATTTTCTGATCAATTCTAAATAAATTTCTAACAGTCAGGATATGTGTGTGTGTGCATGCACATGTAATACATTTAAATGTATGGCTGTAAGTAAGAAAGGAATTTATATTTATATAGCCCTTCCATACCAGGGTCACAAAGCGCCTAAACAATCAAAACAATAATCAATAAAATATATACTTTAAAGATCAAGATAATACTGAGAACAACACAGGAGTTCCAGAAAATCAAGGAAAAGCCTGCACAAATAAAAGTGTCTTAAGATGTTCCTTGAAGGAGTCAGTAGATCCATCAAACACAGAGAGAGAGGAAGATCGTTCCAAAGCTTAGGAGCAACAGTCTGGAAGGATTTCTTTCCTCTGGTCCTGAACCGTGTGCGAGGAACCATCAGTAGATTCTAATCCACAGACCATATATGGCAACTTAATATAGGTTAAATTGGATGAATATACATATTTTATTAATTATATTATATATATAATATATAATATATAATATATATAAAATATTATTAATATTTATACATATCTTGCTAACACAAGAAATTACTATGTTGTGTCTACAACACTAGCAATAAAGGTTTATGATTCTGATAATATCTCTCTATAAATATCTACAATATAACATTCTACTGAGGCAACAAATGAAAAACAAATCTCACAATGCCATTCATTCATGCTACCTTTCTATTCTGTGACAAAGTAATCATCAGTGGTAATGTTTTGTTTTTTCAAATATCCCAAGCCGGATGCATCAGAATGTTAGAAAATCAGGCAAAAGTAAAATAGTATGAATAAATTGAACACTACTTAACTACATTGAATCTAAAAAGATATGACTATGAAACACAGATGGTGTTATGGTGGAACAGACGCCTCTGATAAAAGATGAAACTATTAAATAGATAAATAGTATTTGCAACAAAAAAGCAAAGGGAAAAATGTGTTTTTTAAAGAAATAATTTTACGTTTATAATAACTATCAAATTCATCTAAAAATATACTCAATAATGGAGAAAAAGGGGGGATTTAAATAGTATATTTTAGGATCAGAAGTTTAAGGAGGAATGAGTCATTCGACATGCCAATTCTAGATTTCTAATCGATATATTTGGAGGCAGTGACAGCTGCCTGAATAATTTACAAAACAGTTTGCTTTAAGCCATGGCTACGATTGAAAATGGGTTTAAATCTTGGCATTGATTCTGCTCTTGAACCCAGAGCCTTTGATTAACCCGTCCCCTTCGACCGTCCTGCTCTCTGCCTCCTTCTCTGCTTCTCCATCAGCTGACAGATCCCTCAGTATCTGCTTGTATACGCGATGCTAATACCTCCCGACATATTTGTTCACCGGCTCTTTATCATTAATAATTATGCAAAATAGGAGCATCCTCAACCGAGCAAAAGAAAGCAATCTTGGTATGCAAATTGCGGGGGTCCCGGCGGAGTGCAGCGATTAGATATGTGTTGATAAACTCACTTACGGTGAGTGACAGTGAGCGGGATTGAAGCCACGTTGGTCACAGAGACGTTGATGAAAGCACAGCAGTCAAATGCCAGGGTTACCCACCAGATGCATGATGGGCCGGGGATGAAACAGTGTAAAATGTCAGCGCGTGCCCGGTGTCATCACGCCGGCCGTTAACAAGCAGCCAGAAGGAAGTGAAGAGGTAATGAGATATGATTTGCTATTTCAATAAAGGCTCTTTTTTTCAGCTGGGCTGGACGTGGACCCTCGCTGTGACTCATCTCCATCATCTGCTCCACGTCTCATAATGTTTCAACGCTCTCCAGTGGATCATCAGTGCGTTATTAACAACATTAATGCTGGAGAAAAATGACAACATGTCCTTTGCTAAGAGAGATATTTGAAGCTTTTCTACGATTCATTCAGCATGACCTCAAGAGCGCGTCCTCTCGTCTGGTTAAGTTACGTCCGGTTTTCAAAGGAACTCCCAGAGGTTCCTTGATTCCAGCACTTTAAAACCACCTGCGGCTCGGTCCTCGTATAAACGCTGACATGCTAACAAACATGTCATTTTCCTGTGGAGAGGGTATTGCGGTGCCCAGTGTGTTTGCCCATTTTGGAAAAGAGTCTGGGATGCTTTCCAGGATTTCCCAGAGAGAGAATCCTTGTTTTTCTTTGGTGCTGTTGTCAGGAGTGAATACACAGCAGATTGCAGCGACCGTCTCTCATGTCGGTCCAAACCCTCCGCACGTTTGATCTTCTTTAGAAACCAACAAGCTTTTTAACTTGGCACTTGGGGCGACTCGCTCTTCGTCTGACTCTGTTTGTCAAAATGCTGATCCTGAGAAAATTGATTTTGCCTGTTTAGTTGCGCACGACCGTACATATGCTGCACCCTGCTGTTCAGAACCTGGACTCCCATGAAGACTTTTTTCTCAAACTAAAATGCCTGGAACACGATCAGATGTCTGCTCTGGCCCGTCGGTCACTTGGAGCAGCTTCCATACCTCACGACAAAATCCACCATGTTGAGGAACATCATCCTTCAGTGTCTTGGAAGTATTTCCCAGTACTTCTGTAATTTTACTCCAAAACCATTGTTGTGTAACATTGTACCAATGTGTTGACCTTTTTGAAATTATATATTTTTTAAACTTTGTGTGTGTGTAACAATGGATTAAACAACAAATTAATTAACTCAAACATATAAGAGTATATAAACATATAACACACTCACACTTACACATAAATACAAACACATAGTACCTTTTTTATGAATAGATAAAATATATGTTGCTATCTTGAACTTTTATTTGTTATAAATTGGAGGTTTTAGAGCGAAGCCATACCAATCTCAGTAGAAAGCATCACATTTAAGTAAGAAAATGGATTTCCATTTGGTAGAAAAAAAAAGTCTATTTGCCAAAAGAACATTGTGTCGACAAGGAACTTTTGTGGACTTCTGGTGACGCACAGAACTTTGTGTCAAGGAAAGGTTCGTCTGAAATCTTCAGCCCATCCATTCACAATGGATAAAAATCTTCTGCTTTTATTTTTTTGTACTTTTTTTTCAGCAATATTCTTTTTCTAAAATGTGTGTCTTAGAAACTTTTTTTTCTTTTCATTTTCATCCACTAATTTCATTGCAGGGGGCAGAAGTGCATCCAAGCTACTTGGCTAAAAAGGCAAGGGACACCCTGGACCGGATGACAGTCCATCACCTTATTAAAAGACAGACAGCCACTCACATGCTCATGTAGAAAGATAATCATCAACGACCCTTATGTCTTTACATAAATACAGCATACCCATCATTTTACCTACGTTTATGTACTGTGTTGAAACGAGACGAATCAGAATGGAATCAAACCTACAACCTTTGTTGGTGCTGATGACTCATTTGTCTGTAGGTGAGCTTAAATGTGATTTGACTGTAAATAAATATTGTGAGAGAATATGTCAAGGAAGTAAAGTGCAGAGACAGGAAGTGGTTCCACACACACGGTTCAGGACCAGAGGAGAGAAATCCTTCCAGGCTGTTGCTCCTAAGCTTTGGAACAATCTTCCTCTCCCTCTGTGTTTGATGGATCTACTGACTCCTTCAAGAAACATCTTAAGATATTTTTATTTGTGCAGGCTTTTCCCTGATTTTCTGGGATATATATACAGTATATAGTATATGTTTTAACTGTGTATTGTTTTTGATTGTTAAAGCGCTTTGTGACCCTGGTCTAGAAAGGCGCTTTACAAATAACCTTTACTTTACTTACTTACTTCATGAGTTCTCCGAGGCTCAAAAGGCGAAATCTTCTGTATGAGGAGCACAACAGCTTTTTTGTCTCTGTTAATAAGCAGAACAGCAGGAACCACGTCGAGGAGTGAAGCCTAGAAAAAGCAACAAGTAATCATATCAAAGATTATATTTCTCCAGTGGAAGGGAAAACCCACAGCGGTGAACAACACAAGATGTTTACAAACAGCCGAGTCACTTCAGCATTTCTGCTGTGTACCATTAAAGCAGCGGGGCCATATTGTCTGTCATCTGTTCTCTGTAATTACCACTTTTGCACCATGTCCTCTGTGGATAATGTTCAGCGTCTGTGTTTGGTGCGAGAAGCTTTAACTGTTGACGCTTTATAGAAAACAGCTGCAGTGTTTTTTTCAGCGGAGAGGAAAATGAATAAGTCAGACGGTGTGTGGTTCAGGGGAGGGTTGAGATGTCCTCCCTGTGCTCTTTGCTAAACACACGCCGGCGCAGCTCTGCTCGGAATAATGGCGGCGTATTAAAAAGGCCCAGAGCGATTGTTAAGTCACGGCAGCACATTTGCGCCAGGATGGATGACCTTTTGTGAGTCCTAATGAGGCCGTTTCAAGAGTTTGGAAAACAAAACACACTGTCACGTGCTGAGTAATGGCAGCTCGGTTAAAAAGGCAACAGAAATTTAAGTTTGTAATAAATTCGCTTCACTGTCTTGTGTCTTTCTTTTAATGAGGCTTCGGCTGCCGTCTGTTCCTTAATCCTGTTTTCTGCTTTATTTTCATTCCATCTTCAGCAACAGATGTAAAACATTTGTTCGACTCTATTATTCATCAGCCTCACACTCGCTAACTTCTCGCCTGACACATGTTTTATTGAAGAGCATTTTCAACCCTCAAATTGGATTGTTTTATATCTCAACTGTATTTATTTGTCATGTATTTCCGTGATTGTTGGGGTTTATTGGCTAGATTTGTAATTTATTATATTTTTAAATATGATTTATTTTCTAATCTACTTCAATTATCATTGGGGTCACCAGGTTGTATTTTTTGATTACCATTTTTGCATTGTTCTGCACATTTCACATTTTCTGCATCTAATTAAACTTGATAAGGGCCTTCCTTTCTAAGTTAAGTTTTCATTTTATTTCATTTTTACCTTAACTATGTTAATCTCTTTTCCATCACAAATTCAGCCATTTAATCGTCAATAATAATATAACCATCATTTTTATACTAGCATAGCAAATGACGTAACAATTATTATTTTAATTTTTTTTATTTGCGTTTGATTAATACTACTGATACTAATAGATGTATTAACCAATACAAATTGATAGTAAGTCCAAGAACTCATGCATGACATTTGATTTTTGGAATTCAAAAGAACCCAATTCTCCATTTATAACCAGCATCCTTGGCGACCAGAAGCTAGAGGAGATTTCCTGATCATGGGTTCGCCTGAATACACATGAGATCTAATATCAGTGTAAAAGCTGCTGTCGAGGTTTGTTATGAGACTTTCTTGACAGGCCAGAGATCAAGTTGTGCAGAAGTTTAAAGCAGAGTGAGGATGTAAAAATCAAAACATTTCGTGTGAAGGAAGAAATAAATTCATCCGGACTTTGGTGAGGACAGCAAACATGGCAGGAAGGTTATTGTCCGAGACATAGAAGATGTGGAGTTTGCCCTGAACACGAGCTAGAGCTGCAGTGAATGTGTTACGACAGCATATGTTGATGTGGGAGAGTCAAAGTCCAGATGAGAATGCGTGGCAGGATCCAAAACCTCACCATCCCTCTCTGTCTAATACGAGTGACCCTGAGCTGGAAAGGTTGTAAAAATAATGGAGAAAACTCTCAGGTGAAAAGCTAGCAGAGCCACCCTGAGAGACCCAGCAGCAAACCGACTCTTTTCTTGCATCTTTTTATTTAAAATTGTGTGTATCTTTGGGTTGCTCTTTGCACAATTTCTTTTTTTGTAGTTGTCACATGATAAAATGTGAAAATGTTTAAGGGGTAGAAATACTTTTTCTGTAGTTAGAGTTTATTCTGGCTACTCATGTAATTCACGATTTATCTTTTAAATGAGAAACTTGACTTAATTTTGCTCTTTGCTCGGAGTAGTTTTAAAACTAGGTCACAGGGTAACACATGTGGCAACAAGTTTTCAAACTGAGAGATTCCTACATTTCTCCCAGATTTTGTTTAAACACACAGAGCTGAAGTCACCATCTGTGAATTACAATTTAAATGTCAGGTGGCATCAAGACGTGTGAGGTTCCATAACAACCCCCCGCCCCCCCCCCACACACACACACACACATACACAAAAAGCCACATTAAGCTAACCTCCGAGGTCAGAGGTCCTCATCGCAAGGTCTCGCTTTCGCCTCTCTCAACAAACAACTGATAATGAACTCTGACCTGCTGGTTTAGCATGAGAATCGAGGTGAGTGTTCCCCCTCACCCCCTCCCCTGCCTCTCCACCTCCATTTTTAACACCAGCCCTCCAAACCTAAATTAGATTTTTTTTAATATTTCAATGGACCTGTTTAGGGTGTGTCTTTGTGACAGGGGTGAGGTTTGGGGCTCATCTACATCACAGATTAGGGTGCTTAGAGGAAAATCAACCATCCATGATTCATTACATGTTTCCTGCTGAGCCTCGGTGATGGCAACCGTCCTAGCAACAGGATCCTAGCAACAGCAACAACTCTCTGCCGCCACGACAGCCTATCACATACTTTGATCAAAATGCAGCCAATCAAGAGGCGAGGAGACGCACAGCCGTGAAGGGAGGGAGATCTCTGCAGACTGTTTCCCTTCAAAAACTCAACTGTGTCGTGTGGTTGGTGTTTTCTCCTGTTTGTTTTTTCACAGTTGATCGGTTCACTAGGTAACCGCAGAGCACTCATGGTACAAACTTCCCCTTTCCAGGCACTTTAGCTGTGACTGAAGGGTCCCAAGATATTCCCGGAAGGGGTGAAAGTGAAGGTAATCTCTGATCAGTGATCTTTGCCTCACTGATTTGACATCCATCTTTTTATGAAGCTCAACCACCAGGCTGTCTGGACCTGGCAAAGGTGCAGCCCGTGGGCCACATGCGGCCCTTTAACTATATTTATTGTGGCTTCAGGAGGTCAGAGTAATACATTGAAGATAATATTGTAGAAAATACATTATATTTCATAAAACATAACTGTCGATGACATAACAAAAGGTATCACAGAACAGGGAGAAAAAAATATAAAGCCAGAAATAAACATAAAAATCCAAACAAGAAATCAAACAACAAACACACCGAATAAAACACAAAGTAAGAATATATTTAAAAAAAATTAGGATCAGGATCTGGTGCGATTTTCTTATTTCCTTTAGCTCCGGAGGATGTAAAGATTGCTGCCATCTAGAGGTTAATAGTGTAATTGGTACACAAAATGAACAAAAGTTGTGAATATTTGCAATGTTAATGTGCAATAAAATTATAAAAAATGATTGCATTTTAAACACACACGCCCGATCAAGTAAGATTGTTTTTCCTCGTGAAGAGAGTTTTTGTTCTTGTTGAATTTGTTTGGTTTGAAACTGTAGCCTTTGAGCTTTCCTCCGTTAGAGTGATTTTCCGTTTGATTTTTTGAGTCGATTAAAAGACTGCCTTACTGTCCTTCTCTGCGTCCTAGTCCTGTTTCCAAGCCAATCCTGACATCCTACCTATCACGCCCACCATCATTGTATGTACATGTATTAACATCAAGCTTTTATCATCTCTCAGTCTTGAAATGTGCTTGACTAACTTGTTTGCTGAAATACTTATTCATTTTTATTTAAAAAAAAAAAGCAGTTATATAACAGTCCTTGGCTTCAGTGTGTTTCTTTTTTCTCATATATACTGTATATATATATAATTTCACCAGCTTTTGGGCCACTTTTATTTCGGATTTCACAGGAAGTTCCTGAGCGGTTACCGATCCGGTCACATGACGGGCCGGTTTGCGACGCCTCGAACATCATCACTACGTCACCACCTACATAACCAACACATGCTTCGATACACGTTTCATAAAAATCTTTCTGGATTACTCCACACACCATCCTCCTCTGCGACTGAGTCCAGTTTCAAGTCCAAGCCTGACAGTACACTCTGGCCAGTATGGACTCAGCAGAGACTGACCTGTAGGCAGCAGCGCTGCACGCCCAGGATGCCCGTCTCTCTCGTCAGGAGGAGTATCAGATGGCGATGGCTTCTTAGTTAGGCCAACTATACTCCAATGTCCGGGGCCTGGTCCAACCTCTACAGCAGACCACCAGTCCACCTGCTGCACCTGAGTCCCCAGCAATCGTGGCAGCCCCAGCTGAGGTCTTTCATAACACTGGGACAGGGGTCAAGCTGGCGTCACCAAGCGTCTCTCGGGGGAACCAGGACAATGCAAGGCATTTCTCATAGACTGCTACATACACTTTGTAGTAAATGCATAGGGGGAGAGTTCAGACAGATCCAAGATTGCATTCATAATTTCCCATCTGACAGGAAGAGCAAGAGCATGGGCCACAGCAGAGTGGGCTCGAGAGTCTCTCTATGCAGCTCATTCGCAGACTTTAAGACTGCCCTGGAGAACATTTGACCCAGTTAGTACAGACAGAGAGAAGGCTAGAGAGTTAAGTGGAATAAGACAAAGCAAAAGAAGAGCGGGTGGACCTCTGCTGCATTGTATGACGTGTTTCTGAAGGGGTTGGTGCCACCTATACAAGAAATGCTGGTACTGCTGGACATGCCGCTGGACCTGGACTCACTCATCGCCATAGCCATCCGGACGGACAACCGGGTTCCGCAACTCCGGCAACCACGAGGCGGTGAATGGACTTCAGGGAGGTCTCTACGCCTTCAAGCACCATGTTTGCCGAATCCCAATCCCACTTTTCTAGAGACGTATCAACCCCTCCCCATAGCTGGGGAGGATGAACCCATGCAACTTGGCCAGGCCCAACTAATGCCGGAGGAGTGGCAAAGACGTTTCTAATGTGAGGAGTCTAACCACATCGTCTCCTCCTGCCCAGCCAAGAGACCTGGTGGTGAGTAAGCTCACAGCAACTTATCCAACTCCGCGGAACCTTCCGCCAATAAATGTAACACACCATCAACACAGACCTCAGAGAACTCATAAACTCGGGGGCTGGTGAGAGTTTAATCGATGGGGAAGTAGCAGCCAAGTTAGGTCTGAAATCTTTTTTTACCTTTTGGTAAGACCCATCAAGGCCAGGGCTCTAAATGGCAAATAACTGTTTTCCATAACTCATACCACTGAACCTCTGGAGGTATGCATTCAAGGACATAAGGAGCTAATGAACTTTCACATATTTAGAGCATACTCTCAGACACTAATCCTAGGCCATCCCTGGTTATGCAGACATAAGCCCTAAAAAACTGGGATACAGGGGAAATCCTAGGGTGGGGAAAGGGCTGTGTCAACCACTGTGTCAACCATTGGATTGCCGGAAAGTATCATGACTTCCATTAATCATGTGTCCATTACTCCTACCGCAGACTCTGAGACATTCAATCTGAACTCGGTGCCAGCCTGTTATCACCACCTCCGTGAGGTTTTTACTAAAACCAAGGCCATGTCTTTGCCTCCTCACAGACCTTACGACTGCACTATAGACTTAATCCCAGGCTCTCCTATTCCTAAGGGCCGTCTTTACTCTGTCTCCGGCCCGGAGAGGGAGGCCATGAAAGACAACATAGAGACCTCGCTGAAGGCAGGACTTAGCCGCCCATCCTCGTCACCAGCTGGAGCTTGTTTCTTTTTTGTGAAGAAAAAAGACGGTTCTCTTAGACTATGTATAGACTACAGCCCCCTTAATGACATAACCATTACAATCCGTTACCCCCTGCCGTTCATGTCCTCAGTTTTTGGCCAGCTACAACAGGCTGAAGTGTTTACTAAGCTAGACCTGCGGAACGCTTATCAACTGATAATAATTAGAGAAGGAGATGATTGGATGAGCGGCCAGTATGAATACTATGTTATGCTATTCGGCCTCACCAACGCCCCAGCAGTTTTTCAGGCTATGATCAATGATGTACTTAGAGATTTTCTAGATCACTTTGTGTATGTCTACCTAGACAATATTCACCAAACTTTGGTCACGCACAGTAAACATGTAACTCGACTGATAGAGAACAACATTTACATAAAAGCTGAAAAGATTGAGTTTCATGCCACTACCATCTCCTTTCTGGGCTATCATTTTAGCCTCTGGAAGGGTGCAGATGGACCCGGCAAAAGTGACCACTGTGGCCGATTGGCCCACGCCAAACAACCGCAAAAGGGTTCAACAGTTCCTCGGGTTTGCTAACTTTTGTAGGCGACTCGTCAGAGGCGGCCTTCCAGAGTCTCAAGACACGCTTCACCTCAGCCCCCATCCTCACCGTGCCAGACCACCGCCGACAGTTCGTGGTTGAGATGGAGGCTTCTAATGAGGGGATCGGGGCGTTCTTTTCCCAGCGGTCGGTCGGAACTGGATGGGAAGATACACCCCTGCGCCTTCCTGTCGCGGCAGCTGTCCCGGGCGGAGCATAACTGGTAAAGGTGGCGTTGAACGAGTGGAGGCACTGGTTGGAGGGGGTCGTTTATTGTCTGTACCGACCAAAATAACCTTGAATATATGCTAGAGCTAAAAGACTCAATTCTCGTCCGGCTAAGTGGGCACTGTTTTTTTCCCCCTTTCTGACGCCATTTCACAAGTCAATGATCCCGAGCCTGTTGCCCAGGAACCAGAACCCATCCTTCCACGGACCTGTATGGTTGGAGCGGTAACTTGCCAGATAGAAAATTAAGTAGGCAAATGGTGAGAGCCCAGCAACTAGTGGGTCCTCCGATAGTAGATTGTTTGTCCTAGTCAAGCTGTACCCACAGGTGATCCAGTGGGCCCAAACCTCGCTGCTTTCCTTTCATCCCGGTGTTCGGCGGACCATGTCTGCCATCTCCTGGAGGCTCTGGTGGCCGTCCATGGAGCTGGAGGTCCGGGAGTATGTCAAAGCTTCTTCAGTCTGTGCCTGGAACAAGACATCCTCAAGAGCCCGCATGGGCCTGCTTCAGCTGCTTCCTATCCCCTCCACACCTTGGGCAGATATCTCAATGGACTTTGTCACTGGGCTCCCAGTCCTGCAAGGTAACACCACGATCCTTATTGTTGTTGACAGGTTCTCTAAGATGGCCAGGTTCATAGCCCTGCCCAAACTCAGTTCCAAAGAAGTGAAGGCTGAACTCATGATTAACCACGTTTTCAGTGTTCATGGTTTTCTCAAAGACATTGTCTCAGACCAGGGCCCCAATTTGTGTGTCGCTACCACAGGGAGTTCTGCTGACTCATCAGAGCGAAGGCAAGCATGACTGGATATCACCCTGAGGCTAACGGTCAGACCAAACGCCTTAACCAACAATTCTAAACCGGCCTCTGGTGTCTGGTCTCACAGACATGGAGAAGACACCTGGTCTGGGTAGATAATAATCATAATTCTTTGCCCACCTCCGCCACAGGGTTCTCACCATTCAAATGTGTTTATGGCTACAAGCCCGCTGTTATCGCAGACCAAGAAAAAGAATTGTCTGTGCCCTCCGCTCCTGCCATGATCCGGGACTACCGGCGCACGTTGGCAGCTGCCGCGGGTCCTCACACGCCAAGGGGACCAAGTTAAAAGAACGTCTCAACGCAGGAGACAACCCGCCCCTGCCTACAAGTCAGGCCAGAGAGTCTGGCTCTCAACTAAGAACCTCCACCTGAGGCGCGCTTCAAGGAAGCTGGCGCCGGGGTTTGTGGGTCCATTTCCCATTATCATCAAGATCATAGGCCTGTCCGCGGTTTGCCTGCGTCTACCCCTAACTGTCCTCCTCTGCGTCTTAGTCCTGTTTCCAAGCTAAGCCTGACATCCTACCTATCAAGCCCACCATCATTGTATGTACATGTATTAACATCAAGCTTTTATCATCTCTCGGTCTTTATTTGTTCAGACGTGTTTAGTTCTAGATTGCCTCACGTAAATGTCAGTCTTGGTGTACCTTCTAGTGTCATTTCTCACAAAGAAGAGCGACAGAGTCTCGGGCAGAGGCAATCTTCTTTTTAGAAACACAGTGTGCTGGTCTGAATCCTTAGTCATGAAGTTTCACTCTAATGTGCTTCTCTGAGTAATTTGGTTCATCAGCTGAGCAGGTGAGAGCAGCAGGAAACTCAGCACATCATGGCAGCGGGAACAGGAACACACTGAAATGAAGATACAAAAAACCCTCAGAAAAGAATCACAAACTTACAAAGCCAACGGTCTATTCATTAACTGTCTACCTCCTGCAACTATTTGTCAGTCAATCTGCTTTCACATCCTTCTTCACCCGCGCTTCCATCAATATTTAGCTCACCTCTTCGTCTTCCGTTCAATCAACATCGGATTCACAGACCTGTTCTTCAGCAGAGCGTCCACCATTTGTACCTCAGGTATCTGTTAATTAGCTATTCATCTCTACATCTATTGTATTTGCCTGACGAAGCACTTCATCAGCTCCTGGGATTTGTGCTGAAGTCGACGCGATAATATCTGTAACTATATCACTTAAAGATCCATATGCTTCCATGTTTCTGTCTCGTCCACGCTCCGCTCACTGCTCAAAATAATATTTTTCTATTTTGTGGTGTCTTTCAAAGCTCTCAAGGTCAAGTCACGTAAGAAATAAAGGTAATCCGCCCAAAAGACGAACTAGAAAAGCATTCAGAGGGCACAGACCTCTGCCAAGCTGCGTTTTTACCCAAATAGTATCACCTTTATTTATGTATCCATATAATTCAATACATTTTTAGCACTTGAAATTTTGATGTCGATGAGCTCAATAAAAAGGCGGCTAAAGCACTGCAGCTGTTGTTTTGTCATTAAGTTCGGCAGGGAATGAGTTATGAGAATTATGAGATGGATGCCTCAAGAATCTATATGGTCATTATACAGCATTAAAAAACACAATAACAGAATTTTGTTAAGATGGCTTTAAACACTACACAAACTAAAAACTAAGTAAGGAGGTAGAGAATTAATTGAAAAGCAGAGTTTACATACAGATTTTTATTTCAGAAAGAATGTAATTCAAGGTCAAATGTACACATCTTTGAGCTCTGTGACAAGTACAAGGAAACCCAGAGGATTGAACCTACACGTGTGAGACATGGATGTTCAGTTTGGGATCATGTTGTGAAAAGCTTGTTGAAACGTGCTGCAGTTCTACAACACTGACACCTGCTGCCGATATATTAAAGATCCATGTTGTGATCTTTTATTTCTATTGACTAACCCTCATTTGTCTTTATGATGCGTTCTCCTTTTACCAGAATAATCCATTCATCCTTACATCATGTCTTCAACTTAATGATACACAAAGCATTTTGTTCATCTCTAACATATATCAATACTCTAATACTAATATAAAATACTGCTACAACTATTAAAAGTAAAACACACATCCACCCTTCCTTTCTACTACATTTAACTCAGCAACAAAAGTCATATTTCTTCTTATCCTTCCATCCATCACCCTCTGTCTCATATCAAACAAGTCATCAATTCCAAAAGTGATGTTTTAAGTGAGAATATCTATCTATATTTTTTCCCTCTTAGCAGTGGAATGACAGCTAAATCAACACGTATTTCAGGAGAAGCATTGTTGATGTCTTCTTGATCTGCAGGATTTCATTATGAAGGGCTGCGCCGAGTGCTGGCCCGGAGTGACGTGTCTCTGCAAATCCATCATCGCAGAGCTGATAGACGTACGGTGAAGAGGAAGGGGAGGATGTGGAGATGATGGCAGTGGGCGAGACACAGAGACAATGTCATCACCACACACAGATGCTATCATTTAGCCTCTGGTGCAACACAAGGGTGCGTCGAAGAAGGGCAGAAAACATAAGATAAAGGAAAGGAGGATGGTTCTGTCAGATATAAATGGATGTTTGGAATCACAGAAATCATGATAAGACTACAAACTCTTTTGAGAGATGATATAAAGTTGTCATCTATATGAATGATTGATGAAGGATGGATAAAAATATCAAATTGAAATACTAAAATAGAACGAGGTTCAAGATTGATTTGGCAGATAAAGGCTGCACAGACAGACGGAGAGATGGATTGCTGGGTGGATGGACAGATGGATGGATAGGTGGACGGATGGATGAATGGATGAATGGATGGGTTGACAGATTGTTGGATGGAAGGATGGATGAATAGATAGATGGATGAACGAATACATGGATAGATGGTTATATAAATGGTTGGATGGATGGATGGATGGACGGACGAATACTTAATTACTTACTTAACAGTTGGACAAATGGATGGATGGATAGATGTGATGCACAGAAGAAAAAAAATCTTCCTCTTCTGAAAAGATCCTGATTACAAAAAGTATCTTAGAAGCAAATAAACTAATTCTGCAATTCTAATGAAAACCATGAGGTTAGAACAAGTTGTTATTTTGCTTGCAGGGTAAAACAATCATCTGTGGAAAGAGGTGATGCTACTCTCTGTTGACCCGTGGATCCTCCCCTCTACACTCTTTTACTGAGACAATTGTGACCATAAACTCAACCTGTTTTACTGCTGCAGTTAAACTAGAAGCCAATGTTGTCGTGTGCTTAACCAAAGTACCTTGATCAGCACATCCACCACCATAACAATGTCCTGTTGGTAATAGGTGGAGGCAATCCCATTAGCTCTGTCATCCTAAATGTAACAACCAATGTCATAGCAGGTAGTGTCTGTTCGCGCCTCCTTCCTCTCTATCGATTGCGGATGGTTAACTTCATTCTGCGTGCAGAAAGCTTGTCAATAAACGCACCACTACGCACGGGTGAAAATGGCCGATTCTTCTTCTGAAGGGAGACAGACGTCGACTGACAAGCAGTTTGGCGGCGAACTGTCACTCCGCTCGTCACCCCTCAGGAGGTTGATGTCATCAGAGTGGATGTCAGCAGGAGGACATGTTTTCCCCCCAATCACGGAGACTTGTGGAATGACTTTGGAAGGCAATTGAGGGAGATTGGCCGCTGCCTCCACACACTATAATTAAACCCTCAGAGACGACTGGCTGCACGGGAAGAGGAGCCAAATGAGTTGCGGGGTCATGTGTTTGCTTTTGGCCGAATGAATAAAACAAAGCACTGCTTGCTCGACCTAAATAATCTGAGAGGACGACTTCTTTCCAAGCTCAGGAAAATCCACAGTACAAATCCTGCTTCTGTGGAATTCACATAAAATTGCACATCAGCCGACTCAGCCTAAAATCTTCTCTTTGCTTGAGTGAGTCTGTCGTGACTTTGAATTCTTTTTCCTTAAGCCACAAAATGAATCTGGTGCAAAGGCTAAATTAAAATTCCACCTTGACTGGAAATCAAATAATAGATCGTTCATTTTATGATATTTCATCATCCTCATGGCGTCCATCAGGGATCAGTTTCGGGTCTTGTAATGTTTTGACTGTTTTTGAATTAAATAAATAGTTTTGATTAATTTATCTTTCCTTCATTATTGCCATTTGTATTTTTTTGATGTGTGTCATCTTTATTTGCTGTGAAGATTTTTGGGGTTAAGGATTGAAGGATCCTCTTTCAAAGTTCTTTTTAGCGAAAACAAAGCATCAAAATAAAAGATGAGGTCGACCCTGTATGAGATGATGTTCAAGGCTGAATTTTTAACTCACAATGTTTTTTAAAAACAGAAGTTGAGTCTGAAAATGGTCCTTGATAGTAAGTAGAAGAAAGAAGAAAAAACTCTATGCTATGATTTCAGTTGTTGGACCACAGACCGGGTAATCGTCGGCCTTATTTTCTTGGAGCGGCCTTCAGAGTATGGCAGATAGAAAGAGCATGAAAAAAACATCAACTTAAACATTGAATCAGCAGGAGCTCTGGACTCGTTTCTCTGCAATAAGATGGTTCGGGTTATACTCAGTTCCACTTATTTCACAGTTTTATCTTATTTATTTAACCTGACCAAACCCAGTGTTGTGGTGTGTCAAGAGCCACAGACGAATGTCACTTCTAAGAATATATGCTTTAAAAAAAAAACTGTCAGACAGTGATAATCAATAGACTAGAAATTAGATAAATGTTTTTTTTTCTTTCTGTGAGGCCTGGTAATAATTGCAATGAAGGCCCCGGCCCAGTTAAAAAGGTTAACCTCATCTAGTGTTTCACAAAGTTAAAAGAATACTTTAAGTAAATTCCAAGAAAAAATATATATATTTATCTGTCTATCACATCACGTTTTCTCAGCATGAACTTGTCATGTGACTGTCATGCTCTGTGTTTGCTTGATTTTATTCCCATTTAGAAATCTTCCTCATGAAAGAGAAAAGCCATGAATTCATGTTTCAGCACTGAGGTTGGTCAAGGACGGATGAGTTGCTTCTAAAGAAATGTTCTACATAAATGTTCTTTATTATTATTTATTGAATCTTTATGAAGGATCTCACATCATTAGAAATATTTGCCTGGTGGACATTGTGGCTAATAATGGTGTTGATCATCAGAGAGTGTAGAATCTGTTATAAGCCTCATATTCAGCACTAACTACAGTTTTTGATTCATTCTCATGCCAGTAATTACTCGACGTGCTTCCATTAAATGCATGGTTACTGAATGCAGCACTGAGAGCTTGTTTTGCCTGGAGATGATGGATTCATGATGGATCCAGTTTCCCTGGAGAGATGGAGCCACATACAGGTCAGTACCAACAAGACTGATGGTGGACCTCCAACAAATTAGTAGACCTGTAACATCCATCATCATTGATCAAAAAGATCTTGGTGAGCCCCCAATAACATCTAGCAAGAAGAGTCATTGTTCTTCATGAACAGACGTGTTCTGCCTGTTTTTGAGCTCCTTCGACTTTTTGATCAGCATCGAGCACTCTCTAGGTACTCCAGGTCTACAGTTCAGAGGCTAATTTATGTCGAAAGCGCAACGGTTTTGTCTAATTTCAACACTTGTCCTGTCAATGCAGTTTGACAGAAGAGTTATTTTATTATTGCGGCCAACACTGGGGGAATCAGAAGTCATTTACGCTCTTGAATGTATAACACACTGGTTAGGTCTTCTCTTGCCATGTACAACAACATAGATGCAAACATTTAAAAAAGAAACTCTGGACAGGGAGAACATGTTCCAGCATTTAATGGATTACATAGAAATTGAATTCTTTTACAAAGTGCATGGGGTGGTCAAGAACAAACAAGCCGTTTCTAAAGAAACCGTCTTTAAAAATGTCCCTTAGCTTCTCTGTATGACCAATCACACACAGTGAAGAATGATACGAGTGTCTACTGGGATTTTGAGTTTGTTGGAGGTGGTTCTGTACGCCTCATGTATTGAAAAGGAGGCGTCGTTTGCATTTACAAAGAAAAGCATTTCTATGCAATATAAACACATGCAACTCAACCTGTTACACATTCTCCATCTCTACCTCATCAATAACTCATGTCCTTCATCATAGTTCGGTGCTCTGCTGCAAACCCAACAGCCACTAAAAGAAGCTCTCCTTTGCCACTTATCTCATAAGCATGACTCAGCTCAACTATAAAAAAAAAAAAGGTAAAAATGCTGATTAAATATTTGCCTCGAGCTTTCTATCTTACCAAATGAATGTCGAAATACTTTTAATACAAGAGAGACAGTTTTGGATTTAAGGTATCTGGAGATATTTACAATGAAATCCAGTTTTAATTACTTTTAAAGATTACAATGTTGTTAAAAAAGTAAAAGTGTTGATGAACCTTTGATTCTTCACACATTCTAATCTCCAGGAGCTTTTCCGTATTTCTGGATGAGTGGACCAGAGTGCTGCATGTGATGTACACGGTTCAGGAAATATTATAAAATGAAGCTTGATACTTTAAAAATACAAATTCCTCTCAAACACCTTTTGTGTTAATTTCTTTTCTCTGAATGAAGTGAAATTCATCTTTTTTAATTTGATTTTTTCTGTAGATCAGAGGTGTCAAACTCAAGGGACCAAAATATTAAATTTAGTTCAGTTTATTTAACAGACACTTGACGTTCCTTTGAAAATATACCGTATTAACCTGAGTTTGGAGTCAAAATCCATCACCACGGCCTTCAAATCATTACACAATAACAGAAGGACTATCATACATCTTCCATCATTCGTCATATACTTCTTTAGCGTTTCACTTTTTAGAAAGTAAACTGTTGATCTGTTTTAAAGATCAACGAAGCTATAACACTTTCCACTATATAAACGTACACAGATGCAATTCAAGTTCCAATAAAGTTGGATTTTGAACAGCTTCAGGTGGACCTCATGAAATGATCCTACAGCTAAAATTTCGCATCCAGGACTTGAGTTTGACAAACCTTCTCAGAAGATACACGTGAGTTTGTGCGCACGTGTGTTCTATAGAATATGACCAGAAAGCTCGACTTACATCTGCATTTCTGACAATAGTCTCTAAATAAATCTTGAAACTTGGGATTTGCGTTTCGGACGGGAACATCGGAGTTTAAGAGCTTGGATCTTCAAGTGTCCTCAGAAGAAGGAGCCAAATCCGCTGAATCTGGGAACGATCCGTGGCACTCGTTTCCTTCTGGACTCTGTCTCCTTCAGCCACGGTTTCTTTCTCCGGGAGTCTGTGACATGAGGCAGAGAGCAAAGAAAAGGAGTTTAGGAAGTTGATATGAATTCCCACTAATTACAAAGTTAAAATAAACAATTTTAATAATACTTTCTCCAACAACAGGGCGATTGTCAGGAAGATTAAACGTCTGGAAATATTCCCAATGCTATTCAACAACTAAACCTTCTATCCAGAAAATTGCATTTTCTATTTTATTTCTCTATTTATTTTTGTTTGTTTGGTTATAAAACACATACAAAATCCAGAATTTAAAGTATTATTTATTTTAATCTGTTTTGACCTTTACAGGAGGGTAAATTGTTTATTTCAATTTTTAATTAAGTCTACTGGATTGCTTTTCCAACATGCACTGAACATCATAATGATTTGATGTTTATAATTTCAATGAGCTACACAACAGTTGCAGTATAAGAACTAATGCTGTTGTTTTTCTGAAGTAACAGCTGTTAGGTTGTATTACAGATTTATTCACCAGCTTTCAAAAATGGTCTGCTCTGTGTCTATGAAGATCCAGCCAAACATGTGTGTCAATGCAACCATCTCTGACTCTAACTTTAGAGCCTGTCAAGAGCTCGATTAGATGATGTCAAATAGAGCCAAGTTTGTGTGTTTGATGTCTCCAGTGCTGCTACATTTAGTAACAGAGGCTACAGACCATAAAACTGCATTTTTGTAATTTATTAGTCATTTTGGATTCACAATTTTCCCAATAGGAACCTTAACTCGTGCGTTATCTCAGGGTCAAGTTGACCCAGTAGCTAGAAAACAAATGTTTGTGGTATTCCTTTGTGTTGTCTCAGGGTCAAGGTGAACGACCTCCACCACTGCATATGTATTTCTGGAAGCCAGGGAGGTCGTTCACCTTTGACCCAGAGATAACACAAGGGATAAGGCAGCGCTAAGTGTGTAAGCAACCCCACATAAATAAATAAATTGGAATTAATTTAAAATTTGATATACTTTTTTTTTAAAAGGATAACAATATATATATATATATATATATATATATATATATATATATATATATATATATATTTGTACTTAGAATTCAGGCTATTTACCTTTACGTCTTCCTTATTTTGACTGGACAGTCACAGTCTCTGAGGAAATTAAATTGTCCCCTGTTATCCTAGTCGGTTCAAAAGGCGTACTTCCAACTTGATGGAAACTAATGCAACCGCCATCTCCAACCCGCTGCCCAAGATGGTCAGGCAGTCAGTGGTGGCTCAGGTCTCACAGGCAAGTTACGCACAACTTTACAACACGAGCTGCAGAGATCTAGTGTTAAATCTGTACGAGAAGTGACTCTGTAGACACATTGTCACGTCTGTCCAGCGATGTTTCTTCAGTCAGCAGTCTTTTTAACCTTGAAAAAGTTGCACTGAACAACAAAATAAAAACATTTGGGTTCAAAAGAAGGTTTGCCTGCGAGCAGACACACACACACACACAAACACACACACAATGAACTACTTAACTAATGACGCCGCTTATTAAAAAACATTGTCTGTTGGCCGATAATTGCTCGGCTCTTTCTCTGTGACTTTGTGAACCTGTGAAGCGAAAAACCTGAGGCGACCTCTGACCTCTGGGTGGTCACGGCAGAGGAGAACACAGCTGCCTAATGAACACCTCTGTCCTCCGTGTTTACATCTGCCAATCAGCCGCGCCACTCTTGCTCCTCGTCTTTTGTGCGGCCGTCAGACACAAAAGACGACAATTAGCCGCGCTTATTAAGACTCCATTCTGGGCGAGGAGACCTCTCGCTCTGTAATTAATCAGAGGCAGACAGACCTCTTGTTAGAGCCAGACTCTGCAGGCCGTGATCCTCCTCTTCCTCCGAGGGATTCCTCAGATAGCGCTGGTGCAGGCCCAGGCCAGGAAGTGCGTTGGGTCTGTGGCGACGCGGCTCGTCCTCCCGAGGTTCGTCGGCTCGATGCTCTGCAGACGAGAGAAAATTAATCCCTTTTTTCCACCTGCAACAGATCTCTATTCACTCTTCTCTTGAGGTGGGTTTGTGGTCTACAAAGCAACAAGGAACCTCACTACTCAGAAAATACTGTCCAGAAAGTTAAGAGAACAAGCGACACGTACACGCCATTTATATTTTATCTGCCTGACTTTATTGTGATTAGTCATGTAAATAAAATGAGATTTGGCTACTTTTTTCTGGAGGTAATTTACATTTATATTGAATTAGTGGCAGGCAGGCGAGTGGGGGGGGGGCAGACTTATTATGCTGTGAGATTACAGGCAGATCTCATCGCCATTGTGTTGTGAAATTAAAGCAGTGAAGAGGGGAAGAAAGGAGGCCAGATGCTCGCCGGGCTGAGGCGGTGGACGCTGGCTGTCCAAATCCCAAATACACAAACTGTATTTTCCACGGATTGCACGACTTTTAAGGACCTCTTAATCGGGGTGTCAAACTCTAAACAATTAAATTAAGACTGAGACTAACAAATTTGATCAGACAAACAAATCTGATTTACACATTTGGCTCTCATTACATTGACTGAAATCAGCTGCTGTGGTGCATTATGGGTAGGGATTGATACCAATAACAAGTTAAGTCATAAACTCACCAGAAAGATTTCAGTTTTTCAAATCAGTTTTTAATTCTCCCCAAAGATGTACAAAATATAGACAAAGTATTGTAGTCTGTTTGTGAACCACAGTCGTCAGTCGTGGCCATCTTGATTATGCAGTCGTCCATTTTAGACAAGTTTAGACGGGCTACATTATTAATGGCCAATGAAACAGCACCTATGTAGGCTAGGAAAGCTAATACGTTGTTATCAGTCCAGTTAACCACGCCTCTAATTATGCAAATTAAGAAAAAACTGATAAATGGGAATATAATTGGATAAGGGAAATGTTGGAAAAATAATCACGCCCACACAGTTTGTTCAAATAGTGAAATCTGTTTTTTAGACCTGTGTCGTCTTTTATTTTACCAGTCTGCTGACGTATATATATATATATATATATATGTATGATTGGGAACTTGGGGAAATTGTCTGTAGTTATGAGTGTGTGTGTGAATGGTTGTCTGTCTTTGTGTGCCCTGCGACAGATTGGTGTCCTGTCCAGGGTGTCCCCGCCTCACACCCAAAGAAACTGGGACAGGCTCCAGCCCCCATAAGGTATAAACGGTAAATGTTAATATGGGTTGAAGTCTGTTGTTTGGCTGGGTGTGTACGTGACTTACGGTCTTATTCACAGCCAGACTCAATCGGGAACTCAATGAACATGTGTTTGTTGGAAATTGTCTGAAAATGTATACAAGTCATATTTCCAATTAAGTAAGTACAATAAATGTTATGTAACATTTCTATATAATACATAATGGTTGTTTACCTGGTGGAAATGCTTGACCATGTTACAGACCAAATATGGCCCTCGAGCCACATATCATGAGGATATCAAGTGAATTCCACACCTTTTGGTGCCAGACAGCATCTTTGCTTTGGAGAACTTTTCTAAAGCACTAACTTTAAGCTTTTGGTCGGCTGGACATTGATGAGAATTGAATACATCACTTCATTTAAAGTCGTTTTTTTTAACTCAGGCTTGTAGGGGCTGCAATAACACCATGTGATCAAACAACATTCACAATGCTGCTTGGCATCGAGCTTCAGTTCACATAGGTTGGAAACCCTGATCCAAAAGACCATATACTGATTCATGCCTTCACAAGTCTCATTATATTTTTGGCATTTTGGAGCGAAGACGTCATTACACAGTCTGCTTGATATCCAACTTACCATTGATCCCTCGCACGTGCACGAGCACTCTCCTGTCCTCTGTATAGATTATGCACAGGAGGAACTATGGGTAGAACTCTTCATCCTCACATCACTGCTGCACACTACATTATTTCTAAGTGAAAATACAAGCCTCAACGATAACTGTTAGCATGATCTATAATGCAGTTTAATCTGGATACATTAAAGGTAATGGTCATCTTGAACACTTATAGATGTTGAAGGTGACCATACAATTAATGCAATCAAGTTTAAATGCGGATTTTGTTCCGGAATAACCTGTTGCTTCCTCTTTCGTCAGTTATCCTCAGGGTCAGAGTCTGCAGCCGAGAATACTTACCGAGGCTGGTGTTTAACTGTGCAAATACTGCCCTCTAGCGGACGAATAGAATCAACGCGTCAAATAACGTTCTTTAAAAAAGGAGTGGATAAAAAACTCATTATTGATTTGTGTTTGTTGTCTTAAACATAAACGTCCACGTTTGCAGTAAAACGAACACACGACATAAGTGATAACGTTTGGGCTATAAAACTACTGAACGTAAAGAACGAAGTCACAACCCGTAATGCTAATCTTTAGCCAGCAGAGGGAGCCACCACACCCCACAGACCAATCGTTTCATAGTAAAGGCTATAGCTCAGTTTTGGAAAGTTACATTTCCTCAGGAGCCGCTTTTTATAGTCGCTATTGTAAAGGGCCATAAAGAAATAAAGGAGTGCAAAGTATAAAATCAAGTAATACAATAAAGCCAAAACTTCTTTTTTTTATATATATATATATATATATATAAATGTAGTCATTTTAATTTTGTTTATATAAAAACCGAAACCTTATCACTTTATCTTCAAATATTTATATATTCACCTAAATATCTTTAAGGGGCAATAAATACACACAGATTAAAAAAAACAACTATGAAAGTGACAATGTAGAAACTTGAAGAAAAAATATATATGTTATAATATTCAACCGAATCTTTCCAATTTTACTTGCCATTTTTATGGGTAATGCTTTTAAATTAAAAAATCTTATTTACATTAAGTATAATATTATACAACGTACTTAATGAACATTTACACTCTTTTGTATTTCATTTTTAAATATATCAAATATCCTATTTTTCCCTTTAGCTTTAAAAAATAATAATTTAGAAACTGAAATAATGTACTATCAGATTATACTAAATACTATTCAAGAATGTTCTTTTTATTCAGTGTATTTACGGGTTTGTCCCTTTCTTTTGGCTTGACAGCCTCTTATAACAGTCACAGGTCACGTGACCCCTGAGGAAATGTAATTGTCCACCCATGATTCAGAGAATAGGATATGGGAAATAAATACAAAATAAAAGTGTTCGTTTGAACATGATCTTTGACCTCATGAGGGCAACATCAATAAAGTCTAACATGCGTTAGATAATTGAGATTAAGATCCAAGAAGAGGGACACTGTCCTGGAATGCACAGAAACCACAGATATAGGGACAACTTGGAGCAACAAGGGGAGTTCTACACATGGACATTACATGTCACATACCTGAGTCACACAAATATTGACACACCACTACACACTTCACCTCGGACTTCTTTCTCTCCTCAGCTCCCTCCTGCCTGCTCGGCTGCAAAATATGCAGCTGGTCTTGTGTACATAATCTGGCCGCGAGCACATTCCACAAAACAGACACACACTCCTCTGTGCGTCTCCTTGGAAGTTAGTCCAATCACAGAGCACGAGTCCGTTTGTCTTGTGAGTGTTCTATTGTGTGATGCAGGAACTGATATTTGAAATCACAACATCTCAGAAGGAAAGGGCTCTTTCCCATCATGCCAGGCAAGTATTGTGGCCAATGAAAGACAGTTTCAAAGTTATCCAAGTGGTTTGAAGCGAGTCAACTGGACTGTGAGTTGTAGGAAGATGTTTCACTCCTTTTCACAGAAGAAACTTCTCTCAAACCATTGGAACTTCTCGGATGAGGAGTGAAACGTCTTCCTACAACTCAAACGTCAGTTAACTTGCTTTCAAACCACTTGGACGAATGAGAATCTTCACGGACAGTTTCAAAGTAGTATCTGATGCTGCTTATGAACATGCTTAAAGTGATAGTAAATGAGTGTGGTGTTGCAAGAGGGTGACTGGAAAGTACTCTTTTAAAGGTCAGAGTTGTATGACTGAAGGCATGTGGAAGTGAATGTAACAGGATGAGATCATAATCATAAGTGTCGGGCCAGTTACTTGAAATATTTAACTTGGTTAGAGAGACTTGAAATTACATGTCAAAATTACGTGTTTACTTTTTCGTGAGAAAGAGCTGTCAATGTGTCAAGTAGGCTAGTGTAAGGTTGTCTAACTTGAGTAAAACATGTAAAAAATGTAAAAAATAGTAAATTAAATTAAAAATAAAATAAAAATAACTTTAAACAAGGATGTTGTGTTACAGGTTCCAATGGAATAGTGTTGGAAATATAAACATTACAGGCTTTGATAACAGTAGTGTATATACATATAAATGATAAAACTAAAAACTAAACTTTTACAGTCAATAACAATTCTGTTTCCTGACAGGTAACAAATATCTTAGGGTTTAAAGCTGAAACCGTAAGAATGAGTCTGGTTCTCGACCAAATGATATATAACACAGAGGGATACAACCGTCTGTTCATAGCACAGTAACGATACACATTAGTTTTTGACATAGTAATTAGTTGCTTCACTTATTACTGCAAAAGTAAAATGACCGTAAACACTTTGACACAGACAAATGTGTAATGATCTGTATCGTTAGTCTCAGTTTAAATAAGAAAATAAAGGTTATCAGGGAAGTTTTAAAGTCCCCATGAACAGATTTAAGACTATTACCATCACTTCAATCACTGTGTGGTACTTTGCTGCAACTGTCACAGAGCAGGATGCACAACAGCAGATTTTATGTGAGGTGACCTCTGAATTTCTTCTTAATTTTTATGCTTTATCATTTCTTTCTCAAGTCGCCAGTTGCTGCACATCGTGTCCTGATTGTTGTTCAGAATCATAAACTTCTATTGCCTTATTGCCAGTGTTGTAAACACAACATGGAATTTCGAAAGTGATACTAAACCAGAGTATGAACTCTTGACCTTCACATGCACCACTACCTTCTCACCTCCAGCTCAGTGAGGGTGGGTTTAGTAAAAGCGGCATCAGCAGGTCAATCCACGGGTGTGTCCAAACCTGTTGTGAGTCACTGTCACTCAAACGGATTAGTTGGTTAAGAAAATGGTGAGCAAATATAAAGCCGAGTGAGTAAACAAGCCCGTGGTTGGAACGTGATCAGGCACAAACACCTCATTCAAGAAAGACACGCAGTGAGTGTAGACGAGTTGCCACAACAAACAGAATAGAGTTTTTATTTGAATTATTGTAACAGTGAATGGAAATTATGTTAAGCAATTTATTTATTGTGGATGGTTTAATGGCAGAAATTACAGTTGAAGTAAAAAAAAAGCAGCCTGCTGTTATCATGCAGAATCAACCTGGTGCTTTCAAATACACAAACGCACGTAAGACTATATGCACATTCATGGACTTTATTCATTATCCGTCGATCAAATTAAGCACACACGTGAACATAGTAACAGCAAACTGGTTAGCGGGTGACATTTCCAGACATTAGGGTGAGGTGATTAAGCTTCGTTTTTGTTAAATCGCACCATGAAAGAGGACATGCCAAATCAAATTTACAATTTTCTATTCTTGCAACAAGACAGACCCCCAAAGCACAATGCATTCACACAGTCATGGAATACTGGCTACTCCGTAATCAAAAAAGAGAGCAAGACTGTTTTTGTTGCTTGTTGTTTTGTTCAGTCTTTTAAGAGAATAAATAAAAGAATGTTATTTTTCATTAAAAAAAAAAGAAAAAAAAAGCACAGTGTTCTATTGAAAAAGCTTCCTGCCCAGCTGCACTGTCGGATTTATTATAATCCAATTCAAAGCTCATCTTGTTCTCCACATGAATGCATTATGATTTGGTAACAGGCAATATTTACTCCGAGGGCAAAACTAGTTTGATATTCTCACAGGTATGTTTGTGCTTGTTAGGTCAAGAAAAAGAAACCCCTGGCCTGAAGAATGGAATAAATACAAATATACAAATAATCATTCTTTCTTCTAAACAAGCAGGAAAAATGTACTTTCAGGACAGAAAGTAAACTGTCTTGTAGCCAAAGTAAACTTCCTTTTAGCCAACAAAATGAGAACTTTTTTTTCTTTTTTTAACTGAGGAAAACTCAAGTTTGGTTTAAAACGGCGATGAGAAAAAAATCACTTGTTGTCCAGTCGAAGCATTTGCTCCTTACCATTAACTGTTAAGGACTTAAGCTGACCGTCCTCCTCCACCTCCACGCGCTCCTGTCCGTTCTCAACAATCCTGGAGGAACATAAGGGACCAGGTTCAGTCAGGATCTCGCTCATCAATTGCAAACTCGTGTTGAACAGTACCGTTTCGTGGTTATTTTTCTGCCGTTGACGAACGTTGTAGAGGTGGATACAGATCTGAAGTTGCCCATCCCCCCACCTCCACCGCCGCCACCGCCGCCACCTCCTCCAAAGGAGGAGAAGGAGCTGAAGCCTCCTCCACCCATGTCTCCAAATGAACTAAAACCTAAAATGAACAGAAAGTGGGAAAACAAATTTAGGACTAACACAGGTAGAAAAACATCACTACAAACAATAAAAACCATAGAAAAACATTAACAAATCATTATACTCATTTTAAATTTGAACACTGGAGCAACTAACCAATAATATTACTCATCCATGATACAGGGCTCAGAAGGTCTGATAGGCGTTTTATTCTTTAAAAGTGACCAAATTTCTACCGAGTAACATAAGCTAGTAACACTTGACGAGGCAAAACACTTGTTGGACAAGTTTACTCACAAAAGAAACCTGTAATCCATTACAAATGAGTAATACAATGAGTAATGTGGCCAAAAACAAATACGTTTGTAGTATCCCTTGTGTCGTCTTTTTGGGTCAAGGTGAACCATTCCACCTAGCTCCTATAAATACATATGCAAAATAAAAAAAAATGCTACCGTTATTGTATGTATGCATGTAAAGGAAATGGACTACATTCTTGAGCTTATCCTGCAGGATTTTCCAGTCTTACTGGAGCCAAGTGGAACTAGTGTTTGTTGACCAATGTTTCTGACGCACTGCAACCTTCTGAGTGTTTGATATCCATGTGAAGGTTTAGTCAGCCTCACAAACCATCTCTCTAGAGCGCCACCACAAGTGAGTGACAATGATAGTGCACCAAATGACGCTCTAATATTTACATCTGGCGTGCACTCACCTGAATTAAACCCTGAGAAGCCGAACCCGGGGAAAGCACCGAAACCATTGTCCATCCTACTTCTGCTCATCCCTGTGTGGCGACTGTGACTTCCTCCAAAGAAGTTGTTGAATGGGTCATCAGCTGAGGACGGTATAAAGAATAAGTTAACGTTATGTAAACGGTCTTGGCAAAAAGTGAGAAACTGCATTTGAATACACAAGTGAAACCCACTGCAGCTCAGCTCCCCTGTGGACTCTGCTAATAATGTTCAGACAATGTGGGCGACCCAGCAGGATAAAGATGGATCACTGGCACCATTTGCTAAGAAAACACATGACCTTCAATCCATGAAAGAATGGTTGAGCTATTGTTCATCAAGGCTCCTAGGAAGCAATCGAGTAGACAGAAATTATGTGATTATTTGTAGATTGATAATATACATCTGCATTATTTTAGGATTATCACTTAGTCACTGTTGATAGAAGAGGCTGATCCATGTTATGTTAACTTCAGCTCTTGTATGAAGATTATTTCACACATCTGAGCTTCAAGTGCAAATAATTATATAAACACTAATAAATAAATTAAACACTATATCATTTAAAAACTGGTCCATCTGTGTGCAAACGTAATTCAACATTCCCTTCTGTAGAGGAAATCCATAAAGAGAAAGTCAAATAAAAAGGCTGTCTCTTTAAAATCAACAAAAAACAAGAACAAACAGGAATTTCATGCCACCCGTGTTCCTATGCAAAGTGTCTCTCATGACTTCTATTTAAATGGCTGGGTTGGCGTTTATTTGTAAAACATTCACACTCTGCGTTGTGCACGTTTTAACTCCTCAATGTAAATGACACCACTCTACACAACAAGTATGAAGCCACCACAGGATCGTCTACAATATAACATCAGCTGACGCCTAACCTTCGTTCTTGTTTACTTCTCCACATGTTTATCTGAGAGTGAGCGCCGCTCTCGCCGGAGCTGTAAGCCTCCCCCGTCATCAACCCCCACCTACGGATTGTGGGGTTCGAGAGTGACAGATCCACCAGACCAGCTGCCATTTTAAAGTGGCATTTAGAGACCAGCATTGTGGCGGTTTCTGAACTAGTATGTATTAGTCTTTGCATTTTGTACACTTAAATAGCAAATGATTAACAGATAAAGTATTAGGACTAGTATAGAGTCATTTTAACACTTGAGTCACTATCACTTCAGTACATCATTACTATTGCACAAGTATATTTTATCAGGACCGACTCAATCACTCTTATCTTAAGTTTGATACATCAACATTATATAAAAATGTATTTGGACTCAGGAGCATGTGACACAACACATACACGCACACCTACTGTTATTACATCTGCTTTTGTTTAATATGGAAGCTATTTTTGAAAACATTCCAGCAGAGTGATGTAGACGCTCAATTTAATCCACTGCTGTGGTTTGAACTCCATATTTAGAGCGGCGCAGGGCAAAATACACAGGCCTCCCAATCAGTGGGATCCCAGGCGACCAAGTCTGCCCTACACTTCAGCTTTAGCATCCTTCACAACTGATGCAAAATTATTCATTTCATTATTTATAACATTCCTTTTCTTGATTTCTCTGAAAACTTAGGACCTACAGGACTTGGACAACAATAGTGTAAATTTTGTTTCAATCTTAAAATGGGATATTAAAGTGACAAGAGATCCTAATTCTATTATTTTATCCACATTTTAATGAATAATAACAGTTAATTTACCTTACTACACACATGTCTTTAATAAAACAAAACAAAGTAAAAAAAAGTTTAGAACTGGAATATTCTTTTCCATCTCACTCATCTTTCAAAATGAAATTAAGTTTCTTATTTTGAAAAAAAAATTCTGGAAGCAACTTAAGACTTAAGTTTGTATTATCCATTTATTTTTGCAGTTCGCACATAAAGGTTGCTGTGAAACGTAGAACGTTTCAGGCCCCTCTTTACAAGCAAAAAAAAAGAAAAGTGGCAAAGATCCCAGACCAGAGATGCAACTTCAATTGCAAAGGTATCACCAGTGAACTAATACTGACAGAGTATGACAGTAACATTTTTTCACTCACATACTATAGCTTCATTTCAGGGGTTAGGGGCGAGGCTGTAGTGATAAAGTATCAGGTTTGGTCAAGGCAGGTTCTCAGTCACAGATATGAACTTTTTTGAGCAACTCACTATGACATCAGTTCAGAAATGTCAAAAAATAAATGACTTTGTCTCTTCTCATTAAATGATGCGGTGCCTGTGCCGTTTCTACTGCTATCCCTGACCGACTGTCTCTCATAACAGTACTAATCAGTTGCTTTGAGCATCAGAAAATAAACTTACCAAAGAAATGTGCAAATGGATCCCGGCCACCAAAGAACTCCCTAAAGACATCCTCAGGATTTCGGAATGTAAAGTTGTTGCCACCAAAGTGATCGTGATGACCTCCTGTGAACCAAACAACATAGAACTTAGGCACTTAATTAAAGCTTCAAAATGGGATTTAATATGATTTACAGATGCAAAAACTAATGTTATTATTTAGGTATGCAAGATTTTTATTTTTTTTCCAATTGGCTATTAATAAATGTAAACAAGCTCAACCTTACAATAGCCTACGTTTGAAGTTGGCAACAAAAACATTTCTTACCTCCACCTCCAGCAGACAGTCCCTCTTTACCATATCGGTCATACATAGTCCTTTTGTTTTCTGCATTAAAAAGAAGAATCCATGGAAGAGATTAGTTCAAGCTCAATTAAAACAAGCCTGTGGCCAACCCAAGCTTACCGTCTGAGAGAACCTCATACGCCTCTGACAGTTCTTTAAATCTCCTCTCAGCTTCCTCCTTGTTTTCTGGATTCTTGTCTGGATGCCACTTCAATGCTAGTTTTCTGTAACTGATACAAAAGTGATAAAGAGCATATGTTAGAAGTAGCAGTATTCTAGATACCACTAGATTTATATAATAGTTTGTTTCAGTCATCGTTATTCTAGCAGGTTAAGACTGATTGCTGTGAAGTCCATGTTTTTCCACATAAAATGTTCTGGTTGTTCTGATAAAAAAAAATAGATATAATTTGCAGGTTTATATTTGCATGATTGTTAAAGGATCTTATCAAAGAGGTTTGAAGGCGATTTTGTAATTTTCAATCAAAATTAACCTTTTCCACTTTTTTTGCTGTCAAGACAAAGATGAAGCCTTAATAAATTAATTATAAACCATTACATTTCTTCAGATAATCATAAGTGCAATAAAGAATTTGATCTTTAAGTATGGTCTGATGTGCAAAAAATGACTTGTCTGGTAACGTTACAGGTAAGCTAATATAAATTTAAAGTTACAGTTCTTAAAATCTCAGAGGGGTAAGAAGACACATGCCGTTATATTCCAAGTACATAATGTATTCAAAGCCCTTACATTTTTAAATCTTTGTCATCTTGGAGCCATTATTTTCGTCATTCAGGAAAACCCAAACCAAATAGTCAGAAAAACTGACATTGATATTCGTGCAGATTTATTACAAAGACAACATGAAATATCACATGGCCATAAGTATTCAGATCCTTTGTTGAGACATCTTTGAGATGGACCTACATCTTTATTAGAGTCAAGTGGTCCGTTTTACTTAAAAGGAAGAAGTTACTGATGACAAGGTCTCTGCCTTGAACTACACCAACCGTCCAAACTGAACTACCGAAAAAGACCAGGAGCCTAAAGATCAGTCTGAGCTCCAGAGATGCAGCAGGGAGATGGGACCAAGTTCTAAAAGGACAACGAACACTGCAGCTCTCTACCAGTGCAGTCTCTTATGGCAGCGGAAGCCTTTCCTCATTGCAAAACACAAGAAAGCCTGAATAGAGTTAAAAAAAAAAAAAACAGACCCTGGGAAATAAAACCCTCTGGTCAGCTAAAGTAACAAAGGAGTGGTTTCAGAACAACTCTGTGCAAGTCTCTACCTATTCAACTGAGCAACTCAGGAAAGGCCTGAAGATGTCTGTCCACTAACATTCACAATCCGACCTGACAGAACTGGAGAGGATACCCAATCCAGGTGTGAAAACTACCTCAAGAAGGCTAATGCCAGTATTGGCTTAAAACGGTGCTTGCACACAAGCAAAGGGTTTGAATATTTCTAACCATGTGAGAAGTCAGTGTTTACTTTGTAATAAATCTGAAAATAATTCTACAAGTCTGTGTTTTTTTGGCACTATTGGGTTTTTGTGTGCCTGGACAAGGAAACAAAATTCATTGATTTTTTAGAAAATGGCTGCGATATAGAAAATGAATGAAAAATGTATGGGTCAGAATACTGTCCAGACCCACCATTTATCAACAGTAACTCATTGATCACCATGTGTACAAACAGCATTAACAGTGCTTGTTTTTCCCTTAGTGCTGCTCTGGACCACTGCTGCCCGACAAAATGATGCAAGACGAAGAGGAGAAACAAAAAGCTGAACCAGCAGATGTTGCCATTTTAGCCTCCCTTCCCTGTTGGTGAAGTTCAGGAGGTGTTTGTTGATTCTGTCTTAGTAAGAAGGACGGCTGTGTTTTTTCTCTCCGTGGAGAGATAATAGATGTCTGTGTTTAGTGTAGTCATGGCTGCCAAAACAACACTCGCTATATAAGATACGTTTCCGAGAGGGGGGGTCTTTATATATACATACATAAACGTTCTCCATCTCTTGCCTTAAGAGCTGGAATTTTGTCCTTGGTTAAAAATAGACTCGCATTATGCTTGTAGCAACACTTTAGAGTTTTGTCATTTTTCTATTCCTCAGAGGTCACGGCTGTCACTCTACACATCATATATAGCAGAATACCAACGTATTCAATATGTGCCAAGATACATTTTAAATGTTGTGTGTTGTAATCTTGTGATTATGGTCTACAAGTACCTAGATTTTGTTTATTCCTTGTTTCAACAAAAGGAATATTGAGCAGGGCAAAATCAGAGCCACGAGTGACAATGGTGTGGCCACATTGAACCAAACATTTAAAAAGTGAGATTTACACATGTTTAATTATAAAAAACATTAAAACCAGGAGCGAAAAATGAGTGAGGTTCAAACTCAAAACAGGTACCAAAAAAAAACAGATTTTTTTTTTAAAATTAAAGTAAAGGGAATACTTACGCTTTTTTGATGTCATCTTGTGATGAATTTTTCTGGACTCCCAAAATGTGGTAGTATTCTGTCATGGTTCTGTATTATGCTCTGGGCCCTGTAAGGAAGGGAAAAAATGTATCAAGCTCTGTTAAGACATGTTCGCTTGCAGGGCCAGTGATTGTCAGATGAGCGACGGGCATGAATCCTCCCTCCCACACCAGAGGTGAAAATCTGGATGGACGAATATTAAAACTGGTAGTAATACTTGCCAATGTAATCAACTCAACAAAAATAGAAATGGGGGAGGTGGTGGGATGGGGGTCTTATTCCTCTGAGCTCAGCAAACTTACATAATAACCAAAAAATTGGCTCTTATTTGCCTGAAGGTGAAAAACTATTTTTATGATGTTGTAAATCTGGTTGATTGAAGTCGTTTTAAGGACCTTTACTTAAGAAATAAAGTGATATTGGTTTTGCAGAGGGTGATAAAATAATTAATATCTGTGAAGGACAATTGAGAATGTAAACAATAACATTTTACCAAAAGTAATCTTTTCATCTTATGTACAAGTATTATTATCTCACTTAATGTGACTTTATTTACTAAACAGAAAGAGAGAAATATTTATTAGTGTGAGTTTTATTCCTCGAATGTGTGTTGCATTGAAATGCTAGGATTAAGATGGGCTTCCTTAAGCAAAACTGTGTACCAGTAATTTTAAATGATAAACAAGTGACTCTCACTCTGTGGCCTATGGTGTCTTGTTTGTTTGCTATTTAGGGATTTGGCCTTTGCTGATTGTGATTGTGCGTTTCCAAGTGAGCATTACAGAGAGAGGGGCAGTTTGGCATCATCAACAAGAGACTACTGATTGAACTGTTCTGCAGTTTTTGTCATCTCTGGGGAGAAGTGAAAGAAACAAAGAACTGCAATGGCTTGTGTGGTTTGCATCAATACCAGTTTATATTCAAATTGCTAGTTGAAAAGTCAATCGTGCCAATTCAAAAATAAATTTAGCTCCTAGCACAGGGGGTATCAAAGTCACACAAGGGGATGAAGTTGTGGTGGATCAAAGGAATTCATATTGACAGCTTTTTTTCTTTTTTTTTTAAACAAGAATTACATTAGATATACTTGACTGAAACAAGAAAAATCAGTCTGTACCCAATTATTATCCAATACCCTAAAAAATACCAGTTCCAAAAGGATTTGCTGCTGAAGTATAAATACAAATTTGGACTTCCATATTTCATAAATAGATTTGGATCAACTCTGTATACACGTTTTAATTAATTATTAGAATATACATTTTCCATTCTAGCAGGAACACATTCTTTGGCAGTGTTTATGTTCACAATACGATTAGAAATTTACTTGGAAAAGAGGATATTACCAGGATTGTTTTTTCCTTCCCTTTTACAAGGTGTTGTTCTTAAAATAACTAAAACAATAAATGCATGTGTGCTGCCTAAATCTGTGTTTGCAATATTGACACACATGGTCAAATTCAATTATTGGAGCAGACTAAATCTCTGAGTATTTGCAAAAAAAAAAAAAAGGGGGGTGGACTCTCGCTTCACTGCACTTTCCATATTGCAAAAGAAGTGGGTCAGTAATAGTGTTGATGCTTCTGGGTAGTTTGACTAAAAGGTTTTATCAAAACGTCAAACAACAGAGGCTAGAGAAAAACAGTTGACATTAGGCCACCTTCATTAAAGAATCAAAGAACAACGACATATCCCCTATTATTTGAGAGAAGCTCCTTTTTGAAGTTTTCTGTCGTCTATGCAGAGAGAAAAATAGGAAATAGTGGTATTGCTTATTTAGAGAAACCCAATGTTGGTCGAATGGTCGCCAGCAAAGTGATGCCATCTGTTCAATAATAATGTAAAAGGTGGTCTCAATATTTGAAAGGAAAAGCAATGGTCGTTTTAGATATTTTATCAGCTCTTAAATGGAAGATGGAATCTTAAATCAAAACTGTGAGCAAAATAGGCTGTTGAATGTTCTCAGCTATAAAATGCTATCCTTAAAGTTGTCATTTGGAAATAAATTAGATGCAACTATTGCAAGTAGACACTTCTAGACAAGCTTAGCTCAGAGGGATTTCAACATCTTGTTTTCGGTTGACGGGCCAAGATGCCAACTAAACTTGGAGCGGCACAATTGTGCAACAGATTGACATTATCGAGTGGAAATAAGTGGGAGATACAATTTCATATAGTAAATATAATATAAAATATTTGTATGATGAAGTTTACATTGATTTCTATGAGCCTTGAGAGTAGCAAGTCGGCAGAAGGATGAAGTTACAAATGGTGCATTTATGATAGTCATGGCTGCAGGCGTCTTGGTCAGGACAGAACAAGTACATTACATAAAACAAAATAACTTTAAAAGGCTAAGAAAAGTCATCTCACATTGAAAAATCGTTTATAAATTAAAGACAATCACTGAAAATAATATGTAACTTAAAGTCAATTTTCTAAAATTCTTATGTTGCTCTGGATGTATGCCTTTGATTGTTTTGTGATTTAAGAAAGGCTACTGAAAACCAAACAACGGAGACAAAAGATACATGAGAAATTCAAGAAGGGTTCCGTACAGAGAGTAAAACTGAACAATTCTGTGAAAGATGCACGGATGTGCTACTAGTTGAGAGACGCAGAACAGGAAGTAATTCAATTGAAGATGTTTTGCTTCCCACTCTGAGTTTCACTGGTCAAGGTGGTCTGACAAATGACATTGTGATGACACAGCAATGCATAAACGCATCTAAAAGGGTTAAGTTGACCTGCACATAAGTTTAAATATGACAAATAGATGGATTACAAAATGTGGAAGCCTGAATTTTTTGTGTAAACATAGACAAGTAGCAAATTAAACAAATTCTTGTGTTACCTGTACACAAAACTAAAAAAGTATTTATTGAGGTTACAATTATAATATTAGACTCCTTTCAATAAAGCCAGCCATACTGCCATACTGTGTCAAATTAATCTTGTCACCCCTTTTCTATCCATGAGATGGATTTGTTTTGGTTTTGCTTGTGGCAATATTAAAACTAAAATAGTAGAACATCACACACAATTGTTGAAAAAATGTTTGACTGTTTGATAAAAAGAATGTATAAAATGTCATTGAGAGAATTGTCAATAATAGGACGACGTGTCTAAATCAAACATGGCCCAGTGGTATTGTATTATTTTAAAGGGTTAGATGTTGAAGTCTTACTCTCCAAGATACAGTAAATCCCTCATTATGACAATGTTATTACTTAATAAAGTTCCCCCGCGTCTGAAATATCGGCAAACAAGAGGATACAAGAATAAAGTCCATTATTAAATGCTTCACTCCTCCAAGATGTTGTAATCACGCCCGCTTTGTTTATACAACTTTGGAGGGGAAAACTTCCAGAATTGATGACTGCCGGTGACAAACCATGACGTTTTGACCAACCACAGGAGAGTAGGTGTGTTTTTGCTAAACAAGATTTAATCTCCAGAAATAGTGTTTCAGTGGGTGGAGCTTAAGTACATTTTCTAATGTAAATATTTGAATTAAAAGAGAGTTTAGTAATGACAATTATAGATGAGTACAATAGAGGTTCAAGATATATTCAAGAGACACTTAAAACAAAACATTAAAAGCCTTTAAGAAAGTACGGTCGTATATTTAATTTTCACCCGTTTTTGACTACTTTAGCCTTCGGGTACAATATGTTTTTCATTGCTGCACATGTATAAAAAAATCGATATGTCGACCTTATAAAAACCAGGCCTGCAATGTTTTCATTCCGGGTAGTAATCGCTCCAGGCAGCTAGGTAGGAACCTTCCAGAAGCTAAAGCGACCATCACTTACCTTGCAGGGTTGAGCTGAAAAACAACTACACAAAACGAGTAAAAATTATTATCCGAGGACACACAACACGGTGACCCATCCACTCAAACGTTTGTGAAGATGCCAGATCCAGAAGCGAAGGACGAGCTTCTTGTAGGCTTATTACCGCGGGAACGATATACCTTAGCAGTAGCATTAGTACGTTAGCTTTAGCTTTGTTTTATTTAATTTACATGTAGCTAGCATCTGCGCTAGCTTTAGCTGGATGCCAAATTCTCCATCATTCAAGTGGACAGTGGCGATGAAAATATTTCTACAGTCTTCTTCAGCTTTGTTCGCCATTATTTATCAGGTTTGTGGTAAAAAATTAACATTCGTAAATAACCGTTGTGTGTCCGATCGGCTAAAGACGATTCGGAGCGTAAGCTAGCAGCAGCGCTAGCACACATGGCTCACAAAGGGATGACCTCTCGGCCAGACTTGGACGATGACACAAAAAGGCATCAAACCCACCTGGTGATGAGGAAACGTCGGCTCCAAACAGTCCTCTTGCTCGCTGTCTGTTCGGCCTTGGTGCGGGGACTGGCTGTTGACGGCTGGCTGCTGCTGGTGTCGACGAGCTCAACGCGCCGATGCCTTCAGGGACGGTCGGAATAGTCTGTGACGAAAATAGGGAGTTTCAAGAATGCTGTTATCTGTCTTACAGGAAACTCCCTTTATACCTGATTATTAACATGTCTATACATCTAACATCGTAGTCATGTCACGGCAATATCCATTAGCACATTTAGTTCTTATTTGACAATTGGGTCAATGTGTATTTATCAGTGTAAACGGAATAAAAGTTGTTTATTAATCAGATATAATTGTTCTGTTCCCCATTACACAAACGTTTAATCAAAGCAGAGTTTCAAAGTAATCCGAATTATCTTTTTTTATATTTCAATCTGGTCTTGTGTCAAGCAATCTGAATGAAACTACAGTCAGAGCAATCTTGGTGAAGCATTGCTTTTTAAATATTATATAAGTAAGATTGATGAATCATAGTTGTATCATTTTTAGGGGACCAACCAATGTCAATACAGTGCAAATGTTATCTTGTCGTTTATCTTAAACTCAGATAAGACTGTAGAGACAAGGCGAGATTCAGTGGAGTGAAAGTATCTGAATGTTCTGTTCTATGTTAGTCTTTGTTGTTTTTCTTTGTCTTTAGACTTAGATTGTATCATCTTCTTTCTCTTTATGTTCTTGTTCTTATTTTATTTTGATTTATTTTTTAGGAAAAATTGCTGTATTTTCTGTGGCTATTGGAAAAAAAACAATTTCCCGAAGGAGACCTCCTGAGGGATCAATAAAGTTTTACCTTACCTTACCTTAAGTGCAGTTTACATGTCAGTATTTTCGTCAGGTCTATGGTCAAAAGCAGTTACACTCTTTCAAAGCCACTTAAATCCGAACCTAAAACTTAGAAAAACAATGTAGGAATGTACTTTATATATTTACCTCAAATGATAAATTGCACTAAGGTAAGGTAAGGTAAACATTTAATTGATTGAAATCGTTTTTTTCCAATAGCCAATACATACAGCACATTTTTATAAAAAAAAGAACCTAAATAAAATAAGAACATATTACCATATATACCAGAGGTTGACCATGTTTATTTTTACTCTTCATGACAAATATTGACCTGATCATGTAATCATCTGATGAGATAAAACATGTCTCATTGTCACAGGTGGTTTGGTGGCTTACTTTGAGAGGGAGTTTTGCCAAAAATGTTGAGTTAAAGGTTCAAAAGTGAAGCACTTAGATATATTATTGGTAGAAGAAAGTCCAGCTTTGTTGTCTTTGATATATTAAGGTCACTTTTAAAAAGCCACAAGTTACTTAATATTTGACAAAAGCAGGACACAATGTCTAGAAAACTTCTTTAAGTGTGATACATTATATACAGAGCATGTTGGGGAAATGTTTAGTGGGCAGTGGTTCTTCATCAAGCTAAAGAATTACACTATTATCAATGTTATTGATCAACGTTGTTAAAAATAATAAATGGAAAAAAATGTCATGCCTTTACTATACACGTGAGATGCAATTCTAAAAGAAAACCCAGTCCATGTTTATAGAGAATAAAGATATCTGCTGACAGAAAGGCTTTGACCGGACTTTTAAACAATTAAAAACGTAAACTTAAAGTTTATATTAGCTATGTTAGACTGGGAAAGACGATCACGATACACCATATATTCATATATTAATATTGCTGATTTAGATTAAGTTATGTTGGAAAAGAAAGAAAAAACTGTGATCTATTTTCATTTATTTCTTATATTTAAACCTGTTGTGAATAGATGATTAATGACAAAAGAATATTCGTATGCCGAGGATTACCGGAATAAAGCGCCAGAATTCCCATCTGGCTTTAGCAATAGTGGAAAAGCTCCTACAAGTACCTGAATGCCGCACAACAGAGCGTCGACTGCGGATCTGTTCATCCAGCTGTGATGTCGATCATGTGACTGACGCTGAATGTTGGACCTCGATCACTGACCTCGACCACCAAACATCAACTGAATCTTCAACCCACTGAAATATGACCATGAAGCATCATGGCCACACAAATAATATATATATATATTTTAATTACGAGATTAAAGTAGTATGACAATTATTACGAGATTAAAGTCCTTAGAGAATAATTTATTACCAGATGAAAGCCGTATAATCATTTATTACGAGATTCAAGAAGCAGAAGAATAGCGCAGATATGACGTCACCATCTAAGCAGTCGAGGCGATGACGTACAGTCAACAGGTAAGATAACGTTTTCCAGTAAAACATTTGATATATGCAGTTCTGTTTGACTATTACATCCAACCTAAATAACAAAGATCGAACAGTCATCGCAACAGGTATGCATTAGATGATAAAATGGTTTGAAATACTATATCATTAATGAGAAATATATTCTAGTTATTTCCATAGTTATGTATTCAGTGAGGTTATAGGCAGGAGGTAAGTAAATAAACCTTCTGAGAGCGTCATTTTGTTTTCATGCGGTGAACTACATAATACAGTATGGTTAAAAATAATGTAAAGAAGGCAAGACACGTTTAGGAATGCATGTATCACATTGCTCTGTCAAACAGCAAACCTATGCTGATCCTAAACACCAGATGCAGTTGATTTTAAACAATACTTTGGCTGAAAATCCCAATAGAAAGTACGCCTGGACAATTAATGACGTTTCATTTTTTAATTTACCTTTTTTTCTGCAATAATGAAACCACGATTAAGAAAGATTAAGAAAGATGTTTAAAAGACAGGATTTAAAAATGTCTTATCAAATGAAAATCAACTTGTGCTCTCTGTCTTTCACAAAATGAACCACATGTTTCGAAAAGGCCAAACAATGTAAATTGAAAAAACATCCTGATTTTTTTTTAATAAATCGGATATTATAGTCTAAAAATCATATTGGAATAAGAGCGTCTTCTTGTAAGTAGTTTCTGAACATTGCCTCGTCTTTAGCCACACATCTGTCCAGCAGAGGTCGCTGTTCGTCAATACTTTAAAAGGGATCAAAGCAAAGGAAGTCCAAGTGAAACATTTGTCATTTTTATTTTTTTAATTCCAGGTTCTATGCTCCAACAATATTTTTTTTACAAAGGTCATTTGAAGGTTTGTGTTTCTAAGATAAAGAATAACTATTTAATAGTTTGTTAGTCAAAAATATGACAATAATGAGAAGGTTAAAACTGTAAAAACCTCCTCAAGATGAAGGATTCTTGGATTGGAATACAAGAAGGTATCGTGCGCTGAACTCATCATAACCTAGAGGAATGAAAGTGAAGCGGTCCAGGTTATTGCAGCTTGGAATCGAACTGGGCCTGAAATGACAGACTCGCATTGATTTTCGATGGAAAATGAAGGTCGTCCTCGCAGTTCCAGGAGACTGAAGCAGCTGCCAGCCGACGAGTCGACGTGAGCGATGGCCGAGGATTAGACTGGACGTTAGGAGGCTAACGAGACTCATGGAGCAAGAATCACGGTGATAGAGATCATCGCGCCGAGGACATTATTTCTCACGTTCAATAGCGTTTTTGACTTATTCCTGCACCCTCTCTGCTTCCTGTACCTGCTCGGCTTCTCTCTGGTGGTCAGGATGTTTGAGTGTCGCATCCTCCTGCAGGAAAACAGAAGCATCTTCATTTTAAAATCAGATAACATCTTGAAAGTGAAACATACATTTAAAAAAAAAGTTTAAACACTAGAGCAAAATCTAGTGAAACTGTGGCTCTAACCTTGACATGATGTAAAGAGCCGATACATCCGCCAAGGAGCTCTTTTCACATTAAAATAGCTGCATAAAAGCAAAAAAAAAAAAGTGCAAAGACTTTAAAACAAATCCAAATTACATGTGTCATCTTATTTCTCAATTTCATAATCGTTTGTATTAGGAATATTATTTTTGCACTGTTTGTTTATTCTAATATGTATTTATGTTTAATAGTTTTTAATTTCTCAATCTACGGCGAGTTTGCGGCTGGAACAACTTCCATTTTCCAGATTTGGGACAAATACAGGAATATCTTATAGATAGATACAACTTTATTGAATATTGAAATTGTTTTCCCAGCACACAGCAATACAGAACAAGAACATGTTACCCTTTTTGTATATAGCTCAAAAGACACTATGCGACGTCCCATTAAGTTAAATATTTACTTCTACTCTCACTCATGAAGCTCTCACTTTTTTGGCTTTTCATTTGAATTGACTGATGACTGTTTTTGTTGTTTTAACTGAGAGCATCGGTTATTTAACGTTGACCAGGCTTTTCTCTACTATTTTTTTCTCCTTATATCTTGCTTGACCACCTGTCCTTAGGTTTTCACGTTGCAGCTGCCAGATACACTTTTAGTAGTCTGAGAAAAGTTTAAAAAGGGCCAAGCTAAGTCCAGGGTCGGACACTTCAATGTCTAAGGAACCGCATTATTTCCCTGATACTATTGTGTAGGGGCCTTCAAGCCCAAAAAGCCAAAAATAAAAAGTTAAAACATATTCCTAAAAAAAAAAAAAATCTGCAAAAAATTAACTCAAATATACAGAGAAAATATTTGCAAACTGTTAACCTTTTAAGTACATTAAATAACTAGGTTTAAAGTAAAATAAATGATACAATTCAGATTTAATACTAATTATTTTCTTTTTTTCCAGAAACATTGTCGGCATGCTCTATTTGCAGAACATCTCAATATCGTGAGAGGTGTCCCTGTAGCTCCTGCAAACAATTCTAGCTTCATGGTAAATTATGAATGCAGACGCAAGTCACAGGTTGTTTCCTCGCACGTCTAGAAGAAAAACAAGGCTGGGAGCGTCAGGAGACACATTGGAGACCCGTGAGAGGCAGCAGAATATTATGCAGCGAGGATGATTCATAACGTCCTGCATTAAGTTTGTCAGTTACCATCAATCACCAGGTAATAGTCCTAAATAAATCTCATACTAATTGAGATGAATCCCTCATTTCAATGACAAGTCCGGTTTTTAAGACCCAATTACGACTTCGAGTTCCCTGGCCCAGCAGATATGAAGGTTTCAGAGAAGAGGTTGGCCGTTGCACTGAGGAGGATGGGGACATGGACTCGGTCCAAAAAGGGATGGATTCGCTTCCCTCGGCCCGTACTGCACCAGAGGGCAGGTGGATTTATGACAAACGCACACAATCTTAATTTGTGCTCAGACCGATAATGCATTTCAAGGCCAGAATAGTTTCTGCTCAGTGTTTCTTAACTGGATGTTTCTTTAATTATATGTCAGAGGCCATAAAACTTAGGAGATTTTCCCACAAAGCACCATTTTATGTCTTGGCCATTACTGTAAATTACAAAGGAAGCAAAGTGCAAAAAGAAAAGTGTGTTTATTGTTCTCATACGCTTTCCAACGCTTCATTTCACACCACCAACATGTCCTGGAGCAAACAAGGTATTAGATTTCAAACAGGAAAAAAAGAAAAAATACCTGTACAAATTATTGATAGGTTGTAAACATGTACATATTCACAAATCTAACACTTCCACCTAGCAACAAAACAAACAACACAAGGGATGGCATTTGCGCACTTTAGTATTAGCGATTGTGATTATTAAAATAAGCTTTCCAGAGTCACCTCAGAAATACATTACTGTGCCTTTCATCCTTTGAGTCGGTCATTTATTTTTCATCATCGTGAAATGTTGCCACTCAATCTTTGGTAAAAAATAACTGCCCAAGTATGTGCGATGACAAACAATAGCTTCCAGCATACATATTTATTCATTTGTCATTCTGAAAAAATGTCTTAACAATTAAATACTTAAAACTATTTTAAAAGGCTTCTCAACCCACTACTCACACACACACACACGTCAACACTAAATCAGTGCTTTATTTGCCCTTGTGGTCGTCTTGATTTTCCCCACCATGATCACAGATGCAGGCAGAGGTGCCATCACCCTGCTCAGCTCAGTTCAAATCCCGCAGAAGACTCTATGGCATACAGGAGTTTGTTCCTCATCTGTTTGTCATCGCAGAACTCTGGCAGCTTCAGCAGGTTCATGCAGGTGCTGGCTGTGGGTAGTCGCTCCAGGTCGGATCCACCGTTGTGGATGCAGAACGCTGGGTAGAGCTCCTGCACAGACCGGAAAGTCGAACAATGTGAGATTCTTAAGTGGTTTCAGAACTGGACTGGTGACCAAAATGCACTTTATTGGTGCTTTTACTCAGCTCAGATTTTAATCAGAATGATGAGAGAGAAATAGATCTATCAGGAATCAAGAATAGATTTTATACCAAACTCTGTACACAGTCAGAGCAGTTATAAAAGTTTATAAATGTTTTCTATTTTCTACCATTTTTTAAATTTAAATCTAGTTCTTTGATAAGGAGACGCCTCTACTTTTGCTCAGATCTCCACCTTCCAACCTACCATTCAATTGAAACTTGTCATTGCAAGATAAAAAAAAAAAAAAAAGATGTTATGAAATCCTATCTTGAAAACGCGACACGGTTAAAGATAGATAGATAAGCAGTGATTCGGCTCGTGGCAAGATGATCGCAACGTCCAAAGCAATCCGCGATTAGGCAATAAATGTCAAATCCTACGAGAGGATGAATGTTCGAAGAGAGACATTAGCGTTGGAGCTAATATGAGGGACGTATAAATTTAAGAAATCCGCCCGGTGCTTGAGAGGAACTGGATTGGAAGCTGGCCACAATTTGACCCTTGGTTATTTTAATGTTGTCTGTCAGGCTTCTTTTTTAAATCAAGCCCTCTGATGATGATAGCACCTCATCTGCAGACGGTGACCGTTTCCATCACGAGTTCATCCACCCGATTTTCCTTCCTGCTATTTTAAGTTAGCATCTACCGCCACATCAGCTCGATTAAATGGCTCTTCAGGGGCCCGCCTGTAATGACCCCATTTTTCTGACAATTACCGTATTAAACTATCGTTGCTTATTGAGAAAGTGTCATTAGCGCGGCTATCATTTAAGAAAAAAAAGGAGTTTCCATCATCTTTTTTAAATGGCTTCTCCTGACAGTGCTATTTCTCCTCTAATGAATCCTGGGCTGTTCCAAGACAGCTAATTAAGGCTTAGCTGGCTCGAGCTGAGAGGTGGGTCAGAGGCCACACCCCCCCACGAATTATCGCCCTGTCCGGCGCAGGAAAGAGACTAGCGGGAGGAAGGAATCATCTAGCGACCGGCCAAAGTCAAATTGATTAAAGAAGGAGGCGCTGCAACTCTTAAACATAAAGAGAATGTGATGCCAAGAACTTTAAAGAGTTTTTTTTTTTTAATCAGGTTTTAACTAATGGCAGCAATAAAGCACACTAAAACCAATCATAAGATGATTACGCAGTTAGACAGGAAGAAATGTCTTTAAACCGCCCACAACACTGTTGCTGTGTTTTTTTTCTCCATCCTTAACTCGTGAAGATTTCCATGAATCTATTGAAGCAGCTCTGGACTGAGACATCATTCCAGAAAGCAGCCCATAATGACGCATAACCAAGGAATGAACAAGGAAGAAAAACCCGTTGTTTGCTCTATAAGCCACAATATAAAAATGTTCTCTTGTGAACACAAGTCAAAAGTTCAACCTGCGACTGAGTACTGAATGGAATTGTTTGCCCAGACGAAGTTCAAACATACACACGCTTTATTTCACATATAGACATGTTCGCTACGAAAACACAGGATGTGGAAGAAAAACTTTGAAAGTCTGGGTCAATATGAGTCACTTTATTTACATACCAAAACCATTGCTCATAGTCTTTAGGAGACTTTACCCTCAAATTGTGAGGTCATGATTAATGAGCCAAAGACGCCTGATTAAATGCTGCAGTGGCAGATGAAAGCAGTGAGGAAGATAATCTATTCAATTGGTTTTGACAGTACAAATATCTACCTTGATCATTATCACCGTCCATGATATCACTGTTCAGTTGTATACTTCAAAATGGTTAGAATTGAATAAAAAAAGTCAAAATATTATTGTTTCTTGAATTAGCCATTAAAATTGCAGACTGTTTATTTGTAAAAACAAACCATTGGTTTAGTAAATGTGGCAATATTTACACCTTTACTACTGAAATTCCGAGATCATCGATTCAAGCTACATGGTCAACGTCAAATGTGAAAATATAAATTAGGAAATCCTTTTGAATAAACTGAACTGAACTGAAGAGGGAGCAGGAGTCGAACGAACCTTAAAGCCTAGAAGCGGAGGTCTGGAACAGCTTGTGACAAATCTCAGCAGCTTTCGTTTTTCCTCATCTGTGAATCCTTCGACGACTTCCCAAAACGTCATGATGACAGGGTGGGTTTCAGTGTAGCCACCTAGAAAAGATTTTGCATGAACTTAATCTATTTCTGTAACTAAACTTTAGTATTATATTGCTTCATATTTGTTCAAAATTTCCTTTTTTCTCGCAATATATTTTAATGGGCCTCAAAAATAATTCATAATGATAACTTTGTAAGGTGCACACTATTAGTACCTGAATAATTGGTGAACTTTTTGAGGTCATCCAGAGAAATTGGCACATGAGCTCCAGATATCAGCACCTATCAAGAAGATAAATCAAAATCAGACAAACGGAACAATGGTCAACGGCAGATGACTTCATACTACCTGGATCTCCTGCTGGTCGAACATGCGCAGCCACTCCAAGTTGACCACGTTAGCCAGGCCCTGCCTGAAGGCCAGGCAGTGAGGTCTGATCTGCTTGTTCAATCTGTAGTCTGCCACAAGATGGATGTATGCAATCCGGTTTGCTGTCGTTACAGGAATGTCCTTCCCTCCCGTCTTCAGTTCTACCACCTTGATAAATCAAAAATATGAAGATTTGTTTAAGCAATTACAATAATTCCAGCAGCAGCCATGACAGGTTGGACAGTTTTGACAAATGTATGGTACTACAAAGAGACGGTAAAATATTAGTTGTTGGAACTGTCACATTTCATAAATATCATGAAATGAGGTGTTTATTACTGGTTGAACAACATCACCACTTTTAAAGTACCAGAAAACACCATCTTAAAACTTTTAAATATATATATTTTGAGCTGAAAATATTTGCAATTGTAGCCAAGGATTTATATGTCGCTTCATTTTCATATAAACATACCAAGGGAAGAAATATAGATAAACATTATTTTTTATTTTTCTGTTAAAAAAGAAAATGCTGTGTACTTCCAAAGTTACAAAGAGAAACATAAATGGAAACAATTCCAGAATGACAACACGAGTCAAATGTACTCTGACGCAGTCCGACAAAAATGGCCTGATAAGATTCACAAAGGTATTTAACACAGTGCTATTGAACTTCTAATGTAAGTGGTTCCTCTCACTTTGCCCTGACAGGTAATCATTTCCTGCTTTTTTCACCCCCGCAGTGGATTCTGATTATGTGCTAATGTAAGAGAATTACTGTCGTTATCTTGCTTGCTTTGGTTATCTGCAGAGGGCAAATGCAGGGCAGACAGCTCCCGGGTGTGTGCCTAATCTCTCGCAAATTGTTTTCCCCATCGCGTTTGCAATGCCTTATTTGCGACCAGGAGGGCTACATTGTAACTCAGGCGTTTCAGGTGATGTTTGAGAAGAGCTAATAGGAGCCGTTTAGGTCCTGAGCAAACATGGGGTCTTGGAAGAGTGCTTGTCTAGGTACAGATATTCATCCTGCAGGTGGTCTCATCCGCTTTTTGCCTTGAAGCCAACAAGCTTAAAAGCACCAGTGAGGCGTGATCCGAGGTGTAATCTTAGGACGAGATAGTCAAGTGATCCAATGACTCCATCAACTTCAGCAGAGGAGGGGGAGACCGAAGTGACAGGTTTTGAAAGTGGTGCATTAGAGAGAAATAAATTATTAACTCCACAAAGAAGACACACACACAGAGTAGAGGGACGTTACTGAATGAAAGAAGGAGCTATATGAATGTACATCGGAGAAATGAACTGTTGAATATTGTTAATTCATTTCTATAAGTTCATTTATTTTAGTATATTTATTTCATTATTTATTTATTCATTTGTATTTATTATTAAATGTTCTGTTTGTGTGTGTGTGTGTGTGTGTGTGTGTGTGTGTGTGTGTGTGTATTGTATTGCATTGTTTGCTGCCAGCCCTGCAGAGACAATTGCATTGTACAGTACAAAAATGTTGTATTTTGACAATAAGATTCTATTCTGTTGTTCGCTCCGATTTAAGACCCAGCATCGCGATCATTCCGCTTACCTGGGCTTCTCCTAGATCATTGTTGACCACAGTAAAGTTGAGGCCGAGGTCCTCCACATCTTCTTCATAGCTCTTGAGGAATAGAAGATTACGGTACATCTCTGGGTCCAGCGAGGCAAGATGGTGAATGTCTACATCTGCACTTGTACCCAGCAGTTTGGACAGGAAGAAGCTGGCAAAGGGCAACTCCACAAGCATGTTTTCATACAGGGCCTGCGACAAAACATGAGCACAACAATTATTAGGGTCCAAATGAAACAATCTTGATATTGGTAGTTACATGATAAGAGTCCCATCAGCCTGATCAACCCAGAAGACAATTCCTCTAAAACACACAGGCTTTGTTTTCACTCCCTGCAAACTTTATAAATACCAATTTTCACCTTGAACTCCATTGCCATTAAGAACCACCAGCAGGCAGGTGAGTCATAAAACCTAAAGCTAATGTACTGGAATGGTCCGAAAAAGAGCCCGATGGAGACATTAAAATACAGAGGTCTTAATAAATGATAGCGTTAAAACCCTAACTGCATCAGCTAAATGGATTATAAATCTAGTGAATTTCCATAATGCATGCATCTTAAACACACATTCACTCTCACATACACATGCTCGCACATACACACACACATAAATCAAGGCTATTTTCTAAACACAGGTTAATTGAACAACTTCAAACATAGTGTGTTTTTATGCAACATAATCCACTTAGTATTTCTCTTGTGGCTGCTGCTCATTTCAGACCATATGCGCTCGTTGGCCCCTTGAAACCTATCAATAACACTTGCTGGGGAAAGCAAGCAGTAACTAGTCACGGAAAAAAAAATCCTGCCTTATTTTTTCAACGCCACTTACTTTATTTATGGGTGTTTATGGCCAGAAATTGTGCCAAAATGACTCTGGAAGGAATGAATTAATTATTACAGCCCAGGCCTTTTAATATAAGTGAGTGCAGTGGCAACGCAATTAAAGCAGATCGCAGCACCATCAGGTGGAATAAATGCCAACAACATTGCAGGTGCATTCTGTTAGCTGCCAAATAAAGTCTTTAATTTACAACATTAGGAATCAATAAAGTTATAATGCTTCAGAAACGCATCAGCATCAATCAGGGGTGCAAACATTGCACACCTCTAAGAGAGACTGCCAGTCGATGTAGATCGATGGAGGAAGCAAATAAGTGTAGCGTAGAGGAAAAAAAAGAGCGAGGCCACTGTTGATTAGGTTGGATATTTTGTACTAATGAGAGATGAACGAGGTACGCAGACCTCTCACTGTGGACATAACATATGAAGATTCATTGTTTGATAACAAAAAATCTATAAAGGTTGTCCAAGTCTAGCCAGTAAGTATGGAGGATAAAACGACAGAGCACAATAAGTTGTTTTATACTTCCACAATTTAGGCTCCAGCATCTCTGCATGTCAGCCGTGTGGACAAGTGAGGAAGAAGGATGAGGACTGGATTCTATTCTGTTGTTCAATCCCATTTCAGTGAGTACCTCTGGCGGGCCACTCCTGCCTGTAATACATCACCTCCACAACAATGGCACGCCTCGGACATTAATTAACATTATTAATCTCCTGTGTCCTTTGAGCCACAGCGTGCATAGTGCATGGTGGTGATGCAATCTCAATCCATATAAACGCTCGCCTTTTATCCCCGGCAATAACGGCACTAAACAAATATCAATACATCCCTTAAATGGCCACTCAAACGTCCATTTTTATGGAGAAAAGGAACTTAAGAAAGGGTTAATTCAAAGTCAAATTCAAATTATTTTCCCTTTCCTAATTGCCTGAACCATTAGCTCTGAGCTATGAAGAGCACAATATGTAAGGAGTATGAAGACAGCAGCAGAACTCGCTGATTGATCATTTGTCACTTGAGGAGAATATGGAGATGAAAAGGGACGGTATAGGAAAGGGGAGGCATAGGTTGTTCTGATAATTGAACCAGGTCTACTTTGGAAAGAATAGAATTTGGTGTTCTTGACTGTAAAACAGATCAAAATGCTATTACCACATGCTTTGAAGGCTTATTTATGCCCCGTCCGTGCGGCTTCACTGATTTAGTGCCAGTCAAATGCAATCGCTACACAAACAAGAGGTAGGAATCATCGGCTAATGGAAGCCCTAATTGAAAGGCGACCGCTTGTCATGAGGTAATTCGTCTCTGGAAGAGATGATAGTCACCCCCTTTGATAAACAATCACTAGCACATGCATTAAGGATGATTTAAAAACATTAGGCTCTAATAAATAGTCCCATCAGAGGAAGGAATGGACAGAAAAACAAATCAGTCAACAGCTTAAGAACCGGCCTAATTAAAACAGAGGCTTGCTTAAGTGCCAAGTTCAAGTGCTTACAGCAGTCCAAAAACATCTTGAAGAATTAGATGACGGCAGTTTTTCTGAACAGTGTCAGTTTTTGGAACCAAAGCATAAACAAAGTCAATATGTAAATAGACGGCAAGGGCAGTCGTGGTCCTAAAACTAAGAATTGCATGACTTAAAATAACTTATTTTGTTTAATGTATTGATTTGGCAATACTTTATAATGCTTATGCTTAACATTTTATTTTGTGTGTTAAAATTATTCTTTGTTTTCATAATCACCTTTCCAAGAATTCGGCCAAGAAAGTAGTAGTGTCTTGTGAAGGAGTCCCCGACCAGCATCTCTGCAGCAGGGCTGGGGTACAGCAGGCTGTCGTTGGTGGTCTTAAAGAAGCCCTGGTTTGGGTTGAAGCCTGACTTGAGAAGCTCATTGAGAAACTCTCGGAAAATTCCGCCTCCATCAATTCCTGCTTCATCGAGACCATGAGCGTTCAGCAGATGAACCCTTATTCGTTTCTTTAGGTCTGGTTCTGTAATCAGGAAGATTACATCAATTTGATATTAATTAAACAAAACAATTTCTTAAGGCAGAGAATGAGGATGAACAAATAGGGAACTAAATACAGAAATCAAAATTGCAGAAATCTATGCAAAAGAGGGGGCAGAGAAGAGAAAACCTTATGATTCACATAAATATAATTTCTTGCACATCTTTAATACACAAAATACACATTACTCTACATCAGGTCTTGAATAAACAATACTTTGTTATATACCTTATATATAAGATTATCAAAGTACAGATACAGAATCTTAACATTACAACTGAATTTTAATTCGCACTTTCAAAAATATATACATTTGTCTTAAACTTTAACATTAAATAAAATATATGCCTTTGGAAACACAAAATAAAATGACAAAAATTTTATAATCTGTATTAGACTTTATATTCATAGAAATAAAAAAGTATAATTTTAATAATATAACAAAAATGTATGGTGCTTTGAAAGAAAATGCAAGACAGCACTTTTATTACCTGCATGATTTTGAAAACAAATTCAGTAAAAGGTCAACGCTTAGAATAATTAATGTATAGTGATAAATCAAGGCAGCTATAACTTATAGACACATAAATGATATAGATCATGTCTTTAGTCTAGGTATGCTACTACTCTTTTTAATCAGATTGCCCTGCCACGGTACCCTTTCAAATTCAAACACAAAAGGAGGTGACTTAAAATAATTGATTCCACTTTTATGGGTTCCATTATAATAATCTGAGGTACAATTATGCTTTACTGAAATTCAATACTCTGCACAAGGAGAGTATCTAACCTTCATCTTAAACGATAACCTGAACCTTGATTCTCCATATTAAGATATCATAGAGCATAACAGCGGTTTTAGTAACAGTCGCCACATTTATTAAGGAATTCACATCCATTACACCTGCACTGTATATACCAATAAACTTCAACACACTTACAAACGCAAAAACGTACATTTCATTTGGATTAAATGGAGAAGAGCTTACCGTTCTCCGGTGAGAGTTTATCATAGGCGTCTTCATAGATGTAGTTGCGTCTGATGGTGACATTGATGCCATTAGGGAATGGGCCATCTCCCTGCACGTCCCGTTTGTCAGCAAAGATTAACCTCTGGAAGATCTATGGCACAAAGATCATTCCCAAGAAGGGTTACTTTCACTCAATTTTCCTAAGGGAATGTAGTATATTCAAAGAGGGAATGTCATGTCACAAAGTTTTTTCTCTGATCTACATTGAGAGCTAAAAAAACATTAACACCTCTGTTCTGATGAAACTTTTGTTTTTCACAAACGATTGCAATACTTTATGGAATTCTTTCACCATTTATCTTTTTTAATCTTTTATCTTTCAGTTTTTGAGTCTTCAAATATTATTCATAAATATAATGGTCTAGTTTTATTTCTTTCACATTTTTTGTGAAAATAATTTATTTCTAAATAAAATAAAAAGCACAACGATATGAGGCATCAAATGCATTACATTTCTCTTCCAAATGTCAATTATGACTTTGGCTTTTCACATCAGCAACACATTTATTACATTTTATAGTACAAAGACACAAAAAAAAATTATAATAAAAACTTTTAAAAGGAAAATGACTGATTCATAGGTTTTGCACAAATGAATTGTCCTGAATAGAGTCTGCATCCAGTGCACCGGCTGCAGAATAGTGTCAAAATTAATGTTAAAATTCCCAATTTCCAATCCAATCATTGCATCAATTCAAACTATCAATCTAAAGTTAAAAGAGTTTGATGTAAAATTATACATGAGATGAGGACTTATCCTCATATTCTAAAATGTAAGGTCATTCCTACCTTGACTCGCTCTTCAAACGGAACAACAAATGGAAGCTCTGTGAGGATGGCGAGATGTCTCTCTTCTGACACAGAGAGCTGCGGAGGCTCAAGACCGACTGCAGAAAAAACAAGGTTAATATATTGAATTGAATTATTTTCAAAAAATGTTAACTTTATTTTTTACATAAATAAATAAATATGTAAATAGTTGATCAATACTATTTAGATGAATATTATATGACATCCAAGATCATTGAAAAAGAAAATCATAAAGTTAACCTTTTTTCAACAGCTACAATGCTCCACGGAGAAACCGCAGTTAAATCAAATTAAACGTTAACTGCTGACCTCTAGCTTTGCGTCTGACGTTTCTTTCCTTTATACGTAGGCCAAATACGGACAAAACTAAAATAGCAACAATAGCTAAACCATTTCACCATGCCCACTCTGTGTCCACTGCAGCTCAATTATTCTGCACAATTAGTCAACCTGATCTGCATTTCCCCATCAGGTTTCCATCTTTGAGGAGAAATATGGCCCCTGAGTGGTCAATACGTTGCTCGTTTATCAGAAAGCGGCCTGTCCATTTAAGGAAATGAGAAAAGGCCGGGCAAACACATGCAGCAGATGTGGCCGACTTCATCAGGTACTTTCACACTAATTGAATTTATCCTGTAGAGCGTTTAAGTGACATTAGGGAGTTCACACACATAGTTAGCTGCTGGTTTTCACACCGCTTTTTCACAGGATTGAAAAAAGTAAAGCTGAATATCTATAATAAGACTTTTGTGCTTGAGCCAACATGGGGACGAACAAAAATGACAGCAAAGAAATCTTCATGAAATCCACCATTTTAAAGAATAGTCATAATTTTCGACTGACACATTGTACGTACCATCAAGATTCGACTGAAGTGGCCCAATCCTGCCCATCCTTCGCGATCGCCATACGTTTCTTGCAGACGGAACATACAACTGGGTGACCTGGAAAAAAAAAATTTAAGGAACATTAATTCTCAATAATATTCTCATTATTAATGTAATTCAAAAGCCATGAAAATGTCAAAACCTTGTCAGCTCGGATGTTGACCTCCCCTGAGAGCCAGTGACCTCTTGGACAGAAGGGCCGTCTTATGTCTCGAGCCTTTACCATCTTCACCAGGTTTGTAATAACCTGAAGAGAAATCAAACAAACAAACAATCATGGCATCAAAAAGACAAACCTATTTTGCATGTCACACAGCATGGTATCATTCAAGGTACGTGAATTAAATTGGCATGTTGTCAAAGCAAATGATCTTCTTCTTTGTTTCATAAAATTTTACGTTTGGATTTTTATGAAGAACATTGTCACTTAGCCCCATTGTTTTTAATGTAGTAAAATATGCTTAACTCTTGTGTTATCTCAGGTACAGTGTAACAGCAGGTCACCTTGACCCTGAGATAACACAAGGGTTAATAGAAATGTATTTTTACATTTAAAAAAAAAAAGGTTATTTTTCAAGAAGACATGACCAGTCAATATACATACAGTGGACCAATGTGAAAATAGTCATGATACAAATTTGAGTTACATCACCAAACACAGCTTGGAGAACATAATTAACAAAGAGGTTTTTATAAATGCGCTTGCAACAAGAGGAATGAAACTCACCTTTAATATAATATCTATCACTCCCCTAGACACCCAACAAAAATACTTTCCGAAGAGCACAGTAAAATGTAAACTACCTTTCATTCATATTTATTGCAAAAAGCATCAATTTGTTGTTGCAGTGACAGTAAAACGGCTCCACTGGCTTGCCACTGTCAGGCATCTGCTAAATCTGCACAAAGATTTGTGACGTGAACAGTTACATCTGCTATAACCATTTTACCCCGTTTGTCGAGGATAATATATTCAGCTGGATTGTCCGATCGAACAGTTCTTTCCCTAAAGCACGTCATTTTCATAGAACCTCGATCAATCTCAGCCAGTCTTTGAAAGGCACCGAGAGTCTGTAATAACGGCAAGTGCAAAATGTTGTAAAAAGAGTGTGACGATGGGTTTGGAGCAGATCTACCCCCTGACTCCACGAATGAATAAGCATTCCTTAATTAGCCCATCGGGTTAAGTGCAAGGCTTAATGGGCATTTCCAAAACTCCGGCGTGACACCGTTCTCTAAACATGGCCAAGAAGAAAGTTCCATTAGCAATATTAATACAAGCTTAGTTGATCATTTTCATTCAATTAACTTCTTTCAATTAAATAGATAGCTCGACAATAGAGGTGATAAAAGATGGGGAGGGACGGCAGGTGACACGAAGCAAACATTAACGTGTTAAGGGTCAGAAGCGTTAAACTGACAGTAAATCCTTCTGTTCAATTTGGAAAATGCATTTTCCCTGCTCCCCACTTCTTTAATGGGTCGTTGTAGCTGACAAAAGGCCTTTGAACAGATTTTTTATGAAATTTTCTAACATGGCTTTTCTCGGACAGGATTGTTATTCCTTTATTCACCCGTCTCCCTGACCGTGAAAGGAGGATCACTTCCGCACCATTTTAGAAGAAGCAAAAAGGGAAGGTTAAAATGAGAACAAGGGCAGGGAGAATAGAGTCGATGTATCCTGCCTCATTTGTCTGGGTAAATATCTAGCAGATGTGCTCCATCCATCAGATCACGCTGGGGCACCTCGCCTTAATCAGCTCATGCACAAATGCTTAAATTCCACTTAAAAAGGGAAAAGAACAGTTTCACTTCAATCAACATGTATTTTTTTTTAAGTTATACATTATGTAGCATCTAAATAGGACCAAATATGTTTTATTCATTGATTAACTGAAAGTCTAAAACCGTAATGAGAAATTATTTTCACAGTATTTCAATTTTCCTTCCGATTTTTTTATTATAGTAAAAACGAGGGTGATTTTATCAAATAAGAAAGATTATACAATTTGTATTACAAAATAGTTTTGACTACACTCTATATAAATATATTAATGGATACTACTCCGTTTTACAGAAATTGAGTAAACACTTTCTAGTCAAAACAGTACTGAGAAAGTGCATGCATTCTTATAAACACACAGCATACAATTAAATCAATGAAATTAAATTACAACACATTTGTCACCAGTCAAATTAAAGTTAATTTATTTAGGAGATACAATGATATGCTGTGATTAATAAAGTCATGTTTTTCTGTTTTTTGAGATGGTTGTGTGTCTTAGGCAAGGCTTATAAGGGCAAAATCTTAGTGTCATGTCATTAAATAACTGAGCAAATCTATCAATTGCTTGTAAAACGAAAATTGATTACAGTAGTCATGAAATATATTTTAACCATCGACATGCAGAAAATCCCCGCGATACACTGTTTTAGCTGCTAACATTTTCTTTTTTTTTTAACATGATGGGTCCAATGAACTGAATTTTATATATAAAATGTTTTCAAGTGAAAGTAATAAAATGATAAATACAATGCAGTCCAATACCCACTCCAACATAAGGTTAATATAAAATACATAAAACATGAATTTTAAACACTTACACAAGCTACTTGAAAGATGCTTGATTCAGAACTCACAAATATTTACTTTTTGAGTCAAGCAGTCTTTTGGCAAGTTAAATTTTGGAGTATTGAATAATTAAATGCAATTTGTTTTCATTGAGTGTATGTCTTCAGTTGCATTTTGAGGGGGGACCATCTTACCTTAAACAGCTGTACCCAGCGTTTCTGCTCAGCTTGAATTCGCTGCTGCACTTCAGTGTTTGTTTTGACGCCAACACTGCGAAAGGCAGCCATGTACTCTTCCCGATGTTCTGCTTTCGTTTCCGGATAGGCCAGTTTGATAATTCCTAGGCACGCGTCCCGCAGACAGCGAGACAGTGTCACGAGCTCGGACAGTGTGAAGGGCATCATGGAGGACTGTGTCTGACCTGTTGAGTGCGAGAATGGATTTAAGCGTCTATAGCAAATATTGATTTTCACATTTATCTGGCAGCCTGAGAGGGCTGCACCGCTGAAAACAAGCTACAATGACAATATATTATTTTTATCAGCACACTAAAGGGAAGAGATTGAAGCTAATAGATGGATAATCAAGTGCAGTAGAGGGTGTACTATTTCATAGATGATAATTGGGATTCCTTTAGGTTGTACTTAAACACAATATTATTATTTTTTTTATATTTGAGTATGCCTTGACGGAGCACACCAGCTCAACCATCAAGAGCATGTCTGGCTCAATGACAGAGAGACACAAACACATCTGCGACAACCTCTGATTAACAAGCCAAGCATTCTATTTTGGCTGAACTTTTCTTGTATGGCTCATTTTCTTTACTTTACCCCAGATATTAGAGAGATACTCAATACATCAACTGGAAATCAGTTTAACAAAACGTACTGATAAATACTTTTGCTCAGTATTGAAAAAGCAGACAATAATAGTTGGACCATACTTTTAGTTGGCATGTAGACAACAGCAGGCACATTTAACAACCAAAGGGAAGCTTGAAATGTTGAACAGATCAATCGACTTAAATACACATGACAACAGGTCACACATTCACTTTAAATAAAAAAAACGCTACTCAGGAGTTTTGTAAAACAACTTAATTCAACTCAATTAATTCAAACTTGATAAGCTAATAACTCTAGCCAGCTTTGTGTTTTAAGCACCGATTAGATGTTGCAGAATTTTGGTAGTTTAAGCAAATGGTATGAATGTGGTCTGAATGTAAACATGCAAAGTTTTAATGTCAAACCACCAATCTTTTTTATGTCTAAACGGCCATGCTTGACTTGAAATCTGATTATGAAGAATATGAAGCACAATCTGTTTATTAATTAAGGGTGGTCAAATCAGTCTGCATAATGTATTTAAAAACACATAAATAACTCTTGGAAAGATTTTAAAAATGTATACTCTTTACCATCAATTTCGCTTCCAAAAAACTCGCTGTCATGCACAGAGATCAGCGAGTGGCTAAAGAGTGAGCTGAAGAGGTAGAAGAGGGGAATGATGCGGTTGGAGTCTTCAAATGACATCGGAGAACCTCTGGAGATCAGTTGTAGCAGCGGAACCATGGACCTAACGGGAGTAAAGAAGAGGATAACGGATGATTAAAAGAAATTGTAGCCATAGAAATATAAGTTAGAAAGAATCTTACCCTGTGATCATTTTTGTCGTCATCGATGTTATCAGGTACCATAGGTGCTTCAGAAAACGAGCATTGAAAGCTAAACTATAAAGAAGCCTATAGGGATAAAAAAAGAACATTTATATTTTTTATACGTTAACAATAAACCTGCATTACAGCAGACATCTAGAACAGTAAGATGTAAAAAGAAAAATCTTAAAGGTCTTTTAGCCAAACTACCTACAGTGGTAACTTTTAAGAGAGGTGGTTTCTATAAACTAACATTTTCTTTATGGAATCTTCACAGCCCCTTAATACCTTGTGAAGACTGAGAAGAGATTAAATGAGCCATTAAGCTTTATTTAGGTGAGGCACCGTCCATTAGTAAACTAGTTGCGGGCAAGGATACCCTGCTCAGGTCATAAACAGCTGTCCTGCTTCCTGCTGGAGCCCCATTTAACTTAATAGCCAGCATGTAGACAATGGAGGAAAGAGGAGGAAGGGGAGACCCGTCCTGGACGTGACCGCTCAGCACGAGCATGTTTCCACACCACAGTGAATTACATGATAACGCAGAGGAGGGCCTGCATACCTCGTTTTAGTTGCTTTGCTCTCAACTGGCTGTGGCACCAAGGTGTGAAGCTACTCTTTGTTCAAGAGAGTGTATGTTTGTGTATGCTCCTAAATTGCATTGCCTTTCACACAGAGGGCGAGTGCAGGTGACAATAATGTTGAGTAGGAAAAGACAAAGTAACACAATAGGCACTTCTGAGGTTTACATCTACTAGTTTAACTTCTTGTCATAGCATTTTCTGACAAAAAATGCCTTATTGAGAGTAAAAAAACACAACGATTGGCACTATTATAACTTTTTTTCAGTGTGATAGAAGCAGTTTTTCCTTGCCAGAGTTATGGTTATTGCAAAATTATATGAATCAATAAAGGTAAATCTATTATACCAATTATAAATACGAAATCATAGATCTCCGCCTAGATTTTTTTTTTAAAACATGCAAAGACCTGCACAAAAATATTTCAAACTATAGAAAGAATGAATTAAATTATGCAGCTCTGGTCCTCTCAGGCCTATGTTCTTCGTGCATTAACATCAGCACCTATGGATAAATGTCTATGCATTATTTCAAAGAAAACCTCAGTTAAACAATATGCTTATTTTTGATGTTATTTAATTATTTTATTCTGTACTGCCGTCACAAAAAAAATGATATTCCCTATGACACAGACTATTTTGTGATTATTAATAAGTAAAATAAGAGAATAAAAATATTGTGGTATCAACTGAACGAGGAAATATTGAAACATATTTCATAAAAAATACATTTCAAGTGTTAGTTTCCCAAAGTCAATGTTAAAATTCATGTTTTAATCTACTTAATTCTACTCAAAGGTCCCCTAAATTGATATGACCCTTCAGGGAATTGTAGCGGACAATCCTCAGACTTGAAAAATGACCGATGCGGACCTCACCATCTGTCAGTGGTAAAGACTCAGGAGAGAAGTTAGCAGGAGTGCTGAGGACTCATAACAAGTGACGCGGGTGTTTGATTGAAATGGGAAACAAAGCACTAAATGCCAGCATACGTGCTGATTTACGGCTCAAAAGAACCCAAACCCCCATTTCAATCATGGAATGAACTGCTAATAAACAAAGTCAGGGCATCAAAGGGGCTGCATGTGTGTGTGAAAAACAGCTAGATGAATCATGCCGCGGATCATTTCATTTTGCAGTAAAGAAAATAAACACGTAAAGTATTCACCAGATGCTGGTCCCACTTGATACCATCAAAAAAACAAATGATTTTCTACCCATATAATATATTTCATGATCTCATGACAAGAAAAAAAAATTGAAGGGTGACACCTCATCTGTGTTTATTTTTATTATAGTAAAGTAAAGTGTTACATTTGTGAAACTAATCATTAAAACAACCAATGCCAATAAGCAAATTCAAATTTTAAAACAATATTAAACCAATACTTCAATAGTGATCAATGAGAAAATCTCATGTAGTTTATGAGAGATTTTACATATACATTTAAAAAGCAGTGTGCTTTGTTGGCTGGACAACTGGCCAGCCTCTTTTTAGCTATACGAATCGTAAATCAAGGCCAGGATGCAATTTGCTCCCCTTAGCCTCTTGTAAAGCTATCCCGTCCACTCCAACCGTAATTAATCTTTCCCAGTGAGCTAATTATTTTGTACAGATATCCAATAATGATGGAAGACGAAGGGCAGGATTTATGGTAAAAGCGTGGGGAAGGAGGATGCCGTAAAATTAAAGGGATTAGGGAGTATACTTTAAATTCTTTGAAATTCTCATCAAACATTTGATAGCACAATTACAAGCTGGACAGCACTCAAATACAGAAAATGTTGTTTCAAGCATACCACCGTCTAATCTTGAGCGATATCCACAGCATTGTAGCAAAACAGATAAGCTAATGTGACATGAATATGATTTTCTACCGACATTCCAAAGCACACATACAAATCAAATGGCTTTTACTCTTAATTAGCCGTAACAAGTTGCTCTTCAATGAAGAGTACTCTCAGATAACACAACGTCAGTCAAGGCAGCATCCACCTCCCCCTAGACAGCACCTCTTGACATCCTGGGCCTAATGTAATCAACCTTAGCAGGGGTAATTGTCCACATCCCGAGTTGACAGTTTCCCTGACATCCCCTCTTCCTTTGCCGGTAGTAAATGCAGATGGGTGCCGACCACAGATAACTGCCTCACTGTTATTCACATTACTGCTTACAGCGCACAAACACATAAACAGTGTTTCACTTTATTGTGGGAAGGCTGAATATTCAGGAATAATCTAAATGTTTCTTCTTACCTGACTTTTGGCACCATGAGACGATGCTGAACCATGAGTGTGTGACAAATGGATGCCATCATAGTGAAAACCCCTTCACTGGCAGAATCCCTCCAAACCAAGTGAAGCAGAGTGTTGGTTTGCTGTTTGGTATCCAGTTTTCGGACGCATTCCTCCGTCACTAGCTGTACAGAAATCCGACGGTCTTCCTTTAAACAGAAAAAGTGCACAACATCATGAAAAGTTTATCAAGGGTGACTCTATACTCTTACCTCAAAACCATGATAAGTTATTACAGGTTCAGTATAACATATTAAAGTAGGATATATTCCAATTTTAGAACAAGACTATTAAAACATTTCATATTAAATATTATTTAATGATGCCCAGAGGAAGACTAAAACTAGGTGAAATTGTTTCACAATAGATTACAGTATAATATGGCCAGATCACCGTGGCAAACTTTTTTTTTTTAATCAAACAATGAATCTTAAACTTGAAGAACCATGATGAACGCCTTTGGGGCAAGGACTATAGATAATACTCACAAAAAAATATTAATTACTTGGGCAGTTATTACTTTACTAACAGAAAGATCATTTGTATAAATGTGGTTACCTGCATGTTACTAGACTGAATGTTATGAATGTCGTCTTCATCCTCTGAGTCGCTGCCCACACCTGTTCTACTGTAGCTCTCAGAAACTGGCAGCATTGGCAACAATGTTTGCAAAGCATGCAAATACAACAGCAGACCCTCCTCTGATAGTGAGCCTATGAAGACACATGCTTAAGATTAGCCATTTTAAACATACATTAAGAATACCCACCTAAACAATACCTACCTAAACAATTTTCTCCTGCAGACAGGACAAAGTAAAAGAGCCATGGTGCTTGAATTTGTGCTACTGAAGAGGTGCCTATGGTGGTCTGAAGGGAGCTCAGGAAGGCCTCAAATGGGAAGGAAAGATGTGGGTCCGAGAGGGCCGGGATGAAAAAGTGAAAGATCTGTTCTGTAAACGGTGCTGAGATGAATTCCTCGGTGAAGGCTGCAAATACAAACTGCCTAAAGAATATAAAAGAGACGCAAGATAAATAATCAAATAAGGTAAATATACCATTTCAATTAACAGCATCAACTGATTTTATGGTCTTCTCCAGCCATTGTTCAAGTTTTTCAATATTAACTTGCCAAACAAAGTTAGTTTGTGGATCAACATCTGGTGAGCCAAGTCAGATAATTAGCCGTCCGTCAATGTTTACAAAGCTTGTCAACTCTCGCCCCTGCAACAAGAATAACACGTTTTCCCAAGAATGTCTCAAACAAAGTGCTAATGTCCCCATATTCTGGTATTTGGCAACAGGCATGTCTGGAGACTCTTTACAGCTTGTTGTAAATTGGTCAACAGAACAATTACTGCTTGAACAGTGACACTAGTGCATTTGGAATGTTAACTTTTTCTAATTGCTTAATATTGAAAACTATCTAAAAAAAAACAAGTAGAGATAGCCATAAAATATAGCTACAATTTAATCTAAATTTTGTAATATTTAAAATTGTATTGCAGGAAGTCCTATGCCCTCACTTGTGCTCACTTTCACATGATCCACCTCCCTCCTAAAACCTTCATTAAGAAATCAGTAGTCTACAGGCTAATTTTCAAAGCAATTTAGTCAAGCGGATAGGAAGTCTATAAGACATTAGAATCAACAAGACACAGATACACACAGACAGAAAAACAATTTTAGCGATTATTTGTTATACAACTCTATTAGCATGTCACTGAAAACACAGATTCTAGTGCAAATTTTATTACAGTGTAAAATATTGGATCATGCAAAAGGCCTTAAAAACATAAATAGCTGTGGGACAGCCTGTTAAAATCAATGAAATATGGTCACAATTGTTTCCAAACCAAAGATCATAAAAGTGCCATAATAAAAATTGGCCCTTCTCTGTCAGGCTCAGACTAGGATATAACACAATGAAATTAAACGTTTATATATAATGACTGTTGCAAATAACCCAGAATAACAACAAAAAATGTAAAATGTTCATACAAATAATTTATCATCTTTTTTTTTTACTAGGGCAAGGTTTTGCTTATGTAACACAATTATTTTAACACAGCAGTAAATACAGACATGTATTGCATGAAAGCCATACCTTGCGCCTGTTGTGCATGAGGAGTAAGTAAAGTGCAAAGGTTTCAGGATGTTCTCCAACAAGGTGTTTGCCATTGGAATAGAGGGGGCATCTGTGTACTCCAAACTGGAAGGGAGTCTGTGATTTACCATGACATACAACGACCGGTAGTATCCTAAAAAAATAACAGGTTAAAATCAAAAAAGGTTTGACACAAATGATGGGATATACATCAACAAAATAATCTTTAGAATTATATTCTTAAACTTAAAAGACCTAAAAACCTACCTTTCTGTACCACGTAATGCAAAATCTGCTCAAGTAATGAAGCTACATTGTTTGGATCTGAAATAACATGACAATATGTCTTCTCTGAAGAAAATATTTCTAACATCCGCAAAGGAACTGCCACGTTGAAGCCGTCATCGTTGCAGTTCTGCAGAAGCCTGTAACACAGTGTAAAGAAATTAAATGTGATAAGCCTGTGTCCCTCAATGACATTAGTATGTGTATTGTATGAGCAGAAAGTAATCATTCAATTAATACAAGTGTTTTTTACCTGCAGCAAAAGCCCAGGATCCTTCTGATTTGAAACATACATGTCTCTTTCTGTGGACCCACCAAGAGCTTCACAAATTGGGTATTGTATTTCACCATGTTCTGGCACAGCCATATCTTTTCAAACATGGAATGACAACGTATTAATGAATGCACTAGCTGTTTACAAAAACGTTACTCTATGTAGGAAAGTTTTGTGTGTTGCGTTTTGTTATACAATAGCATTCAACTTCTCCTTAGATCAGCAATATAGTACAGATACTAATTACAATTCTTACCAAACGCATTGTGTCCACACTCTGTCTGTAGAAAAATATAAGTTGCCTTGATAAGAGGCTGAGTGCTGGACCATCCAAGACATGTTGAGAGGCTTGGCTTACACGCTCATCAAACCTCGCTCTCTGCCAGGAGTACTACAAGACAAAAACATAATGAGACTTTTTTTAAATACTTTTTAGTGTCATCTCAAAATAAACTAGAAAACACAGAGACAGGACATACATCTGCCTAGGAACTGGTACCCGTGGCTTATTAAGACAGCATATAGAATATAAATTCAATGAAACAAGAGTGTGCCAAGTTCCCAAGGTAGGAATCAAAAGTAACACTGAGTGAAAACATGCAACCACAAGTATCTGCTCCACTGCATGCTATAGTCATCAAATGTCCACTAAGTTTTACCAACATTAACAATGTCGGATGAACTGTAAAATCAGATTTTAATCAACAATCACGTGGAGGTTCATTTATGTTGGTGATTTGTTTGTATGCTTTGTTTTATACATTCAAAGTTTAAATTTCTAGTTCAGAACAGAGCTGGGTGTTTAAGAACCAGAGGTGAAACCCTATCACGCAAGTGATGAAACCTTAACAACTTTCCTAAAGCCAGAAGAAACTGCAGCACACTAACAAATGTAAATCACATGTCATCAAATTTCCTTTAACACTTACTAGTCATGCAGTTTAATAGAAAACGAGAATAATGGAAATAAATCAGCTGCCAACACTAAAGAAATCATACCTGCCGTTTTAAGTCCTGGTATCCCCGTATGTATGACTGGATAATGATAGCATTCTTCAGTCGTTTTCTTTCATCCTGTGAAATAAAGAAAATACAAATAAATGGGACGTTTGCTTTATTTAGGTCACCAAATCTTTTACATTATCTAAAATACCTGAAATTCATATGGATTAAAGAGAATAACGTTGTTTTAATACCTCTCTTTTTCTTCTTTCTTCCTGTGTGCGATGCAACAGAGAAGCCTTCTCCTCCTGAAAAAAAAATAATTTAGAAGTCCATGACATTTAAATAGGGTAAAGATATTTTTGTTTCCCTTCAGATGGAATTAGTCTTATTTAATTAAATACGAGAGGCTTTTTGGAGAAAAAAATGTTGTGACCGGATATTGCTTTAATATTCAAAAGCTATAACATCCCACATCTGTCAGCACATACTTGACACAATGTTTTCAGGCACACTTTCATTTATAATTCTCCACTTTCCGAGAAGTTACAACATTTCATTCCTAAGAATCGATAGGTGTTGTACAGCAGCTACAGTGAAAAATCTCTGTGAGCTGATGTGCCTTCTATTTGGGGATTTAATTTAGTAACTATCCATTAAATATGAAGGTTAATATTTGATTAATCTTCAACACAACTTCTGGGTAATTATGCCATGATACATATGATAAATGCTACCGTGATACCATTACAGACAACTTCTGTGGCATTTACTGTATTCTTAAGTTAAGGTTTTTTCCACACAAACATATCATCTATCAATAGTTACCTTTTTACTTGCTCCTCCAAGTGACACCTTGGGTCTTGTCTTGAACTCTCCTTCAAAGCTAAACATTTTCAGTTCCTTTCCATTGACCGGTTTCGAAATGATCACCAAGCCTGAATATCAAAGGAAAAGACAACGTCTTAAAATGGGAAATAAATGGTTCTGACAACATAACGAAACAGCGGCTCTAAATCTACAGCAGTCATGCGTATGGATGCAGAGCACGCTTTAATGCGATGTATTATTGTGAAGTAGCAACACAATACAACGTGTATTAGCTTCATTTAGTTAGTAACAATGGTTAGCTTGTCGGTTGTCTAAGCTAGCTTGTGACTCAGCAAATGTCAGTCGCAAAACAATGTCGTTCGTTGTTTATAAATCAAAATATCAGCGTGACACAAACATGGGTTTGTATTTATAGAGAATTCAATCTTAAATAGCTCAGAGTCACAAGATTGTGAACATTTTAATAGTGTTAGCACTGTAGCATGTTAGCAGGGAAGCGTAGCAGTTAGACGGGCTAACTTATCATTTCTCCACCAAACCAAAAAACCGTACAATCGTTTACCTTTGAATTTTGAAAATAGCCGTAAACGTGCGTAATTTGTTGGTGATTATGATTAATTCCAACTGGGAAATGGTATTTTCCTCCTCTCTCCAAAAGTCAAAACAACAGAGAACAGTCAAGTTAACTGATTCCGCTTCCTGCACTTTGGGCTTGCTGATTGGACAAAAGTCATGTCACTCATTCTGCAACACTTTGCCCCTCCCCAACCTCGAAAGAGACGTTGTTATTATAATAATACTATTATTATGAAAACAACAAACCTAATATTTTTCTTTTTTCGACTCTTCTATGTGTTATCAATTAAATGGTAACTTAATCATTTCAAAATGTAATCATTAAAAAAATTGTATTGTTTAATATAGATTATATTTGATTTTATTGTTGTTGTTTTATCAGAATCAGAAACTTGTATTGCCATTGTTGTAAACACCACATAGGAATTTATTGCATGTATATTTACTATTAATTTAATTATTATTTTATTATTTAATGATTGTTTTTGTTATATTTTAATATGTGTGTTAATATAATTATATTTTTTTGTGAACTTCTGTGAATACTTAATTTTGCCCGACTGGGAAAAATAAAGGCGTATCAATCAATTAATCAGTGGTATAAGTTGGAGAAGTATTAGGAAAACACATTTTTATATGGTCGTTGTTTCATAATGAAAACATTTGCTCTGGGTAATTAATATATAAACTATTCCGATTTGTCACTATGATTTGTATTTTAGTTAAATGTGAAGGTAATTATGGTGCAAATTAACAGCTTTCTTGAAAGAGTAGTGTTTTAGGGTTCCCCTCTTTTATCCAGGCGCTCCTTATTAATTTTCTCTCCCCCTCAGATGTGATGAAAAGAGGTGATAAATCTGTGTGATTGGTGAAGGCCAATAGGAAATGGCTCCATATTTCACTGCTAGTTTAATAGAAATATTCATGCTTGGCGCCTTAATGAAATTAAAACCCGTGGTCGGGACAAGAGGTCTGTGCAGAAATGCTGTTGTTATTGCAACTACTGGCTGCTGATGAAAATCCTCTTGTGGGTAAAGCCCCAAAATATGCTCAACGATTTTATGAAAATTTTGCATTGATGTTGCCATTTCGGTAGGACATATTAGTGATCCACTCTTTATTCCCGTGTAGGTAACAGGCAAATGGAAAAATTACTTAACCAAGTGATTGTGTGATTTATTTGTTACAAAAAGAACAAAGGAAATCCATCTGTCTTAAACATTTTTTAATACATTTTAAGACATTAAGAGGGTTATGAAAAGAATGAAACATTACTAGAGCAAACACTTCAATGAGAAATGCAGAAACATTGAGAGAATGTTAACATATTAACACACGAAAACTATACAAGTAGTAAAACACAATGAAGATTGAAATCTATAAATGTCAATATTTTATTGGAAGATAATGTCAACCACCTTTTCTAGCTTTATATGTGAGCATGTGTTTCTACCTGTTACACACAAAAAGCAAGACATTTATAAGTCGTATTCATTTTGTTGCTCATTATCAACGCTTAGTGTTCATATGTTATTTTTGCTGAATCCAAAGTGTTCAGTTTTCATCCATACCATCCATTTTCTACCACTTTTTCACTTATGGGGGTACGGGGGGGCTGAGGCCTAACCCAGTTTCTGCAGGCGAAAGGCGGGGACACCCTGGACAGGAGTCTGTTGCAGGGCACACAAAGACACACAACCATTCACACATACACTCATAGCTATGGACAATTTCCCTAAGTTGTATGTTTTTGGATTGTTGTACATTTAATATGAAAATGTTCCCAGATTTTAACAAACCAAAAGTCCCTGTCTTAGTTTTTTCAATGGTTTTTCTATCTCAATCTTATGTTTGTTTTTAAGCTTAGAACTACTTATCAGAAACATTAATAGTGCAGTAAACAAAATAACATGGAACAACTAGAGGAAAAGCAAAAAGTTTGAAAACTGTGTGGGCTTATAACTTCATAGTCAAGTTATAATATAATTTACGTCCAATTGTATCCTCCCTCGTTGTATATTAATTACCAGAGTGTACAAAAATAGATTAGGTTTGATATTTAATATTTATATAATGATTTTAGTGGCCAGAATTGAGAATAAAATTCAAACTGTTTGCAGACAATAAAATCCATAATATTGGCAAATGTGTGCACTATTATTGTTCTCAGCTACTTAATTTAAATTATAGTGAATCTTAATATCAAAGAGATATGACTCCTCCCTTGTCTCCTCTCCCACCTCCCACCGTCCCTCCACATCAATCTCCCTGTTATCATTCTGTAATTGGTCATGATCATCAAGGTCCACAATTAAATGGCGATACTTTACTTGAAAAGTACCCACTGACTTGTTGATTTCCCCAGAGCAAATAAACGTCCCCGGAGCGTGGTCAGCTGATGAATTGACAAAAACTAATCTGCTTTATTGGTAGACAGGTTAAGGGCAACGGGGTGTCAATAATTCTCGTCCTGACCTCCTCTTCCATTAACTTTAAGTGGCTTATTAGACCCAAGTCACCCAGAGCCACAGGCCTATTACAGCTCTGTCCTCATCCTGTTCCAGTTTTCAATTACCAAAGGGGAAAAAACTGCTCGTTTGTCACAAAATGTGCTTAAATTTCACTTATTCTGACAGCAGTTACGCACATTACCTCACCAGGGAAGCTCATACGTATTGGCAATCACATTTTTTATTTGTTCTTTATTTTTTTTAACTTGAATGTTGTTATAAGACAACAATATCCTCGGGATACTGAAATAAATATACACAATATTAAAAAGGAAATATAACATAAAGCTGATTAAGAGTTACTGACAAATGATTTGCTGTATATTGTGTTCTTTTTTATTTACTGTGAAATGTTTGGGAATATTGCCCCTTATATATAAAAATGGCATCCTATCATGTATATGCTAATGGTTTATATTGCATTTCCCTTAATATATATGTATTGTTTTATTGCAGTCATATTTCGGAGCAGGGTCTAACAACAATAAAAACACTCGCAGTTTAGAAGGAAAAAAACACATTCGATAGAGATTAAGACGGTCTTCACGCTTTCGAATATTACAATTATTTCTCATTATTTAGTTACATGTTACATGTTACACCGAAACAGACACGTTGATCGTCCATCATTCCGGGTGATTCGGGGGTGCCAGCTAATTAATTTGGGTGCACAGCTCCATTATATCGGGTCAAAGTGCGTCTGTCAGGCTGAGGAGCGGCGACAGAAGGAGGGCTTTCACCTAAATTTCCCTGTTGGCCTCTCAGCTGCGTAGATTGCACCAGGCATTATTCTCGAGGTCTACTATTCATTCCATGTGAATAAAGTCACATTAACAGAAGCCTTAAAGAAAAAACTAGAAAATGAACATATTATTTTCCATTTACCGTTATCTGGTTTTTAAAATGTGTTTGAAACACGGTTTAAAATTGTATTTGATGAGTATTACGTGCAATAAGTGCGTTCACCAGCCACAATAATTCAATTTTCTACATGGTATTTTGACGACGATGAGTGCGTGGTGTCGCGCGCAGGGACAGTAACAATTCCAGCCTGAAAATAATATTGTATAAAAATACAATATATAAAACAAGAAGAAATAAATAAAACCACATTTGATTCGACCACGAAACAAATTGAATAACTATCAAACATATGAAATCATTGTAAATAACACATCTACAAATTTATTTACATTTTTCTTGAAGAAAACTTCAGGAGCTGTACACTTTCTTTATCTTGCCCTTTAAAGTATATATTTTATTGAGTATTGTTTTGATTGTTTAAGCGATTTGTGACCCTGGTCTGGAAAAGCGCTATACAAATAAAAATTACTTACTTATTTACTTACTTTCTTGAAGAGCGAAAAGGCGTTGTTTAATTTCTACTTCAGAATAAAAATAATATTGATGGACATTTCTGATTTTTTTTGTTTCATTTATGAAATTACATAACGATTTGTAGCTAATTGTTTTAATGTTTGGAACCTCTGAGGCTGTAAAATAGATTTGATTTTTCAACATATATTATTAAAGAATGGTCTTTTTTTTCTTCTTTTTACACGTAAATAATGTGACTATTACATATATAAATAAATAATTAGCTGCATGATAATCTCTTATTCGACCACAAACATATTTTCTTCATAACTTGTTAAAGCTGACTTTTTATAGACATAAATCAGCCCGTTCTTGACATCAGCGCTAAGAAATGTTTGTGTAGTTGTTTCCTTAAAGGAATTTAATTCCTTTTGAATCTTCATAATCACTCTCGTTAATTATTTTATTAAATGATTTTAATATACGGTCGCTTTATCTTTCAAAAATGCTCCATAATATAACGTTGGGAAATGCATTATGAAATCATTAAACGATAATATTCTTATTTTTATTTAAAACCCTGACTGCAGTCGGTCTAAATGTGATTATTTAGCAGTAAATTTCATTTGAAGTGTTGGCATATGGACGTCCTGCACATAATGTTGCAGGGAAGAGGGGCGTCGTTGGTCGGATGGGGGTCTTGGTCCAGCCCCTCTGAGGGAGGCTACACCAATCGCCTCCGCCTCACAGAGTTAAGTGTCACTCGGATATCTTCTCTCACACTTCGGAGCCCATCCGAACTTTTGAGAGGTGGAACAACAGAACCAGGGAACCAGGCCGGGACGATGGAGAAATCCAAGAACTTTCGCATTGACGCGCTGCTCGCAGTCGATACCCCCAAAGTGCAGACGTCTCCTCTGGCGCTCGTGACCTCCCTGTCCTCCTCCTCCCCATCCTCCTCCATCACCGCCTCGGAGCTGACCACCGCCAGTAGCGGGGGTGAGTCTTTACGCGCGGAGACCCCGTCTCCCCCGAGGATCCCCACCTGCGGCTTGATTCCCAAACCGGGGTTCCTCAACAGCCCGCATAGCATGCTTGGATTACACCCCCAGAGCAGCGCAGGGATCCCGACCCAGGCTCTATACGGCCATCCCATGTACACCTACTCCGCGGCGGCGATGGCAGGCCAACACCCCGCCCTGTCCTACTCGTCCTACCCGCACGGAGCCCACCACCACCACCACACCAGCGACCCCATCAAGCTGACCGCCAGCACCTTCCAGCTGGACCACTGGCTCAGAGTCTCCACGGCTGGGATGATGCTGCCAAAAATGTCAGATTTTAACGGTAAGTAGCTGCACTTAAATATATTAAATAAACATACATAGCTGCCAATTTACTCTGACACTGATGCTGCGTTTATGGCGTTCGTAAAGGCCGGTGTCAGGCTGACTAGCGACGCGCATAAATCTCTGTCCGCACGTGAAATTACAAAACAATGATCCTGAAGATAAACTTCCACTTTATTTAGGAGATTAGAACAGAAAAATAAAACTAAAACCTTAAATTCAGAATTATTTCCCTCCAAGAAGGATGTGATATTAGAGAATAACCGAGATGCACTGAACGCGTTTTGCAAGCGTGAGAAATTCGAAGCATAGCTTTGAATATAATGAAAATATATTTTTTTGGAAATTTTACTCGTACGGGTTTGCTGGAAAATAAATGTATAATAGAAAATAAATAAATACTGATGCCAACGAAAGTTATTTTCTATATGTTGTTTTAAGCTTATTTCATATTATTTAATAATACGTTTTTTAGCGAGATGTAAACTAGAAAAATCTGAAATTTGTAATCCCCACCAAAATAGTCGTTTTAATCAAGGCCACCGTTTTTAAAAATATCGTATGAAAAAGGGCACGATTTTACAACCCAATACATTTGTTATGAATACATTTATATTTACATTTATAAATTATAATCAATAACATTTTACAATCAGACATCTGCAGATGGATGAAAAAAGAGATGATAAGTAATGATTTTTCAGAGGAACTAAAATGGACATATAATGGACAGTGGGAAAGTAGCAGACAAGTGAGAAACCCACAGTCGACATGCTATTTGCTCACCAGAGACTGTCTTTTTTGTTTCTACTCGTTTTGACAGATTTGGTCAATATGAGGTGTCAAATATCTTCTGTAAGGACATATTCATATGTGGACTGTTTGACTTTACAGTCCTTAATCTTCACATTCCACTGCAAGTTTGGAGCTTTTCAAACCTATACCACGTGAAATTCATTTTTAAATCAATGATAATGAATGATGTGTCATTTTGCAGCTCAGGCTCAGTCCAACCTGTTGGGAAAGTGCAGGAGACCCAGGACTGCATTCACAAGCCAGCAGCTGCTGGAGCTGGAGCATCAGTTCAAACTCAATAAATATCTGTCACGACCGAAGCGATTTGAAGTGGCCACATCACTCATGCTGACTGAAACTCAGGTAAAAACACTGACATAGATCCTTCAAAAATACAGAAATAGACGATACAAACTTTATTTTTATTTGTATTCAAGTATGACGGGCGTTATTCATTTCAACATGGTTAAGGCACAGGTATTACCAAATAGTGTTTAAAGGCCCATATTAATGTGGTACGTATTTAAGCATTATCTACGTTTATTTATTTTTATTGGGTGAGTGAAAAGTGAGAGTAAAATGGCTTTGATTTATTCGTCATTTTTACGAAGGTGCTCTGGGAGCTTTTAGGTTAATGAATTCTCGTGAAATGAAATTCAGCTGCATTTAAAAAAAAGTCTATAGTATAGACTCTATAGACTCTATAGTATAACCATGTTATGTTGTTATTGCGCGTCACTGCGCCTAAGCATATTCAAGTTTCAATTTAATATGCGTCATTACAAAGTTATAATAATTTATTTACCATGGATCTAAATGTTGCCTGCAATGGTGTAAAATGCACGTCTTTGTCGGGAGCGCACAAAAACCTGTATTTATTTTTGGTTCTAGGTTAAAATCTGGTTCCAGAACAGACGCATGAAGTGGAAAAGGAGCAAGAAGGCCAAAGAACAAGCCGCCCAGGAGGCCGAGAAACAGAAAGGTGCCAAGAACACTCAGGACAAACCGGACGCACTCGATCAGTCGGACTATCACAGCAAGACGAACAAGAAGAACGGCAGAATACGAGACTTCAGAGACAGTGACGACGACGAGGGAGAGAATTTCACCTACAACTCCTCGGACTGCTCCTCGGACGACGAGAGGAATCACGCTAGTGACGTCAGCCCTCAGTCTTAGAGAACATTTGACATGGAACATGTGCGCATCATACATGTGTTCAGACACGCCAGCACACTCTCATCTCAGACATGATCCTCGTACTCTAGGGTTTTATTATTTATTATCCTGGCCATGAGGCAGTGTCACTGTCACGTGTTGATGCTGCGTTCAAGACGATGCTGCGTTCAAGGCGACGTTAAAGGCAGTGATTCAAGAATCATGACTTTTCACAAAACTGAACGCACGGCGTCATCTCAAAGACAAACAGACTAGAAGGTAAAATAGAAGTGTGTAAATACCAAAATGTTAAATTTGATGTAATCCTTTGCTCTGTGTTGGAGCGCGTGTTGCGTTCAGGTCCGTCGCGCACTGTCGGCGAACTTGAAGGCGATTCTTGTGTCGAAAACCAAAATTAAGTAAATGTATGACAGGAATATATATTTAAAAATCTGTAACCTTTGTTTCTTATTTTATTAAAGTTTATATAATTCATTTTCACGCCTGCCATGGATGCGCCATCATTTCTATTGGAAATAAACTAAATAAATAAAGTAAAATGTAAAAGCTACATGTAGTCATAAAAAGGCAGAGCTAATCTCAACAAGACACGAATACATGTTTTCCGTGCGAAAATGTACATTTAATTACGCGATAATATCTGGATATTTTGATCAGAATGCTGTAGAAATCAAATGTTATGTTTATTTTTATATGTATTTATAACGCACAGTTCATGCATGGAATTGATGTTTTGCGTCTGCAAACACTGTAAATAAATGTTTTTTTGTATAAAAGGCGTGTAATGATCAGATGTTGACGCAGACATGCGTTTGTCTTCCTCCTGACAGCTCGGGTCATGGGAAGGACTGTTAATAGCGCTGTCGGATCTGTGCAAACGTGCAGGAGAGCAAACAGCAAGAGGCAGCGAGACGAGGAAACATTTCACACCACACTAGCAATGGCAGCTCATATTAATAACACTTTTAAATGGCCACAGGGCTGCCCCAGACACTGCAGGCACTATTTTAATAAAGTCATCACTCTTATAGTGTCTGAAGATGAATCACTCTTTCTAAATGATAATATACAGAAATATGTTATAAGTACACGTAAAGTGTGGTAATAGATTTTACAAGTTTTTAAAAAAGGATTCATATTTTTAATACCTCTATATTTTTTTAGGGTGAATAAGCCGTCTTACTATCCTGATAATGACGCTTTTAGTTAAAGCACATTATGGTGATTATCATTTTTAAATTTGCTTACCTTTATCCATCATTTGAATAGTTGCCAAGATATTTTAGGAAAGTTGGTCAGAGCTGGCTACAAAAAAGGGAGGAAATAGAGCTTAATATTGAGCACTTTTAATGCGTAACCAACTTTCTTTTTTAAATATAAAATATTATATATATATATAAACTTTTTATTTAATTCCTTTTCCTGTAATAAAAACAAAACAAAACTGTGGGTCGTAGATTCAACTTCAATTCTTTCTATTGTCTGAATCAAAATTCCAAATTATAGTTTTTCATAAGTCTGGGCTAGAGTCAATCCTAGCTATTTAAAGCACAAGGAGGGATAGTTTGGTCCACATACAGACAGTGTGTAATTTAACATCAGCAGATGACAAGATTGTTAGTAGATACTACTGTGTGTGAATGCTCGTCTGCTTAGATGAATCCGCTTATGGAGTACTGATCCGTTCAGGGCCTCCAGCCTAAGTTAGCTGGGATGGAATTTATTCCCACATAGCTTTATTAAGGGATAAACCTTATAGAAAAACGAGTCAAGAGGGAACAATGACAAGTCCACATATAACAAATGGACATTAAAACCGTTGTTTAATTAAATAAAGTTAGCCAATCTTATAAGTAAGTACAACTTTATTTGCTACATTTGGCAAAAAACATGCCTTATTAAACAAAAATAAATTGAGCTTAAATTAAGTTTCAGTTGTGTTCACCTTTAAAAGGTAACAAGTGATGACTTCTTTAGCATAACCTGCATGGGACTGTCGAGGGGTCTGCTGGTTATCTTCAGGTGTTTGTGTTAGCTTTAGCAGACTCCATCAAAGTTCAAACAAAGGTCAAGCCTATCAAGACACACAGACAATGGTCAGCGTATTATCTGCACAGTGAAGCCATTGATCCCACTATCTCCACCTTTTGACACCCAAATTCACTAGTTATAGCTTCAGTGTTGAGATTCTTGCTCACACCTCACTCAGACGGGAAACTAAGCCACCACTCTTGTGAGTCGCTGAAGGAGTTTTCTCTTGTTTGACCACCGTGACCCCCTTCTGACCCCGGGCCCCGGTTTGATACTGACCGCACCATTAAGACTGATTAATGGCAAGTATGAAATGTAACAGTGCAACTCTGCTATGCTAACCATGTGGCGACAGTGAGCAAACAGACCAGACTCCGGTCCTCGGGTCACACATCAGGAAGTACAAACAGAGTTGATGCACCTTTTATGTTTTGAGCATCTGTGTAAAAGTTGTTAAGACTAAAAATTACTGAGAAAATATAAACAAACAAAAAAAATTCATTTGGAAACTGTTTTTCAACATCCAGTTAGCGAGAGCTCTCTTTAGTGCATCGCAGGTAACAAAGAAACACCGCACAGAAGAAACAAACGTACCCGTGTGGATATATTTTAAATTGCAACATTTCCTTTTACCACTGGATTGGAGAATGCGTTAAAAAAACGTATTCCCACTAATTAAGAAGGATGACGACGAACCAATATAGAAATCTAGTGATTGTTTGCACTGAAAAAAAACAAAACATTAACAAATATGGTCATTATTATATCTCTTCCCGCAGCTAAAATAATAAAATATTCAGAAGCTGATTGAAATTGTATGATATTTGAATAATAAAAAACGCGAATAAGAAAAGTTAACATTCACATTTAAAAAAAATTGTATTTGAAATTTCTAATGTGGTTCCATCACAATATGAATATTTACAACAGAAATATATATTTTTTAAACGACCAACAACGAGAGGGTTACAGTTTGAGCTTCGCTTCTTTGGTTTCCATGGCTCTGGTGGCGATCTGGGCCTGCTCCTTCAGCGCTGCCACCTGCTCAGGTGGATCCTGCGAGTTTTTCAGCAGGAAGTGGCTGATAAAAAGCTTCAAGCCTTCTCGCAGCATTCCCAACTTGGGAATCCCAGAAATCCTGAAGGAACAAGAAGTGGGTTATAACAACACTGTATTATTTCTCTGTGTATAACAATATTTTCCTCGTCTACTAAAACCATGTTTCATGATTTATCTTTATTGTCGCACTTTTTGTCTGAGTAACAAATCACATGATCAGTAAAATACATTTATATTATTAAAAATCATTTTAGTGTATTTCTTATATTCATACATCTCTCTTGTCCTCCATCTCATTAAAATACACTTTGTTGCACTTTCATCCGTCTCACCTGCCAAACATGGTAACAAGATCCTCAGGCTCCGTTTCTTTCAATAACTTAGTCAACACTTGACGAAGGAAGCGGACTTTGGGTTTGTCCAGTTCCCCAAATTCAATAACCTGTAAATGAAGCAATGACAGAGGTAAGAATAATGTGACCTTTGAAGAGTAAATATTTTAGATATGAAAGGGCTTCATCACTTTGAGAATGGAGAGTGAAAGACACTTCTTCTGCAGGAGTCGTGTGACGAGCTGGACCAAGTTGCTGAAGGTGCTGCTGGAGAGGTTGGAAAGTTCCCTGAATTTATCCCACAAGCTGAACTGGAACGTAATCTGTACGACACACATCACAACGTCATCGACCTCGGCTATAACCTGCAGTTCATCTTTTGTAAGGAGCCATGTATGTGTTGTTAATGCTTCAAATAAAGGTTTGAAGATGAACATTTCCATTTTCTGTCAGAGCAGGTTTGAACGACAGAGTTAATCTATTTCTAGTTTACATGTGAAAAACAAACTTTCCCAGCAGCTTAACTTTTCTTTGAAGAGCACCAGGCTTTTGTATGGACGACAGCAGCAGGAAGTAATGTTTGTCATCACGGCTAATGACAAATAATACCAGAGGTGTGGGAGAATCCCACCAGGAGGTGAAACACAGGTCAGTTGACCTAAGTGGGTGGTCGACATGCTGGGTTCTCGAGAAGAGGTCAAGTGTACTAATTATTTGTTATTGTTCTTTAAGCATTTACATTATATTTGTACCATTAGTCACGCAGTGAATATTTCAGAGAATAAATACAGACCTATTTATCAAATTCATTCTTCGTTTTAGAATAAATGTTATCAATTACTTATTTGTGTGGATCATCTCATCTTGTAGAAAATAAAAAAAAAAAAAAAAAAAAATATCAAAATTATATTACAGGAGATCAGTGCCGACATGTTGAATTGATAACATTAGAATGTTGGAAAGTGAATCTTTTTTTAATTGTTAATTTTAAAGGATAATCTTACCTTAATATTCCGGAATATGTTAGTCGTTAGTGTAAGTGATAATATTATATGTACATGTATTGTAAACAACATAATATGTAAATGAATTCCTACACAAATAGCTTTGATTTTTAACAAGGCTAATCTTTCTACCTGGAAACGTCGGTCATGCAAGCAGAATCTCTCTCCCAGCACAGCATAAAAAGCATTAAATGTTTTCTCCTGCAGGCAACAGTCCATCAGAACATGAACGATCTCCCTCTCTTGCTTGTCCTTCAGACCCATCCTTCACACAAAGAGTTAAGCAAAGGTCAATTAATGGTCACTGTTAAAACAGATAACTGACACTTCTTATTTAGTTGACAGCCATTAACACACAGAGTGACAACAAACCTCAGCAGCTTCTCATAAGCATCCAGATAATCTTCACTTGTCATGAGGACACAGAAGATGTTTCTTCTCACCTCAGTGTTCATCCTCTGTTTTCTGGCCAGATCTAAAACCTTGTTACTGAACTGAAAGCAACAAGAAACCAATGAATACATGAATATCATTGAAGAATCTTTACTTCAAAGAACAATATTGAGCAATCATTAGGCAGCAAAGCAAAAACACTAGTTCAAACAATTACACTTTAGATTAAATTGTGTAACAAGCAAGAACAAACATATTAATCAAGATCATAAAGGTATTTCACTTTTATTTTAAAATTCTTATTCTGGTGCCTAGCATGAACTCCTATGGACACACTGAGTTTTGGAACATGTGATATCGGATAGTTTTCCTTATATTGATGAGGTACAATATGTTTAAATTAACTTTTCTGGGCAAACACAGAGAGGGATAATACAAATTAAATCACCTGTCCTTCTACAGAACTCTCTTTCAAGGCCGTCTTTCCTTCACCAATCATTGGTGCTCCGCTCCAGGACGAGCCCACGATCCACCAGCGTCCCACTTGATCCGCACCTAGGAGATTCTCCAGAGAAACTCGGAGTTTCATGTCACTCCCAGACACAGCTTTACTGATCTGACAAAAAAACAACAAAAGTTACAATCTCAAAAACTGTGACAGCAAAAAGTTACATTTGGGTAACACAAGAAAATAATTATCGCTCAGGAGGAGCACACGGTTCTCTGCTGCACTCTAGTGGTTTCAGAAGGAAATTACAGATCTGCATTGAAATGCTGGTATACAGCACTTGGTTTAAGAGTTGGCATAGCCAAGATTTAAATTTTCTAATCACCCTCAAGTCGACTAAGGGTTGAGATTATTTACATATAACTTGTTCCTGTTTTTTAGTTTAAGGCAAAAATGTAAGTTAATTGTAATGTAGTGACTGGAGCTCAGTTATCTTAGTCTTCATCTTCTTCCAAAAAGACACACTTAAAAACATCCAAATACCTCCATGGTGCTCGTCTGTATTGAACGCTTCAACAAGAGAAATTGTTTCGAAGAAACTTAAATCTATTTCTTAAGTTTGTTTGTAGGGGAAACTTTACGTCTCTCAGCTCCTGCTTAAAGTCTTTCCTCATTCAAACACACAAGTTTCAGTAAGAATGTGCAAGATTTATGCCGATGGCCTGGGATATAACTTTAAAAACAAGCTTAATATCTAGACTCGTTTAATTTCTTTTCAGAACAATTTCTAAAGTCAAGGCTTCAATACAAGATGGACGTTACAGACTTGATGAAGATGGCGACAACTATCCGTCAGTCGCTACATTCAATTGTACTTACATCAGGGACCCCAGTTAGGTAAAATTAAATTAGTGGAATCGTAAAACAGCGCAAGAAAATTGGAAGTGAGATAGGGGTCTGGGGGTGCAGGAATTTGGGCTATTTTTCAATTCCCAAAACAATGATTTCATTAGCAAAATGTTGCTTATACTGTGGAAGTGATAATAACTTCTTGATTGACGAGTTGAAAAATCAGCCACATGGTACTAAAGACTAAAAAATACTTGATGCATGTTATGATATTTTGGGTTAATAGTCTACATCTTTTGGAACACATCTATGACATTGATCGTAACTCAAATTATTGAGTTGTAGCATGGATGAGTCACAGCTAAAATATGAATTATCTATTCTTCATAATTATACACTCAAACGTTTTGAAATTTTATTATTTCAAATGTTAAACCTGCAATTCTATTTTTTGGGTGATCTATAACTCTGTTTCAAATAATCAATAGATATGGCAAATCATCCAATAGATAATTTAAAAGAAGATTTTAAACATGGATTTTAAACAGTTAAGACTGTGAAAATCAAGGGTTACAAGACTCTAAATGGTACAAAGTATGACCGTCAAGTTTTGGGAATTTACTGTGACTTTTAGCAAGAACTCTACAAAGAAAAGTGCGGTGCATTCAAGGAGAAACAACTGATAGCTTGACAGCAATAGGATGTTGTTTCCTAGTTACGATGATTTGATCACACACTGTTGTCTCCATCTGTGTGAGTAGTGATGCTGTTTAGAAAGTTAGACCTGTCCATGTTGCTTCTGAATGGTTGATATTGAGTGGTGCCTTTAGTGATTGGCTAGATTTATGCAGAAGTAGACCAAAGTTTATTATTATGAGAGAGAAAAAAAGAGGTAAATTTAAGCGTGAGAAATGTCAAGCGTGGCGTTTAACTCAAAAGGTGACAGATTACTCTGTAAATAATCCCAACCATGAATCCACACAAGGGTGAATAGAAAATTGGTAACATTTACATTTTGGATGAATTATAACTTTTAATTTATTGATAAATGGCTACTAGAGTGTGGAACATTAATGGAAGAATTATAATCTGCAGGTGAAATCAAAGGTCTTTAGTGTCATTTAAAGATTCCAATATACTGACTGGTCTGGATGGATAATAATGTTTAATTAATTCTACACAACCCAATGAAACCTAAAAGTATATCTATTTTATGTTTTTGAACTGTTAGAGCCTTCAAGTGATTTTAGTGTTTGACTGCTAAAATCGTAGTCTGAAAAAAAGAAAGACCAACCAAACTTCTTTGCAGCTTCCTCATTCTCTCGACAGGTTCTGGATCATAGCCTGGTATCTTCCTCATATCATTGTTCTTCAAAGCCATCATTGTCTCCAACATGAACCGAACCTAAAGTGTTAAGTTCACAGTGTTTGGTAAGAAAATTCTACAGTTCCAAAATAAAGCTGATTAACAAGAACTGAGAAGCTCACATACTCTGGTCTGGTCCTGAAACTGGCCTCCGAGGTCACAGGCTTTGTGTTGGGCATCAGAAATGAGTTCCTTGAGTGCAAGTGCATCATCTCTGCGCAGGGAAAAACCGACACTCCGGAGGACAAACAAAACCATCTCGATATCCTTCTCTGTGAAATTGGCCACGAAGCGTTTAAGGATGTCAAAGACGAGGAGCGAGTGAACAACCTGGAAGTTGTACAAGTGAGCAATTATCGCAACCAGGTTGTTGCACTCCTTGTCTTCACTCTGGTCTTGATAGACTTTGTCAAAGTTTTGCACAACTGTTTCAAGGAATTGGGCTCCCACCTGAAGAGTAAATTAACAATTACGAGATGTGTTAAAATCAAGGTCTATGTTATTCTTACCTCTAACCCCACAGAGTGATGGATGACACTGATGAGAAGGACATGCTCCATCAGGAGTCTGTCTGGCATCAGGGCGGGAGTGACGCATGCAGATAGTAGCACCTCAGTTAATGTGTCATTCATGTCTTTTCGGCTGCGGCTCATGTACAACTCCTCTAGCTGACCACTGATCGACGCCATGTTGGCCTCACTCAACCTGAAATTCACCAAAGAGTCAGTTCAGGTCAGAGAAATAATTCAAATAACATTTTTATTTTATGGCAGAATCTAAATTGTCAGTAGATAAAATTGGTTAGACTGCAATAATAGACCTACTGAGAAGACCACATTTTTGAAATTAATCTAAATTCTAATCTGACAAAAGATTCCCCCAAAAACAGTTGCCAATTATCCCTGGTTTAATGCAGACAATCACCTGTTGACCAGGCCTTTAACGGTCTTCTTTAGCTTTTCCAGTTCAGCTTTGCGTTTGTCATCTTCCACGTTGCGCAATTGAGGTGGAAGATACTTTCCGACAGAAGAGGCCACCTAGATTTAGGGGACATTAAAAAAAGAAAATTATTAACGGTGCAACAAAAATGGACATTGATATTTGTCAACTCACAGGCTCTGGAGTGTTGATGGTCTGAGTATCAGCTTCTTCTTCCTTGATGTCCCCAATGTCTTCCTCAGATTCCTCCAAGTTGCTTTCATACGTTTCACCTCCATCATCATCATCATCGTCCTCCTCTTCCTCATCATCATCATCATCATCCTCCTCCTTCTCATCACCATCATCATCTTGGTCTTCATTCTCATCACATTCATCGGACTTCAAATCGCTGTCACAAGCCATCTCATCATCATCACTTGCTGACAAGTCAGAGTCGTTTTTATCCAGCTTTTCAAAGTTGTCTTTAGCAGCATCCATGTTGTCGTCGCTTTCATACATCCCCATCTCCTGACAGCCCCCATCTATCACACCAAGGATGTAATCCAGACCATCAGCCACAAATGACTGAGGCAATGTCTTCTTGTTTTTCCTCTTGTTTAGCTTCAAATATTTCTCAAGCCTCTTAATTTCTCTGTCCTCTTGTTCGTTTGCCTCAATGAGGGCCTTCTTTCTGGACTCCTGAAGCTTTTTATTTTTCTGGTTCCCTTTAGTCGACTTGGACTTCGTGGGGGTCTCTGGTTTCTTCTGAGGTTTTGCTGGGGCTCTTTCCTGTTCCTTGGGTTGTGGAGGCGGGTCGCTGTCAATACCTGCTGCATTACCATCAAACTTCTTACCTTCGTAATGACTTTTCATTTTGGCCTTTTTCAGTTTACGCTTCTCTTTGCGCAACTCTTTCCTGCTCTTCTTTTTAACAATGCCCGGTAGATGGCGAGAGTCTTCTTCTTGGTCCTCTGGGCCATTTTTCTGCCTCACAAAGTCACTTACGGCCAACTTGTAGTTTTGTAATAAAGTCCCCGTCTTTTTCTTCTTCTGCTTCGGTTTAACTTTCATAGTGCAAACTGAAAGTCGGTATAATCCAGTACAAACCAAAATTGCTGCTTTATTTTATCGTAAAAACAAATCCAAACGTGAGCAAAGACGACTTCACATGTATCACCATGAGGACTGTTGATTTGACCCCTGTTCAGTCACGTGGTCATTTACTTCCGGGGCGCGCCGAAACAGAAATGGACGTTTGGTGATGACGTTGTTTATTATGGGGCGTGGCTAACTCTGTTAGCATGCACCGGGTTCCCCCCCAGTTTAAACTGTCTTTGAAGCAGCCAGCGCGGTGTCTGCCGAGCAGCGATCACCCTGGCTCTGTCGCAGTTGTTCTAGCAATATGAAGAATGGACGAAGACGACGTTACTATCAGAGAGCAGAATTTCCACAGTCAAGTGAGAGAATACATTGTGAGTAACGCTTCGGAGAGGCTAGCTTGCTAAGGATGTCCTCTAGCGTCCACGGATGCTAACGTTAGCCTCATCTGTCACTTTGACTCGACACAATACATTCAATCGATATGTCATTTCCAATTGTACTTGTCAATCCAGTGTGTTTCAAAATAGATTGTGTAGTTAATTTGCTCGTCATAGTGAGTCTTAAATAAGCTGTAACTATTTTGTTAATAAACACCACTGTATAAGTGTAGTCTGTTTAATTTTCACTTAGTATTTTGAATAATCTTTAAAACTGCTTTTCCCGCTAACTCGTCTACACCGTCGATTCATATTTAATGTTCATGGTAACTTCAATACTCGGCTTTTTAAGGTAACGTTTTGGTTTAACTATTCAGATATAATAACATGACATAATGAAAATCTTCCTTTAAGTCTTAATGTGTAGACTGTCTTAAGTCTTGGACCTGAGACGCCATGAAAGGTTTCCTCAAATCTGAAATGTTATATGTTAAGATGCAATGTATGCTATATTAGTATTGATTACTATTTGTATGGTTGTTTCGATAACTTCCTTACAAACTAAGTATTAATGCCAATGGTCAAAGTCTAGCGTTAGGATGCATATAAAGATTTGAAGACGCCACTTTATTTGGTTTACCAATGATAAATACTAATATTAAAACAAAAAATGAAATGCAATTAAAAAAAAGACGAATGCACAGACTGATTCATACTCAAAAGCTTTACTAGCAGAGACTACCAGCTCAGTGTCCTCTGGTTAGATTAGACTTGGCACATTAGACAGTATGCTTAGTTTTATTTTTACTAAACTGTGATTATGCGAAATGAGTGAAACCTTTCTTCAATTTTAAGCGGACACTCTGGGTTTTAGGTTCACAAGAAAAGGTGACACCTGTTGTTTTGAAGAGTTGAAAGGATGAGTCAGTAGAAGCATGGTTGAATAAACATGTTTGTATGTAAGGGCGAAGGAAGCCTACGTTCCTGTTTTTACTTCAGGTTGGTTTTCTGCAGGATGTGGCAGCGGTGCATGAAAACAGTTTAGGTTGTTATTGGTTATCGCCGTTTGCCGGAAGTTCACATACCATCGATGTGAAAAATACTCCGGTTAGTTTCTACTTATTAGTTCCTTTACTAAGTAAATGCACCATAAGATTATATTTTACGTGTAAGAAACAGAATGCCAGCTGCACTGTCAATGTCAGGTTATCTCCTTGAAACTGTTGTGTCTGCTTGTTAGTGCTCTTATCAGCTGTCTGCACCTAATTCCATGCTCTAGACCAGCCCTTTTGCAGTACTGTGGACCATTTATTTTTGTGTATTAAAGACACTGTCAAGTCTTATTTTAAAGCCCAGATATCCCTTTTCTACATTCTACAAGGAGGGCTGAGTCATATTCTCGTCTGAGCCCAGTCATGGTGCGATGTGTAATGTTGAGTAGGGGAAAAGTGCTGAAGTTGGAGCTGCTATCATTAGTTGTGCCCCGTTCACTGTCACAGTAGAAGGGGGAATGTGGAATGGGATATTAGTGGGAGTGGAACGTGGTTCTTTTCATTGGCACAAACGACTAATAAATTTCACAAGCAAGAATATACTTTAAAATATGATTTGATATGCCAGTTTATCATCATCACTGTTCATCAGGTAGTGCAAAAATATTATTGCCATATATTATTTGTTGAAGATATTCAGCTTACAGCTGTTTGAATACACTGACCTTATTTTCATATAACCATTTTTGTTCATATGTTGAACATTTTTTATTCTTTTTTGCTGCTGACATTGTAACTTAAAAAACGAATTATCTAAAAATCTAATGTTTAATGGGCAACTTATGTGAAAACCAAACTTTCCTGACTTGCTAACATTTTGTTCAAATGTTGTCTTCGTCTCCAACTCCCTCATCCTGACAATGTTTTGTATTACTTTATAACGTTATTTCCCCTTGTGAAATCTTGGCGAACGATAGGTTACGAGAGTGGAGCCCATTATAACGTAATAATGGCTTCCAGCCAGCTGTTATAATGTGTGGTGATTAAATGTGATGCTTACCTATCACAAGAGTGGGTGTGGTTATGGTAAACAAGATTTTATTAATTAAACAAAAAAAAAGTAAAGTATTTTCAGTGGGCGGGAGTTTCTATTGTAAATATTTCAATGAAAATAGAGTTTTGTACAAACAGACACACACTGATGATACAATAGAGGTCCAAGATCAACTTGAGAGACACTAAAATCAACACATACAGTAAGTTGCCCTCCAAAAAGTAATCTTGATGCTGGTTCTTTTAAAAAATATTTGCTATACCACCAAGATTGATTTTAATCTTAAATTAATGCCTCTTCTGTTGTTTTTGTTGTTGTTGTTGTTCCAGATTTGCTTTCTTCTGTTCGCTGTCCTCTACATAGTGTCCTACTTCATCATAACACGATACAAGTGGAAAAGTGGTAAGTACATATGTATAATTTGATCTCTTAGTTGCTTCATGGGAACGTGTAACTTGATTTACAACCTGAGGACATCTACTAAGTTGAAGTTACTGCACAAGTGCTGATTTATTTTATCTCTTTAAAGAAAATTCAAGATTTAAGCTACAAATAAAACCAAATATCCATTTAAATAGTTTTTTTTAATGTAGTTTAAAAATCAATAATTCTGATATTGTAGCTTTTCTGACTGTAATTTTAAGTGTTGAATGTGGTTTTTGTACGGCTACAACACATCGATTTGTCTTATAAAAATTAAATAGTAAAAAGAAGATACAAAGTACTTCATTTAAATAATTGAGCAATTTGCTTTAAAAACAAAACAAAAAGGTTGATGTCAAGTTGCTAAATTAGATTAGAAATTTAAACCCCTTTGTTTAACCTATTTGTGTGTCAAAAATAATGGATAAACAGATTTAATTCTAACGTAATTAAACTGAGCAGAGATTAATAAGTTTTCCAAATTAGCATTTGGATGCTTGGATATATGAAGATCTATTATTGAAATGCGGCATGAGCTCCAGTTCTTACTGACTGTTGTGCAAGCGAGTCTCAGAACACTATTGCCACCAGCTGTCTAATTGATCTCATTGCTATCAATTGTGTCTGTTAAAAAAACATGTAGATCACTTGCATGTAGAGCAAGAGTATTGTGTGCATAACATAATTGGGTTGAAATGATGACTCGGCAGAGGTCTGGATTCTAGAAGGACGTCAAGGGATTTATTAAGCTTTAGATAGTTATCAAAGAATGAACAAACTAATTATATGTTGGTGTATTTATAAATAAAGAGAGTGGTTCTAAAACACAGCAGTTTCTTTGTCATACAAATTAATTCGAATATTTCTCTGGTTCACGTATGAATAAAAAAAACATTCAGAACCATTTAAAACTGATCATATCTTAACAACTTCAATCATTATTAACTGAGTTATCCGTTGTGGAAGATTGATGATAGCCTTGTCACAATAGTAAACCCCATATTGCTTTTGTCAAATGTCAGAATGTCTTCAAGACCAAAAATAAAAAAAAGTCCCAGAGGCTCTCTGTTTAACATCTGTTGTCACCAGTCAAATACGTTTGTGTGTGTTTGTGTGTGCGCGTGTGCGCGTGTGCGTGTGTGCTGGTAGTCGATTGAAGTCGTTGGGACAAGCACTTGCACATGCAATAACATTAAGGGAGTCAGCAAAATAAGTTTAAGGAACAGAATACAGATTATACCATCTCTCTTTTAAGCCCAAATCTATAGTACAATTGCTTTACGTAAACTCGCAGTTCATGATAATTGAATGAGCATTTACAAAAATTCAACCAGCGGTCAACAAGAACCGCTCAGATAGCATTTAAAGAAACATTTTGAAAGTGATTCTAGGTCCAGGTGGATTCATTGAATATATGTAAGGTAAAGTCACCTGGATTAATGAGACAAATGCACACACTAAAATTTAACTTCATTATAAAATTGGACATTGTTGCAGCTGAATTGTAAGGATATTTTATTTGCTTTTGTTATTTAAGATATGTATGAATTTTATCCCTTTCACAGATGACCAAGAAGATGAAGATGCTGTTGTCAACAGAATATCGTGAGTCAGTTTTATACAAATAAAAAACAAATAAGACGCTTTAAAATTATAAGAGGAATTTAGATGTTTAGGAAATAAAAGCTGTTATATTAATAAAGTACTTGTGAAAGCTGCTTTAATCTCTTAAGGTCTGTGGTTTGTAATGGTCTGATGTCACTCTTCCTCAGTAAAGTTAGTGGCCAGTAAAATAATCAAAAGTGACTACAGTAGTAAGTAAGTAAGTAATTCTTATTTGTATAGCGCTTTTCTCGACCAGGGTCACAAAGCGCTTAAACAATCAAAACAATGGTTCTTACTTTCAGAACTATTCATGGTCAGGCTCCTCCTTACATCACTGATCTGATCCAGCCTTACACCCCAGCTCGGGCTCTGAGGTCTGTGGATCAGAATCTACTTATGGTTCCTCGCACACGGTTCAGAACCAGAGGAGAGAAATCTTTTCAGGCTGTTGAAGCTTTGGAACAATCTTCCTCTCTCTTTGCGCTTCATGGATCTACTGACTCCTTTAAGAAACATCTTAAGACGTTTCTATTTGTTCAGGCTTTTCCTTGATTTTCTGGAACTCCTGTTGTGTTTTCAGTTTTATCTTGATCTTTAAAATGTATACTTTATTGACAGTAGGATATTAGTAACATAAAATAAAGTATAAGATACTTATATTTTAAACATAAGATATTAAATGAATGAGTGCAATCTAATCCTTTATTTATTTTGTTAAAATGCAGTAGTGACTTAATCAAATTTCAGGAGTGATTGGATCAAATCTAAGCCAGGAAGTTGATTTAGGTTCTGTATAATTTGTTGATGCTTTTGTACATTATTCCTCTTAATTTTACCCATTTATTGATCACTAAATGACCACCAGCCATACATGTATTTTCTTAAAGTTTGCTACTATGTTTGTATTTGAACTTGTGTGACCTTTGTTCTTTTCACAGGTTGTACTTGTGCACATTTACCCTTGCAGTATCGGGTGGTGCCGTCTTCCTCTTGCCTTTTTCAATCATTAGTAACGAGATCTTGCTCTCGTTCCCCAAAAACTATTACATCCAGTGGCTCAATGGCTCCCTTATTCATGGTGAGGGAACCAAATAATCTATAAATACACTTGTTGCATTCTTTTTACATTTCTATGTTTTGTTGTATCTGTCATATATTTCCTGTCAAAGGAAATTTTGTCTTCTGTTCCTTTCGTATCTTTCGTTCCTCTGATGTACCCAATTGTTGTATTCTGCTGTTTGTATGGAATTGCCCTTTATAGTGTTGGTGACACAAATTTGACCCCAAAAGTTGTAGTTATTCTCATGACCACTAGATGGCAGAGGAGTCCGCGCTAAAACTGACTCACTTGAAGCAACTAGCTATTTGAACACTATTATTTGAAATTTGAAACACGGATGTCTGATTGTTTGTTTGAAATGTTTTTTTAAAATAACATTGCACTGACAACATTCAAATATGTCCTCTCTGCAGGTCTCTGGAATCTTGTGTCACTCTTTTCCAACCTGTGTCTCTTTGTCCTGATGCCATTTGCCTATTTCTTCTTAGAGTCTGAAGGATTTGCTGGCTCTAAAAAGGTAATTATATGTGACTTTCAATTTTGGCGTTTCCTTTGGCTACTTAGCAATCTCATTTGGGGGATACTGAATCCTCGCCTGATCCGGGGGCTTCATGATATAGGCAAATCTGAAAGGGGCAAAAAGATTGAGAGCACGTTAGTATGTCTGATTTTCAGAGGGCAAATATTCAGATGCTCTTTTTGAGCTTATTATTATAGTATCCACAAATGAGTTGTGCACATCAGAGATAATGTAGCAGGATTTGTCATTACTGAATTTATGTCATTACTCTGTAAGTAGTCTTGCTCCGAGGCTGATGGCTGCTCATCTTGTCTCAAAGTCAGGTATCAAACTGATCATTGTAATGACTCATCTATATCTAATTAGAAGCTTAGTTTTCTGGCATCCTCATTCTTTTTATTTATATGTCATAAGCTGTAGCTACATCCAAATATCACCCTGATAAAAACGCTTCCAGTTCCAAACAATAAGTAAACATTCCAAAATTTAACATATGACAGTTTTTCCAGAAGGCCGTTAAATCCTTTTACTTGCTACATTATACCCAAATGTAATTTTTTGTAAGGATTTTCAAAACCGAGGTAAACAGCAAGATCAAATCCCGATTTAATCCTAAAAATAACCACACAATTGTATATATGTGTTGTTCAAGCTAAAGTGTTGTGTTGGTGTTTGCATTAGGTGTAAATTGAATCCACTGAAAAAGGGGTTGAATGATTGTGTGGTTAGCCCATTTGATAATGGGCTAACCAATTTTTTGTGGTGCTACGGATGGTTGGCTCAAATAAATGTAGATTCAATATTTATGTTGATATTGTGTTTAATTGTTGAAAGTCATAATCTTAGGTTCCTTAGCTTACCTTGAACTCTTCAGAGACTTCCTAAAGGAATAAACTGATGTTGAAAGAATATTTTTTTTAATGGGAGTGTTTTGTACTTCCTGGTGAAAATACTTTTTGTTCCACATTTGACTTGGCCATCTAAATAATTTTGCCTCCTTGTGTGATTAAGTTTGACACCCCTAGTATAAAGGGTAGAAAAAAACTTTATTTTTAAATGTGCTTTTTATAAATGTAAACAATTTCCCAAAGAAGACCTCCAGAATGATTAATAAAGTTTATTATGTTATTAATTTAAATCAATTAAGATTTTTAGTTTGACTTTTTCAAACAAGAAAGTCATTTGTATTCATCATTTTGCACTGCTATAATAAACATGGCTCGGGTGCGCAGCAGCAGGTGTCTACTCATTGCCCTCTCCTTGACTCATGCAGAAAGCTCATTAACCATGAAAGTCTGAACCTGGTCTTCACCCAGCATCACATCCTGACAAAGTCCTCCAATAAGGCCATGGGCCGCAAACGCTTCATCACCACTACATCGGCCCCACTGATTTAAGGCCTGATTCCTTGTCACCCTTTCCCCAGCCCCCTAAAATAAAACTTCAAAAGGACAAGCTAATAATCGAGTTGTAAGGCTCAGCGAACTTCCTCATTTAATTGATTACTCCCACCAAAAGAGGGGCTGGGTGCTCGTGCTGCAAACGTCTATAAAGCTGCAGCGACATGACGGCACAATAGAGCTTCGCAAAATGGAGGGGAAGAGATTTACTTTTAATACACGCTATCCTGTGTCACAGTTTGAAACCTCTCTGGTTTATATCACTTCTGGCAAAAGTGCATAAAATTGGTCTGTACTGTAGGATCTTTGGTTCTCAGCCTTTGGCACAACTGCCAAAGTTGGAAATGAAGCAGGATGATGACTCCTTGTAGGGTCCTTCAAAAAGTGTAGTTAAAGGTATTAGTATGCTATCAAATAGGTGCAACGGATATTTAAAAAGATTAGCTCGATGCTGAAAAGAGAAGCTGTTAGTTTGAGTCTTGGAATGTATTTATAGATAAAGACGCGACACCATGAAGTTAAATCAACGTACACAAGAGTACTAGCATATTGAGAAAAATAAAACCAGAATAAATCATTTTCAAAACATCTGTAACTATAGTAAAAAAAAAAAAAACTACACCGTTTGTTTCAGCAACTGCTAAAAATAACAGATATTTAAAGATAAAATAAATAGCTCCTTACAATCTTGTTTAAAAAAAGTCATTTCACCTAATCATGTTTTATAAATCGAACATTCCCCCTGGTTATATTCCCAGGGGATGAGGGGAAAAGCTAATAAGAGCAAGAAAGGTTTGCTTAATCCTGCAGATTTTTATGTCTGCAGAACTGCTATTGATCAACGTTGTTCTCAAGACTGTTTCAAGTTTAGCTGCATGCTCGGGAACATACAGTAAACACATGAATTGTGTGAGTGCACGGGAAGGGGCGGAGGCGACACTCTGGTTCCCTTAAAAAGCGACGGGGCTGCAGAATAAATCACAGGCTGACAGCAAAGGAAGTGTAAAACACAGATCCACTTTTTTATCATGTGATATTTTCCCTCTTTTCAAATAAGCGCATTAGAGCACAATACCATACGTTTTTATGTGACATTTTAACCCTCTGGGCCAGCGTTGTGGCAGCGAGAGGTCCTTGTGACTGCGGAAATGAAGTGAATGATGAATTTCTCTACTAATGTTGTAAGTCAGCCTTTTCATGTGGCTGCATTTACGTTTGACGATGTACTAAAAGACGCCACCAGAATAAAGATTGAAATGTGGATGTTTTTTTTTTGTTTTTTTCTTCTTTTATAACGTGAACAGTTCAGTGCTTCACAGCTTCTGTCAGTTGAGTGATTAATAGTGAAACAAATTGTCCAAATTGTGGATGAATCTGAAAGAGTCTGGGTCTTGATGTCAGAGTGTTATGATCCAGCTTTATTTGCTGCTATAAAATGTCTCCCACTTAACTGCAGGGCTGTCCAACATTTGCTGAAGAGCCCTGTCGTTCTCATGTGCAGGTTTTTAGTTTCTAATTATGTTTTCGCAACCAATGTACTGATTTATTTAAGCCTAAATTTTCTAAATTTATAAGAATAAATCATTTTATACATACACATCATGTTTCGCTCAGATCTGTAGAGGCCTTTTGAAATGAATGTATATTAATTAACACATGTCAAGATAAAGGCCCCAGCCCAATTCAGGCACGCCAACTTATTTTATGTGGCCGGGGAGAGATTTCTATTCATTTAAATGATTTTTTTTTTTTATGCACCAAACACTTATTCCCATCCAATGTACATACAGTGTGTTCATAACATGCACACAGTGGCAACTAGCCCATAGAGTTCGCACCACCCTCCGACCGATTTGGCTGTTGTTTTTTTTCTTTATCTTTTTATATTTAATTGTTTATTATAATTTATCATTTTTATATTTGCATTGATATATGTTCTGATAATAATCTTTTTTGTGTCATCACTCGTTATATCCGCTCTATCTTTGGGTCGCTCTTTGAAAAGCCCATCAGTGACGTCACGTCTATGTAACTCTTACACGCCGCTAAAGTAATGAAAGTGTTGTATGTTTTCAAGGCGCTGGAAAAAGCGACCATGGTAGTTGCAATACACAATGGTAAACTTTCGCACCTCAATATCTCGGTTAGCTCACACACTTTTTGTTTTTTTTGCTTTGAGGATGTGGGGTTTTGCCGGTTCCGTCCCTGCTCTCAAAATTTTAATTTGACTATTTAAAAATCTCTTTCCTGGTGCAGAGGACAGGTTGTTAATAGTTTTCCTTTATTTTTAAATAATTTAGTTTATTTTGTATGATGTATGTTTGTATAATTAAAACATGTTTTTGAACTAGGAGCATAATAAACATTTATTATTCATTATTATCTGTCAAAGTGTTGGTTCTGCACATGTTATTAATATTATCTAAGTTTAATACAAGACTATTTTCGACTAATTCTTTTAATTGTATAGGCAGGAAATGTACTGGAAAAGAGCCCTCCCCTAGAATATTTTTCACCCACGTGACTGCATACACTGTGATATATTTTGTGGTTCCAGAAGCTGTTTTGTAACAAACAGAGATTTTGAGAAACCACAATTAAGTTGGAAACTTTCAAAAAGCAAAATAATTGATGCTGAAAGATGGGGAAGTGGATCAGCGAAGAGAAGGAAACATGTTTCTTGTGTTATGAGATGATTTGTGGACGATAAACAAAAGGAATAAAAAACGGCTGATATTATTCTTGTTAAAACCAGGCCAGTTACCTATGAATGCAAAAATGTGTGACTTGAACTTTAACATTTCACTCTTGCTGTGATTATGTTTTGCAAAGTTGAGTTATGAGAAGGGCATCAGGAGTATGATGTTGTATGTTTGTTTATCACCAATGAAATTCTAAAGTTAGAAATATTAATACTATAACTTTAAATATATATATATTATTTTTAACGAACCCCCTGTACAAACTAAGAGATCACTGATATTTCGATATGAACATAGGGGTGCAATCAAAAAATCAAAATATTTTTTTTTAAAAAGCTGCTGTTTGTAATGTTATTGCTTATATAAGCACATTATAAAAAATACAAACGAAAAAATGGTTGTATGCCTGTTAAGAGAATTGTTCCTTAACTTGTAATACAGTGTTGTTCAGTTTTTGTTTTAATTAAAAAAAGGGAGGAAAATCGTAACCAGCCTGTTTAAAATAAATCTACAAATTGGAGAAAGAATAACAAATAATGAACCACTTGTCTACTCCCTTAAGGGTTCTGCTTTTATTGAGATTACAAAATTAAGATTATAAAGATCATTAAATGTATTCTAAATTAATATGCTTAAATCTGACTCAAACCACCAACAAATACAATTGTGCTCACATATAAATACAATACAATATGTTTACGATCTCTTGGTCACTGCATTAATGTTGATAAACGTGGTGGTTAAACGTAGTTTCTATAATATAAATAGGCATGTAGTAATTTTCTATTGATCAAATGGCTCTATTTTAAAGTGTCTTTGAGTTTAACCCAGAGAACTGAAATGTGTTTGATCCTTAAAACGAGTTGAAACGAGTCTGACCCCCGGACTGACCCAGCGTAGGGCCAACAGGTTTCATCTGGTAGTTAAAGAAACTCCTCATCAATCTCATCCTAAGCCTTAACCCGCCGATGATGAGAAGTGTGTTTATTGTGGAGGGAGGGAAGGAGGAGGGAGGTGATACAGAGAAAACGTCTCGCCGAGCAAACCCGCGTGGTGTTACTAAGATACTCGTCTTTGTTTGTGCTCCACAATGGAGGCTCGGATATTTATTTCAAATCTCCTGCAAATGCAGACATTTTTCCCAGGCCTTCTTTCGGGCAGGGCCAGCCGAGAATATAAAGTGGTGTTTACATACCTTTTCTTTAAGGTCACAATGTCTCCCTAAAGCTGTCTGTTACAATGTTCGTTTCCATGGTAACATATTAGCTTTAGCAGGGAATTTAAAAACCATCAGGCAAGTTGCTCAGGTTTTTTTGTGACCCTCTCGCGGGTCAGTATATCCTAAATAAGTGATGATATCCAAAATTCCTTATTTAATTTGATTTTGGGACAGTTGTGAAATAACTAAAGGGAATCGGTATGCATCAAGTAGATTATTTTCAATTAAATAAAAATATTCTTTTTTCACATATCCAGCAGAGGGCGATCCAGTCGGTAAATAAGGATGTTAATGAGGAAACACAATTCATTATAGTGCTTCTTCATATAAGGAAAAAAACAATTTAGTACTATTAGAATCATGCAATTAACTAAGATCTACAAAACACATTTGTTTATTTAGATTAATGGATTCACTTTATTAATCCCTCTGGAGAGCTCCTTAGGGAAATTGGGAAATTTCAAAGTTCAAATTTGAGGAAATGGTAAAGCTATAACAAATATGTTATATAAATTATATTATATATAAATATATAAAATTTGTTTATTTTGGGTTCATTAGAAACTGAACATCCCAAAAAATCCTAAACATAAATCTTGACCATATAAAAGACATTACTTATAATAAACTATAATACTGTAATACTATATATATATATATATATATATATATATATATATATATATATATACTTATATTGCTTGTTTCTGTTAACAATGTCAATACAAAACTACTTTATGGTTGAAAATGTTAATTTGCAGCCCAAAAATGTCTTTATAAATTAACCACTAGCTTAATAATTGTATTTTATTAAAGTTTGTATTACTGGTTGTATATGGCCTTAAACTCACCTTTGGAGGCAAGCACTTTCTGATATACCTGTTTTTACAGGTAAATAAAAAATGACATTTAACTATATAGTTTAAAATTGCTTGGTTTGATCCATTAATTGTATGTGATATATATAAAGAATTTTCGCAATATTCTCTGTCGAACCTTTCACTCAGACACATCAGAATAGGAGTTTCTTTTTTTTCTAGCCATGCACCGACTGCCCCTTCCAACCCCCCTGAGTCTGAACTATACGACGTGATAGCAATCATTTTCCTTGCTCTCGCCTCTTTCAGACTTTAATAACAAGTCTTATTAAGACTCCTTAGAAGTTCATACTCCAGCTTTACAGGTTAGTATCCCTCTCTTCTGCTTTTTGTCTTTGACACGGTGCTGAGGCAGACTGCTAGAAGGATTCGCTAATAAGGTCTCAGGGCATCTGGCATGTCTTAACCAAGGAGTCCTTTTTGCTGGGGAACACAAAAAAAGGAAGCATGCCCCTCCCGCACTTACACTCTTGGCCTTAGTTCCACACGCCAATGACAGTGAGCAGAAGGATTGTCGGCAGGATGATCTCTGCTACCGCCTGCTGACCTGTTGAGGATTAATGTCGGCGACGTGGAAGCTCTTGCAGCACCTAACTCACTTCCTTTGTCTGATATGGTCTGACTCCCACCATCTTCTATAGCGCCCCCCTCCCTAAAAATCCAACATCATTATCATAACTCTCTGCCCCATTATTCTGTCATGGTGGTGTTTCGCTTCCGAATTTCAGATGGGGTCAGATTGTTCTCAAGTTTAGTTGTACACTCCCAGAGGTGAAGGATGCATTAATGATAGATTTGGAGATGTACTTTTTTTATATTGTGTGCAAACATGAACTGTTCACTTTTCATTGGTCATCGCTGCACTTTCTTGGAAGTCTTTCCGTCTTGGCCGAGCACTTCTGCAGTGATCAAGCACCTCGCTCCATGTCGGTGTGAGGATCCGGGGATGCTGAATATTTCAGAGCTGCTATATTTAGAGCCAACTACACATTTAGAATGGTAAGAATAGAAACTTTCAGCGGGTGCTCTGGATGCCATTGCAGTTCTTTATTTTACCAGTTGACAGATTTATTTTGATCAGTGATGAAGCCCTAGTTTGCTTTGACTATTTATAAACTGCGATCCAAAAGAATTCAACTTTGTAGTAGACAACAAATCACGCTTGTTCCTGAACTGGTAAGTGTACTTATTTGCAGATGGATTAATCAATATACATGCAGATTCACATTGTCTTGTCCTCTTAAATAACAACAGTGTGGATCATTCTTTTGTTGGGGGATGATGGAAGTGGAGGTGACAAGCGTTGCCTTTGCCCTAAATGATCTGAATGGGTAATGATTTGAGCCTTATGAATGATTGAGAGAAGTATCTGAGGGGAATACACCTTCAGCCGGCATGGGCAGCTTGTTAAGGTGGACCGGTTTGCTTGATTGGACGCATGACCTGCCTGCGGGTTCTTCTTGTCCTGATGCATCCTTAAGAGAGTGCATGTGGGACAAGGCTCAAATCCCTGAAAGCATTCCTCTCTCACCTCTATTACATCCGGGGGCTAAGAGGCGCTCATACATGGACTCCTCTTCTCCACCGATGTCTCCTTCTGTTGCTCTTCCTTTTTTTCTTGTGTCACTATCCACATATGGTCTTTGTTCGTCATTCTTGAGACCGTTTCCGGTCCAGGTGGACTCACAAAGACTGAAAGAGAGGTTGATGCATAAAACGACAGTAGCTCGGTTTGTGGCATGGTTAAAGATCAAGAACAGTTTTTATTGGTTGTAATATTTTCATTAGTATTTCATGAGTAGTAGTTTGTATTTCACATCACCAGATTAAAAATCTAAATTAAGTCCTGGACTATGACTCGAGTTGAGAGACTGTAATGTGTACTTTAGCCACATTGAGGCACTCAAGACCCTACAGTGACCATCCTGTTGTCTTCACTCATTCCTGTCAAGGGTTTCCGATACTTAAAAGTATAAATTGGCATTAAGAATTGTCAAAAACGTCTTATAAATGCAAGGTCACAGTAAATAAGATTTGTTTTGTTTTTTAGTTACAAAATACCTGATAGATTTATTTATTAAAAAAATAACAGATTGACCCGGAAAAATGGAACTAAAAGAAAGCGGTTCCATCTGGGACTCACAAAGCAAATGCACGTCACAGTTCTACTTCAACATGGTTCATGTTTCAACATCCCATGTTGAAAATTCAATGAGAATATGTTTACAAACCATCATTTTTCTTTATGGTTCAACGCAGTTCCAGGCAACATATACGAAGCACGTTCTACCTATATGCATGAAATCTTTCTAAATAGTACTTGCATCGGACATTGATTACATTTTTTTTTTTTGGGTTGAATGTTTAATTAAATAAAATAAATGTAATTGTTTTTAGAAAGAGAGGCTGGAATTTAATTTTCCAGATGATGTGATCATCAATGCTTCTCAAATTATTAAGAGAAAATGTCACTAATGATCCTTCAAAAACAAACCAGATAAAAAAGCGATTAAATTAGGTGATAACCATTTGCCTCGGTCAGATATGAAAGAGGTTGTTTAACAGACGAGGAACATTCAAAGAGAGTCCCCCCTTCATCTACCTGTTGGCAAATACTGAACAGCAACCACAGAGCTATTATGTTAGTTGGTAACAAATTGCTCATATGCACCCAATTTAAGCCGCAGAGAAGCCTTGTTATCCCAGGCCTGGCAGCTTAGCCGTGTGTGTGTATAAGAATATCTATCCATCTTTGGCTGTAGACAGCTCGGCTCTCCAGCAGGGGGGAAATGGAAACTGTGTGAACAGGTAGAGGAGAACTTTATTAACCACTCAGCGGTTTGTGACCCGGAAAACCCAAATTACCCCAAAACCCTCTGGTCTGCGCGGCCCAGAACACAGCGGCGCTCATGGTGCTGTTAATCGTGCCCAGATGTGGGGCCTGCTCTTGATCGCAGACAGTAGCTGACCAGCCATGTAGCACCCCGCCCCTCTTTTCTCTTTTTCATTTCACTGCTGTCACTGCCAGTCCCGGCTGGAGCAGCTTTATAGACCACAATCTGTGCGTATAAAACACAGGGATATAAGTGGGAGCGTTTATGTTATGTTTGTGTGCTGTGAAGGAAAATGATGGTGTTTATTATGAGCTATGGGGGAGAGGGTGATGGAGGAAGGGCTTAAAAAGGGATGACTGGTAACAGAGTTTTTGATTATTTAAACTGAGATATGGAAGTTAAATGTATACAAATATGCTTATTATAAGTTATACACTATTTCACAAATGAGTTCTATTCTCTTTATTTCAGGGCATAAGGGCACGTGTACTGGAGACGTTTGTGATGCTCTTCCTTCTGGCTCTGCTCATTCTGGGAATAGTGTGGGTGGCGTCAGCGCTTATTGACAATGATGCAGCCAGTATGGAATCACTTTATGGTATGTTTTTTCATTGTTCTCAAATGTTTAAATGATAACTCTTGTTTCAGGCAACTAGGACAGATTTGAAGCCAATCCAAACCTTATTATATAATATGCATTAAAACAAAATCCACCAGTGCCATCTCAACGGAATGACTTTAATATTCTATATTCTCCGTCACTCCCCAACCTGAGTTTAAACTGGCAAATTTAAATCAATCTTGACAGGATAAGCCACAGCTCTGTCCTTTCAGCCTCTCATCCTTTTAACTTCCCATTGAAGAGAACTCTGGAAGTAATTTGTTTGGAACTTGTAAAGAAGTCAAAAAATTATCTATTGGTCAGATTCCTGGTGCATGGTTTTCTGTGGGTGATTTAAATAATACTTTAAATTCAGTTTTACATTTAAAAAGTGTTCCTTCGACAGTTTTGTTCAGACAGTGCCATATTGATTAAAAAATGTATACTTCTTAAACTTGTTGAACATTAAGATTCAAATCTCATAGGTCAGATATAACATCACTGCTAAAGAAGGAAAGCCAAAAATATACAGTAACACAACTTAAACATTGCCAAGGAAATTCAGACACCTATATAAGCTCTACACAACTGGTAATATGGTGTAACCACAAATACACTAGAGAAAGCACTTATTGGAGAGTGACTTGAAAGGTGTGATCTACATTTACACTCACTGTCAGGGAAGTTGAGTTGTAATAATAGGCGAAATAGACAACGAGACTAAATTTAGTTATAGCCCATGTTGAATGAGTTACGTGTTATTAAAAGCTATAAAAAGTCTAAAACCAGGTTGGGATTGCAGCAAAATGAGTACTAAAAACATTGTCTTAAAACTCCTGCATCAACACTTTAAAGAGGTATTAAATTCAATACAAGGTGAAGCTTCTGTCCTTGTTGAGATTTTTACAGTGACAGCAAGAACACGAGGTCCATTCTGAAGAAAAGTTACTCATACATATTCACATTTCTGTGTTATATAACCCAACAAAGTTGCTTTGCGAATGTTAACAAGGTTGTCCTTGTCTACATTGTGAAATCATTTTGCCTGCAGACCTCTGGGAATTCTACCTTCCGTATCTCTACTCCTGTATATCCCTGATGGGTGGACTGCTTTTACTCAGTAAGCGTTTAAAATGGTCTTCAGTTTCTATAGACTTGTAATAAGATTTATACATTTCTTTTGTTTTTTTTAAACAGTGTGCACCCCTGTGGGATTGTCAAGGATGTTCACTGTCATGGGCCAGTTACTGGTCAAACCAACGGTAAGAGTAATCAAGTTGTGAGCTGTTGATTTGTGTCCAAATGTCTTCATTTATGCTTCCATGAAAATGTCATCAGGTGTTTGCCTATAAGCATCAGCATCTCCTCCCCGTATCTGCCATCTTTCTAGTCCCACTTTGGGCCTAATTATAAAGCATTTCATCTCTTCATCTCCTCTTCCTCCTCCTTCAGATCCTGGAGGACCTGGATGAGCAGATTTACTGCATCCATTTGCAAGAGGAAGCCCTTCAGAGGAGATTAAATGGTATGTCTGTGGGAGATGTGTTGGCACCTTATAAAGGAGCGTTGACTGGCCTATTGGGTGTGATAGAGCATGACACGCTGGATCAATTAGCGGAGAGATTTCTTTCTAGTTTAACTTTACACGCATACACTCGGACACACTGGCTCTTCCCCAACACTGTTCCACCTTTGTAACCCACTAAGCAGCATAGCGGGCGGCCAGACAGACACAATATTTCATATACGGGAGTTTTTGTGGCCAGGAATAGATGTCTGTAATGAGATGGAAATTGAATCTTTTCAAGATCTTCCTGGCTTTGTATTACACACATTACAAATCTGGCTCATAGCATAAAATCCCCAGCAAAGGTCAATTTTAATAGTCATTTGGAAAAAAGGAGCGAGAGACTTTGAGAAGAGGAATCCAATATTTTGAAACTAACTAGTTTTTAACTCTGTTTATTTATAGAAATGCATTAAAAATCTGTCATTGGCATTGGTGTAACCTGGATTTGCCTGTGATGTTTGAATACCTTTTAAGACACTGTATATTTTGAAAGTACAGGAAGTTCTTGGGAGAACTTCCAAGATGAACTTTTAAATGAACTCAAGCACCTAACCAAGTATACAGATGCAAATACATGCAGAGTGATTTTCTTTTCAAACCAGGGAGGTAGCAGATATCTCCCCTTGATAGTGTTTGTTTTCAAATGCTTTGCTTGCTGCCTTCATAGAATGCCACCTCAACATCTGGTTCTTCATCCTCACTCCTTTGAACTAGTTCAACCAGTAATTGTTAATCAGTCTCTTATCATTTTTGGTAGTTTTGATCTTTTTAAATCTCTATGAAGCAACAGAAAAGTTGTATGTTTTGACTACTTCTGATCTCACCTTTTGACATTGAATTATTATAAGCGGTGTAACTAAACAATTCATTTTGTTTTTTGACGCATTTTTGTTTACACTTGACCCGAAGCTGACACAAAAAAGTAGGAAGCAGAAAAAAAAAAAATCTTAAATTCAATTCTAATTTATTTTTTATGTAAAAGGATAAATATAAATAATATATATAAATATAAAATAAGAGAGCGTTTTTTTTAATTTATTAGAGTATAAAGTGTAATTTTTTAAAACATTGTATGAAAGTATGAAACGAAGTTTACATTTTTTAAAATAAAAATATTATTTGTATTATCAAATTCAATCAGATGCTATACATTATTTCTGCAGCTGCCAATAATTGTTGTCACATCTACCCTACTGGCTAACTATGACCTCATCTAGTAAGCATTTCATTCCATTTATTTTGTACTTGCCAACGTGAAATTTAGTGCAGATATTTATTCTAACTGACCCCTCCCTTTCACACCTTCATCTAAATATTTAAAAATCATGTTTCTATTTAATTATTTAATATTTATATTAGGCTGAATCTATGACATCCCTCTGTGGGATCCATAAAACAAGAGGAGAAAGCGAGAAAATGTATTGGAATCTTTTTGTTAAATAATAATTTAAAGAAAACTACACTGACTAGTAATGATGATGTAAAGATGGTATATAATTTGGACTGTGCATGCACAATACACACAATGTAAATTTGCAATAGGACACATTAAAGTGATCGAAAAAAGGCCTTTTCTGTCAAAATTCATATATTCATCAGGTAATGGGGCCTTATAGAAATGTTATTACCAATACAACAGTAACTAGATAAATGTTTTTACAAATGCTGTATGGACCGTTACAGGGCCTCAACCTAGAGGTCGAGGAACACTGCTTGGGGTGGGAGGATAAAATAATTGTTTCAATTTTTTAAATAAAAAATGTGACAAAAAAACAAACATGTTAATTCTAATCAACAGCAACGCAATCTCGTGCTCATTCATTGTGGCAGAAACTTTAAGGTATTAAGAAATACTGCTCTTCTTGTTGGTATTTCTGTGCCTCACTGAAAATCCAGACATCATGGCGGTTCAGGCACAGTTCACAGGATGAACTAAGCAATGAGCCAGCTCTCTGTAGGTCTGCTGTGTCCTAACCTCTGTTTGTGTTTTTAGATTTGGATGGTTGTTACATCAGTGATTCAACTACTGTTTGTGTTTATGGGTTTAGTCTTTGTTTAGTCTTGTAGTCTTTCATGCCACTTTCTACTTTTAATGACATTGTTTAATGTTGGAGGTCAAAGCGTTGCAGTTTAAATCATGTAATTGGCCGTGTGCGACTCATTTAACTGTCATGGGATTTACTTTGGAGAGGGGACACTTTTGAGACAGGTCTAGGCAACGTGTGTCAACACATCGTAGATATACCTTCACAAAGCTGTTTTATATTCATTCAAATGTAGATTGTTGTACTCGTTGCAATGACATAAAAGGACTTGGACTTGGAATTAAGATGAGTTTGTATAATGGCAATGGCTCTGTTATCAACAACTTCTTGGTTATGATCTGGTAGTGCAGGAAAGTGAAATTTAAAGTGAATTTAATTGAAGTGAAATTTAAACTAAATTTAAGTTAAGTTTAAAAGAGGTTAACATTTCATTTTATTTTAAGAGAAAAAAACATCAGTATGTTAGACAGATGTCATTGCAATATTGTTGTCAGGATGAATGGTCCGTTAAATGCAGCAAAGGTGTAAAATACATAGAAGCTTGTCTGCTATATTCATACACTGCAGCAGTGGCAATGTGACACTGTGCCCTGTCAAGCCCCTGATCTGCTGATAAGTGAGCAACAGTGCGCCTGTCCAGATGCTATGCGGCACAATGACCTTGCCAGTGCCTCTGTTGTCTCAGCATGGTGTTTAGCATATTTGTGGGTGACGTAATTTTTTGACTGTGCTGAAGGTTGGAGAGGATACGATGAATTACTCTGGGCCTCCCTACTTGCCAGCAGCCTCACTCAGCATCTCTACCTTGCTGTAATTCAGTCTGTGACTTGATGTTGCCAGCAGCAGGCAAAGTGAGATATATTTAACTTCAGTCTGCATGATGTCACTGTAGATACTGCAGATGAATCTCAAGATTTTTTTTCTTCACATACTCGAGAGACGTAATGATGTAGTTCTTTTGTTAGGCTGCATCCTTTTCATCTTTTCTTACTTTTCAACCATGGGTTTGATCCACGATTTCCTTGTCCTGGTTGACAGATAAGACCTTGTTCGGATGTGTTATGCACAAAGATGATGGATTGGTTCATAGATGGCTGAGCAGGTTTTTCTTCCCTAAGGTGGAATACTCTGTAGTTCAACTGTGGTGTAAAAGAGCACTTGAACTGTCCATGACATTTCCTGTTGTGTTGTGACTGTTTGCTTGAAGGGTTTAAACTTTCCCCGCCTTAGATCCTGGGACAGGTAGCAGCGAGGGCACAGACTGTTGGGTCTTTCTCGACTGTGTATCGGCCTTATTTTCCTTGATAAACCATCCAGACAGGGCGTGTCATAACAACAGCATTGAGAAAATTGTTTGATCAAAGTGATTGGTCCTTCACTTCTGCAGTAAAGATGAAAGATGGTATTTTTATTGCATGCTGGTAATGGTGCAACACGGAACTAATTGGTTTGATTTGCCAAACACCCCAGGGGATGCAAATGGATACTCTCCCACTTTTCACAGTGAGGGCCGTCAATGCTAGCGCCGTACGCTGGAAAACAGATAAATTAGCCTGAGATGAGCCTTGCGGCTTTCCTGGAGAATCCCTTACTGTGTTCCTCGCTCCAAACTACTAGTCGTGTCATGTGCTCGACGTCTACAGACGGATCCCTTTTTTTTCATGCTCTGACTGACTTGATTCTGGGGTCACGCTGTAATGAAGGTTTATGTTTAAGGCACATCACAAAATGTTTAAAAACTATTTAAAAAAGCCAAACTTTTAAGTAAAATATGGGTTCGTGAAACTATTTAATAATTATATAGAATATGCTTTATATAAATGCTATATATAAATGCTTTTTAATGTTTTACCAACGGATATGGGGTCGCATTTATTGATGGCACACAGGTAAACTTTATTCAGTCTTGCCATGTAATTCATTGTACAGGGGTCACTAACCTGGTGCCAGACACCAAAGGAGTAGCTCTTTAGCCTATTTTTCATACAATAACCGTCTTATCTTTGATTTTGTGTTTCCTTTCTTGTTGCCCCATTGGTAATTATTAGTAAATCAATAATATGATTAGTGTATTGGAGGAATATCATTTATCATCCACAATAATATTTAAAGAAATTATTTCAAAAGTGTGTTACAAACTGATGGGAGCTCTTCTGGTCATATGGTGAGGTTGGGGTGTTTCACAGATGCAAATAGGTTAGTGACCCGTGTTTGAGATGTATCATTTGCACAACTTAATCCCCCTCATTTAACATTTTTCTGTCAACAGGATCTTCTATCCTCACATATAAACGAGGAAGCTTCAACCACCACGTTAACAAAGAATTGGAGAATATTAAAAATCAGAGAAACAAGTTGGGTAAGTATTTGTCTGGGTTGATTGCGAAAGAAAACTTTTTTAAACATTTTGCTGACTGGCAATTGCTTTCTTGGTTTTGGACTGTTACCAAAACTGCCAGATAATTTTCTATTCAGTTAAGATATTATAAATGAAGCCCAGAGACTTGTTGGTGGCAAGGTGGGGATAGAGCAGGGGGGGTAAGCTCAAAGGCACTTAGGATATTGAACAAGATGCAAACTTTATATTGTAGCCAGCCTTTTAGTGATGTCATTAATTTAGAAGGATGGTGAATATAAAGTGCACTTGGCAAACTTCTCTGGCTGGCAAGGTGGGTGCACTTTGAGAAAAGTAGAACCAACAAGCTTTGAAATGGAGGAACATAAGGTAGTCAAATACACATTTTAGGGGGCACAGACTTTGAAAAGACTTTCAGTTGAAGCGTAAGTAGCCGAAAACGACGCAAAGTTCAAATATTTTATCTACTTCAGTCGTTTATAGAAAACTTGAATCAAATGATGAGTAAATGATTCAAATATGGACGTGTTTTAACTATTAGATCCAAATGATATGGAGATGGAAACACTTTTCATTCTGGCATGAATGTTGAAATAAGTTTATCAATGTGACAGGTCCATAAATGGCCACTGAAGACCAGCAAGAAACAGAACCCAATTATTCTTTTCAATCAGAACTGTATTGTCTGCAAAGTTTCCAGCTGAACCTGCCAAACACATACATCGATCAATACTTAATATCATTTTGTGTTTAATAATGGGATAAAAAATGTAGTACTGATTCTACAACGCAGTCAGCTTTTGTACACATGACTAAACTCTCATTTCCTTTTAGAGAGAAGAAAGAAAGCGTCAGGTTGGGAGAAGAACTTGTTGTATCCCATAGTGATGCTGATCCTGCTCGCAGGAACGGTAGGCGACCTATCATTAAGTCCAAGTTGTTTACTTATGGCACGCACAGCCTGCCACAGGCCTCTGAGAGACGCACACCTAAAACACCCTTTTTCGAACATTTTCACACAGTCTGGGTGTGGAAGCCCTTTTTTGCGTAATAGCTGTTTAAGGAAATCCTTAATATCCACCTAAAACGGCTGATTTTCAACAGATTATAGTGTTTGAAACGGTTTAACTGTCTGATGATAATGATGGCACGTGTATCCTGGTTGTTTTATGTTTGGAAGAGCTTAAAGTTGATCATGAGAGAATCATCCGACTTCCTAAAGTTTAATTATATTTAGGCGCCTGATACTTTGTGTATGAAGTCATTCTCCATATGGTTATATTTGGTGTTGGCTAATCTTCTTCTTCCTCTCCGTCTGCAGACTATTTCAGTTTTTATGGTTGCGTTGAACATACTCTGCCTTTTAGTGGATGAGACTGCCATGCCCAAGGGATCAACGGTAAGCCTATATTTTTTACCCTCCATAGATAAACATAGACGCACATCTAGAGTGAACACCGTAGAAGTCACCTCACTATCAGCTCTGCTGTGTTCCTGGTGGCAAGATAAATGAAATTCCAGATATGCTCAGGTGCACTCTGAAAGAAAGGACCTGTACAGATGTTAATCGGACCTCAATTCTGAGCTCCTGTGTTGTTTTGAAAGCTCATTGAAAGTCATTTCACAGCACTGTGCACATTCAATGAACTAGCTACGTGTCTCAAGTCCAGAGTGACGGAATTAGTTGCTTTTTCTCCTCCTCTTCCGAGGCAGACTTGGAGTGGAACGGCTCTTACAGATTCTCATCTCTTTCCAACGTGCAATGTGTTTTAAGCTCTCCTTATCCTACGCTCATCTGCACCGGCAGAGGTGTGTGTTTAATGTGTGTATGCACATTTGTGGTTGCATTCTTGTCTGAGTAGGGGAAACAAGATGTATCCTATTTCTCCCTCATTTCACATCTTGCGGGCAACTGACAGAGCTGCCCTCAACATTCCAATTATTTGATTGAGGAGAGTTGTTTTTCTTTGGCGTGATGCATCACAGAAAATCCCCCAAATTAGACTTTGTCATCATGCTCAAAGCTGGCCCGCCAGTGTGACCCCACTCAATAGTTTATGCATTTGTTCTGCTGGATCAGTGCCACACCTCCGATCAAATACTTTTATTAGAGATGAGGGTCAGAGCCAGGGATACGACATGATCTTTTCCCTGGATGAAAATCAATACCCATATTATATCAACCATATATCACCTCTCCTCTACGGTTGGACGGCTTATATCTGTGTAGAAATTCCCTTGCCATATCCCGAAAGGTGATGAGGAACAGGGGAATACAATTATATAGAGGAGCAGGTTGGTGGTGTGCTTGAGGTTTGGGGTAGGTAATGTCAGAGCAGATATATTCAGACTGTGGGAAAGTCAAATGAGGCCCCAAAGCAGTGATTGTTATGGGGTGAGAACACAATAGAATTGCCCTGTCAATGTTTGTCTTCCCCTCCAGCTCAGCATCCCTTCATAGTGCTTTACATACCAAGCGCTTTCCACTCCTCTCTCCAGAAGAGGGGGTGGATATAGATGAGAATCAGAGTGATCTCGATGACAAAATAGGTGGAGGAAGATGAGAGTGAATGTTTAGAGGAGAAAGGAGCAGACTGCAGCTTCTTTCAAACAGTCTTGTGTTTTACAACTTGATTAACAACCACTAATAGAGACCAATAAAACCCACGCTAGGCGCCACACTTGACACAAGGTTTTCAGGAAATTAACAATAAGCCATGAAAGGACTCAAATCAAATCTGTGTGCGTCTCTGGACACGCATAATTACATAATCACTTCTTAATTCCCATCACACAGAGACCCTGACCTCCTAATGCATTATTTCCCTGTCCGTTTCCATCTTTGCCCTGCTAGTAACAAGCAGGAAAAGTAGTCTTTCCACCAAACCATGTTAATTATGTATCTCACAGTCTGCAGATCTTGATATCAAAATGTCAAATCACATTGTTGCTGAAGCTGAATGGGCAAACATCATAAATACTCGTAGTTACTAATAGTTTGAGGCTCTCGTTTTTAAATCAAATAATAAAAATTGTTTCATCATCACTCAATGAAATATAAACTCCAAACAATGGCCAAGAAGATGACCTGCAACATTAATTTAACCATACCAATCCTCCCTTTGTGTCAAGCAAAGGAAGAAGGTTTGCAAAATGGTGTTAATAGTTTGAGTGATTCTTGCAAACCTCACAGAACACGCATGAATTTTTTTTTCCAGTTGCTTTGACCAAATTTGGTGAAATTTCTTTTTGTCTTTTTCAGGACAGAGGAATAGGCAACACATCTCTGTCCACGTTTGGGGTGGCTCAGGCGGCACTGGAGATCATCCTCATGTTGTATCCTTTCACTAACTCCCCCTTCACCCCTCCCCTCACACAGGTCCTATTCTTTGGCTTGAGTAGCATGCTCCATGGCCAAGAGCAACATTGTCCTGACATTTTTGTTTGCCAAGGACATTGTTTACCCAGACACCTTCCGGAAGACATGCTCTGCTTTTTCGTCACCTTTTATCAAAGCTGAAAAGGTGGAGTTTTGGAACACTTTTGTTGAAAACTCAATGAAGCTGATTTGCTACCAGCAGTGTTGTTAGTCCTTGACTGATTTGCTGAACAGCTATTTGATGGTCTCCTCTGTCGTTGGCTTCTATAGTCTTCGAGTCTTTGAGGGACTCACTCCCAGGAAGGACGATACAACCATGACGACGGTAAAGCTGGGCATGAAGTAGAAGGGAGGGGTGGTGGAGGCAATGGTGCTGACAGTTTCCCTAAGAAGCTGACGAGTTTTACTTCCCGACTTCCTTCTTCTTACAACAAAATCCCAACTGCTCACTGATGTTTCCCGTGCAGGGGAGTCGGGGGCTCTGAATGGCTTTAGTTGATCAGTCCAATATTTGTTTGTGGCAAACACTGACAAAGTGCAAGCTCTTTTCTTGTACATCAGAGGCAGGCTGGGTTTTTCTTTTTCTCTGGGAGGGGGGAACTTGGAGGATGTGTGTTTTGTATGGTCTATAGTGGCACCTATTCATTTGTTAATGAGGTTTGTAGTGGTGAGGCTTGTTAACTAGCAATGACGCTCCGGTCCAAGTACAATACAGAACCTGGTAATGAGCAACTTCAGAGGTGCCAACTGTACAATATGTGGAACCAATTTAACATCAAGTGCTGAATGTGTGCGTGTGTGTTTGCCCACAGTGCATACATTACTAGTTTTGTCTCTCCATGTAGTTTTTTTTTCCAAAATCCAAACACTAATGAGAAATGTGTTCCATTACATATAGATAATTGGATGCTGTGTGTCCATATTGGTCCTGAGCTCAGCCCTGCCAGTGATGTCTAGAACGCTAGGTGAGTACATGACAAAAATACATTTTATTTCAGTCCTGATATGTGACACCACTGAAGCTTTATTGTTGTATCACACTCAAAAGAGCCTTCCTTATATAGCGGACATACATTGTACATGCATGATGTCATTTTAAATTTACTGCGTTATCTTGATCAATCTCAATAAACCCAATTCATGTAACTTTGGTCTGAGCTGTTAGAAGGGAGCAAAGGAAAATGAGTAAAAACATCACAAAGGCACTAATAAATACGCCGAGAGCCAAGAACAGCTGTTCAAATAGCACAACAGTGATGTGTGTTGTGTGTGTTGTTGGTGGGAGACCAACAGAGTGGAGGATTGGGCTGGCGTGCATATACACTGACTCATCTAAAGCTTTAAAAAATATCAACAGGTTCTGCTTTGTGGCGCTGAAAAGATGAAAAGGAATACATGTAAGAGAAAAGGCTTCCTGCAGAATGAGCGGGGAGTTGAGTGAGACGTAGAGACTAGGAAGTGTTTTGTGGGTTTTGTATGATGTCAGGTGGTTTTGTGAATGTACGATAACTGCAGTGTGGGAAATATTTACTTTATCAGCAGCGTCATACAACTCACACCCCAGGAGCTCGAGTAGTCTTTTTTTTTTTAAGGATAGGGTTAGTAAACTAGAATATTGATAAACTGGTGTAATTCTAGCTTAAGGTGTAGGATGGCAGTAGACAGAGGTACCACAAAGCCTAGAAGAGTGTAATAATGTATCTGCTTTACATCATGGTCTTGATGTTTTATTTATGGTAAAATACATTGAACTGTTATTGTAATATGAATATATATGTTATCATATAATTAACATTTAAGTAGTATTTGACTTCTGCTGGACATGACTAGGATTGAAAGTTACTAGTTCTCCATATGCTCATTTTGTCATCTGACATTTAAATGTGACTAACATCTACAGTCACAATTAAGTTGTTTCCATATTAGGTCAATTTGGATTTTGTGTTAAGAATTTATAGAATAAAAGTAAGACCATGGGACTTCTCTGACTGCTTTAAGTGATTATGACGACTAGCCAGTATTAGGCTGAGCCTGCTGTTATCTTGTTCTTGTGACAGCTCAAATGCACCAGTGTGCCCTCTAGATAGATTTTCTGAAATTACCAAGGCCGGATCAAAACCTCTGGCAATATAAATTAAATTAGTCAGACCACAGTGGGAGACAGAATCGACTGGGGTCTCTGTAGTCTGCCCACTGGTCTCTTTAGAAGCAATTCTGTTAAAGGACCTGGATGTGTGCTAACTGCCCGCTGTGGCCATAAATATATCTCTCCAGACAGCACATTGATTGCCTCAACTAATTGACGACAAAGGTTGTGGAGCTGGTACACCAGTCCAACACAACTGCACACCAGAGCTGTTCCACAGTGAATCATTTCTCTGTTTTTTATCGATTCAGTGTTTTGCTAAATTGTTGACTGGTTATCATAAATGTCATTGACCCCGTCGTATGTAATGTTTACTAAGTATATAAACATTTGTACACCAGGTTACATATGATAGTAAAGTGCCCACATTTTTGATGAGGGGTCACATTTAATGGAGTAAAAATGAGCGAGGACCACATTCAAACATCATACGAGATGAGTTAACTTTTGCAGAAAATGCATCAAAATATAAAAGGTCCTGATCACAACACCAGTGGCTTTGGACTACCATGGAGTTGGTTTCTACAAGCAAGAGAGGTCATCAAATAATTGTTAAAAATTCAACGCTTAAAGGGCAACTAATGTGAAAGTCAAACTCTGCTGACTCCTATGTTTCAAATGTTGAAGTCTTCCTCTCGAAGATGCAGTCCCTCGTCACGACCATGTTTTCAAGCTATTACTTTATAAAGTTCTCCCTGTATAAAATCTCAGTGAAAGAGAGGTTATGAGAGCGGACTCTATAAGGACAAAATAATGGCTTCACTCCTCCTCCAGCCAACTGTAATCATGCCCCAGTTTGTTTACCTCCAAGGAACTTGTTGTATAGAGATTTCCGGGATGTATGACGCACGGTGACAAACCTTGATGCTTGACCAATCACAGCCGAGTGGGTGTGGTTATGGTAAACTAAATTTTATCTCCTCAGTAGGCGGGGCTTAATCACATTTTCCAATGTAAATAATTCAATGAAAAAAGAGTTTTGTACAAACGGACACATACTGATAATGCAATAGAGGTTCAAGATCTATTTAAGATGCATCAACACATTAGTTGTCGTTAACTTGATTAAAAGTTAGATCAAGCAACCATAGATAAGATATAAAAATAGACTAAAACACAGTAAATGTACAGTTTATATTCTCTTAAATGTAGTATGGCTCAAGCCATTAAGAAGTGTGCGAGGAGAAGGTTGGTTCTACATTTCCTGTTCAATTGGTTGATCTCTTGAAAATGCTTTGTCTAATCCTAATTCACAGATGTTTTAACTGTGGAAGTTTCAGCTCGACTGATGATACTAATCTGACTGATTTTCCTTCACAGGTATCACAAGGTTTGATTTGCTGGGAGATTTTGGGAGATTCAATTGGCTTGGAAACTTCTACATCGTCCTCTCATACAACCTGCTCTTTGCTGTCGTAACAACTCTTTGTCTTGTGAGGAAATTCACCTCAGCAGTGCGGGAGGAGCTCCTCAAGGCTCTGGGTAAATGTGTTCAATGTTTCTGCACAATTATTGTAAATATTGAATATACAGACTTGGAAACATGGAAAGTTGAACTAGTGAGAGAATAACACTGACAGAGGATGGTGTGTGGCTGTTTTGCTCACTGTGTTGAATGTGGTTAAAAAACTGTCAGAGAAACAGAAGAAGCGTGAGTGAGGCAGACATCAATACCTTTAGCTAAGTGAAATGCTGAGGCTGTTAATGACATCTCGCCCCTTATCTCCCCCTGCCCAGGTCTGGATAAATTGCAACTGTCAAACAGCCCCACAGACCCTGAATCTGGGAAGCTTTCTGCAAACGGGCATCAGAAAACTCTGTAAAGGGAACCATAGATCAACACACAAGCACACACACAGACACACACAGCTTAGCACAGCCAAAGGGAGATTTCCACAGGACTGCTGATAGGTGCGAGGGATTGGCGGGAACTTAATAAACCCCGGCGGTGTCTGACGGATGCTGCAAATGGAGGCTGAGAGCAATTTAGCTTCGTGACATTCCATCCGCTGTGTCTCTGATGGGAGCTGGGACGGAGCCAGGGATGAGGCCGACAAGTGAAATAAGACTGGCATCACTGCAGTGACCTTGACTTCGAGCTCAACCAGGACTTTTTCCTCCTCTCTCTGGCTCCCACAGAATGTTCAGAAACTCTACCTGTTTTCCCCTCAGCCCCAAACCGCTGCACTAGTCAAAGGCAGGTGGGTGTTTTTGCTTGAATTGTGAAGTCGCCCTCCTTTTTTAATGACCGCAAGAACTGATTTCAAAGTTAAGATAACTTATCGTCTTACCTGGAGTACAGACGGACGGTGAACTGTCATAGCCATGAACATGTTTCAAGCTTGTCAAAGGTATTTTTATTTGGCATTAAGCAAGTGCGCCTGTATTTTCACTAATATTCTAAACAAGCACCTACACCAACACTACTACCATTTGAGTCACATCCATCTTCATCCGACCTACTGGAAGTTGCTTATGTTCAAGACAAATATTCACTATCACCGCCTGAAAAAACATTTTTCTTCACCTTTTTACCAACTATCACCTTCCAACTAGAACTTCATATTCACAAATTAATCATCTCACTGATCTATTGGATCAGACGTGGATATGGATCACACCATGTGAGAGATGCATGGAGGTTGTTGAAGACAAACTGGAGTTCCACAAATTGATACTTAATAGTGGAATAGTTTCTGAAACACACTGTGGCGTTCGATATGCTTCAGATCATTTGGCTACAAAGACTATGGGAAAGAATTATGCAACAGAAGGAAAAAATAATCAATTAATTTATCTGGTTCCACTCTGATAAAGACGAAATAAAACAAGTTCAGCTCCTGCCAGGTGAAATAAATGACAGGGGGCCTTCATTTTGGACAAAGGTATTGTAATACAACAGACGTATCATCTACTAACATTACAAATTTAGCTGTTAATTTAGTCTTTAATAATTAATTTTACATAACCAAGAAAAAACAATGTATTAAACATTTTGGCTCGTAATGATAATTATGTAAACCAGATGTCTCTTTACAAAAGGCTCTTAACACAATATCAAAAAAGTACTTTAACTGAAAAGCATAATTTGTTTCTAAAATCTAAAGAAATGAACAACATTTATTTTGTTGAGACATAAAAACTAGATGTGATTAACACTTGGTAGTAGCGTGGATGTGTGCTGCCGACTCTCGGAGCATCACTGCAGTGACTGAGGTTGAATTGTCTGATCCAACACAAACATGGAGGATATATGAAGGGAACAGCTTGGATGTCTGTGGAAGTCAAGTGCATGCATTTTATAGAAACATGTCACCACCAAAAATGTTTTTTAAACGACTGATTTTGTTTTTATATTGTATTTACTTGTATATATCTTGGTTTCATACCTCTTTTCCATTATTTCTGGATGTACAGCACCCACTCTGGGTCAGACGCACTTCGGATTTCTATTCAGTTGTAAATAGTTTTTTTATATCACAGGTCTGATGCAAACATCTTTACGTCTTCAAATGTTCAACAAATGTTTGGTGACTCAGGCTCACATCTGTGTATTGCTGCATCCTCCTCAACTATGGCTTTTTTTCTGTCTCCAGAAACACCCGAAATGCCTTAGACAGCTGCAGGCTTAGTGTTGAGGTTGTTTCTGTTGTTGGTCTGTAGACACTTCCACTGTGACTCCCTGTTCGCTGAGGTTGATGCTACACCGTTTCTTTTCATGATTAAATCCACACGGATTCATTCATGAGCTTAAAGACTTGATCGAGTGCTCTGATGATGTAATTGTTGTGATGTCATGATGTAGATGTCATGTGCTGTTATTGTGTTGAATGTGATTCGTTTTTTTTTTAAATTTGTGTTTGCATTTTACGCTTTAAAAAGTGAATGTTGTCGCTGTTCGACTGATTGTTGTTGAATGATGTCAACCGTACATCACATGACTTCCCATCATCCTGAGGCAGATTTGAGGCATTCTTCTGTGATGTAGGAGGCTTATTTGAATTTTTTGGATGTTTTATACATAAAATATAGATATATAGACCTTTGAAGTCACACTTTAAATATAAGAAAACACTCAAACATTCTATGTTGGTTGAGTCGGTGTGATAGAGAGAGATTTCCTCTATCTTTTAATAAAGCAGTCGGAATAATATAAAAGGGAATTAAGATGCCTCTTTAGTACAAAAAATATGTATTCGGTGATATTTGTAAATGAAGTTCGATCATAAAAATACAAGGATTATTTGTGAAGTCTGGAGTCCAGGAACATTTTCAAAGTCATGTCGTACACAAAAGTCCTCACATGTCAGTCAATTATCATAAGATTATAATAATTATATAATTATAATAAAAGTGAACCTGAAAACTCTTCGATAAACTAAAGATGGACCAAAGATATAATTCAGGTGGGTTTCCTTTAAAATAAGAGGGACATCCAAAGGGAAAGTCAATCCAAAGTGTCCAATGAAATATTACCCAGAAGACTGAATCAAGCTGTATTATGTATCCATGCTTCTCAGAGCCACATACAGAATATATGCAAACTCCAGGATTGCAGGTAGAGACCGCAAATGGTCCCACTGTCATCGTTTCTGCAGCACATCTGTTGGTGGGTTTCAGTTGAGTGAGACGCTGCATGTAACTTTTAGTACGTTTCGTGAATGTACATTTTTTGTATTTGTCAGTTTGCAAAGTGTACAATGTTATTTTTTATGTTTTGTGAGTTTGAAAATAAAACTTTTAAAAATGTGGCTTGTCTTTTTAGAGTTTATATTTGTGTCTTCGAACGGAAGTCAAGCATCACCATGTCTGACAATAGCTTGCATGTTATAGAGCTTTAAAACGACAAACCTGGTTCAGATGAGCTTCTTGTGGTAGACTGATCTACAGACGGGGCAGGTGGGTCTGCTGGCTCTGGCGAAGGTTTCCAGGGCGTCTAAGCAGTGCTGGTGGAAGAGATGAGAGCAGGACAATAGAGCGGAGCGTCTCTGACTGTGGCTCCGTCCATCGGGTGCTGCTATAGCGAGGTTGCTCAGTGTGGTCAGGCAGATTGGACAGTCCCACACACCACGGTTCACCACCTGTGTGATGTGAAACAACTGGTGAAATAAAGAGGTTCTAAACACATTAAAGAGGTATTTCACCTAATTTGTTTCATTTAAAATTATATTTGGGAAATAAGATCTCTCTTAATGCGAGAAACAATTCCCCTCAAAACAAGTTCATTCAAAGCTTATTTTGCCAAATTTGGATGGTGAATGTCAAGTATATTTTAAGTGTTTTACATAAAACTACTTTTTCTCAGTAAGTTGTGGGTCCTGACCTGGCTCTGGATCCTCTGCCAGTCTTCCTCCTTTGGCTCAGGTTTGAACTTCCTCTCCAGCTGCAGGAAAACACGCCTGCTCGATGACAGTGACCGGTCAATATCAGTCAGGAAAGCATCTGTGTCGGTGTGACATAGCTGGACGAAGCTGTCGTTCAGTTCCTGCAACTAATCACAAGAGAGCACTTTGGTGAAGAGGCTTTGTTGGACTGATGGACAGTGAAGTCAAGTCCACTGCAAAGACTAGTTTGGTGTGTGTTTGGGGAAGTCTGAAGCTCACTGGTGGAGTTGGTTAACAGTTAAGGACTAGTTTGGACACGAATATGACTAACAAAGACTATTATGAAATATGTTATGATGACCTTTACGACGTGTGTGTTCTCATTATTTGATGCTGGATTATAATTATTATTTAGAATTGTAGGATTTGAAAGAAGGCATGAATTCCTGTCAAAATCTTAGTTGAAACCGGTGCATTGTGGCATTTAGCAACTGTAAAGACAGAACCAAAGTCTAAAAGAAGACACTAGTTGTTGAGGAGAAAAAACAAATGTTGTTTTTTGCCATTATTGATGCCAGTTTCTCTTGCTCAACTAATGAACTGATTTTTTTTTTTATCTCAATCAATTCCATTCTTGATCAAATTCATTATTTAACTTTATTTTATTAACTGGTTAACAAATCTTTCTTACACTGAAATAACCACAGCAGCTAAACATACTTTAAGAAGCTCCTAGTGGTCACCTGGTCCAGATCCTTGAGGCATTTATCACTAGTCAACACAAAGAAAAATATTTATTGATAAAATGTTGTTTTATGGAATTCACATTTGCTCAGGACTTTGCCTTACAATAGGTCAAAAGTATCTTTTTTTGACCTCTTGAAATGAAGCCAACAATATTAAAATATACCGTCTGACAAAAGTCTTCAACAAACAAAATAAACAAATATTATATTATTATATATCCAATATTCACCGTTAAGTCAATCAGTCTTTTTTTGTATGTGCTCACAAAGAAATTTCCATCTCATCCTGTGTTTTTTGAATCCCTGTGTTAGTCTCAGTGTTGTCTTGACCTTTTAAGTATATATTTTATTGAGTATTGTTTTGATTGTTTAAACGCTTTGTGACCCTGGTCTGGAAAAGTGCTCTACAAATGTAAATTACTTACTTACTTAATTATTTCAGGTCACAAACGTAGGACGACTCTCATGTAACTTTGCATTCTTGCAGCTTGTTACAAAAAGAACTTGTCATGTTCGCAGCTGTTTGCAAATGTTTTGTGCTCCATGCTTTTAAATCCCATCCTTTCAGCCAACTGTAGTGACATCAGAATCAGTTTACAACAAGGGTTTTATGGCTAATTAAACAACAGTTAAGTATTCGGATGTAGGCATTTATGAGCCTGGCTGACTTTTCCACTGGCAAGAACAAACAGTGAGGCCTACGGTGAACTTTGCCTTGCACCAGAGCCGTCGAGAACAGGAGAGGACTTGATAGGGAGGGAGTAAGACACCACTGAGGGGTTATCTCGTAGCAATCCATCTAGATGGTGATAGTGTCTCCTTAATGTGTTGACTCATGAAAGCTGGACGTGAAGATCGGCTGATAAGACGGTTTTAGGACTGCTGATGTCCATTTTATTTGTACTTACCAGGGAACATTTCTGGTTCTATGGAACAAACAAGCTTCATTGCCTCTTGCTATCGTGAACAGAATGGGTTTCTCTGCTTCACACAGGTCCCAGCCCCGCACTAACATGCCTGTTTGCATTACAGTCAGCTAAGCAAATAAGTCTTGCCCTTGAAAATCAAGTCAATCAGAGCTGTCAGCGCCGTCTTGCACAGCCTGTAGCTCTCGAAGATCATCCCTAGAGTGACAAAAGACACGAGACAATCTCATGACCACCCACCAACTGCTGAATCACACTCACAGAATGTAAAGTGACAGACATCGTCTATGACTCGCATGTGGACACAACATGGCCTAATGTGTTAGAACTGAGTTAATTGGCTCCGTAAATGTTCCTCCTCGGTTTACGTGACACGTGAAGTCATAGTTTATAGGGGAGATGATGGACACCGACAGGGGGAGGGGTCGGACACTATGACCGTCTAAGTGCGGATCTCATGGACTTGTCACTTTTGCTTTATCAGCCTCTGTGAAGCGTAAAAGCACTTTGTATGATTACATGTTTCAATATAGAATCCGCGACTTAAAAGACACTGGACACAAATGTTTGGGAATGTTTCAAAGTCACCGGGCATTATCTTATTGGTCATACAGATTGAACTGGTTGATGAATTACCAGCAATCCTGATGAGAAAAGCGAATTTAGCACAGGCTCTTCCAACACTGGGGTGAAGGAGGTTCACTAGGTGTCAATTTTTCCTTACTCACTCACATGTTCTAATGTCACCTTCTAATCATCAGATTGTCACGGGCTGACACATTTACAGATGCATCTTCACGGCACCTTGCATCAGTGACATGGACGGAGAACCTGTTCAAATCGTACCAGCTAGGCCTCAGATGGAGCTAACTTTCATTTTCTCTGGCTTCCCAACCAAACATACTGCATAAAACTGATATCAGATCAAACATTCAAATTAGGAAGTTGTCTGATAGAAAATGGTACCATGCGGCCATGATTATGAAGTGTTGGCTGGCTAGGTCCAAATCTATAGCCAAGTAAACAGCTTTTAAATCGGTAAAAAATTGTATAGTAGAAAAAAGAATAGATTGGAGCTGCCAGGTCGACTTGCGGATCTACATTAAAATCCATTGTTTGTATCTTCTAGATGTTGCCATGATGTCATGACCATGGTGTTACCATTACATGACTGTGTTTAAGTCTTATGGGTCTGAGCTAATTTAATAGCCAGGACATGTGATGTGTTAGTGTGGTATTTTACTGTTTGCCATCTTCTACTGTATGAAGCTGGCAAAGGCTCTACTCCTTTAGAATAAGGGAAGAAGCAGAGGGGAAACAACAAAAAGTTGACTTTAAATCTAAGCTGTTGAGGTGAGGCCGCTTAAGTTATTTAATTTGTCACCAAAAAAAATATTTTTAATAACACATTTTTTGCCACAACAATTTGGGAAACTGTTTAGATTTCAGTCTATTTGCAAACATTTTTACTTACTTAATCAAATTTACATTTCATGATTTCAACAATAACATCATAAACTACATAAATGACAACATTAACGGAGACAACAAAAACATCATCAATAGCATCAAAGAAGTAAATATTCTGTTCAGTAAAACAAAAGTGAAATAAGGACAGAATTACCTCCATATGGCTTTCTTAAAATTATCCTACAAATCTGCTGATAAATATGTCTAAATGAAAAGTCTAGACTTGAAACAACAGCAACGTAACTTTCTTGAAATGATAATGTTGTCACAACTACATATACTAAGGAAACAAAATCTTAACTCATGGAATGTTCACATTGTTTGACTCAAACACAAATCTCTTGGTAGAAGTGGACAAACAGAGTTGATTCACAAAGCATCAAAGGAGTAGGAAGAGGGTGACAGCAGGTGAAGTCAAGTCTGTTTGGAGGTTAAAACTGAGGTCAGAGACGTCTCAGACTGGACTCTGAGAGGTGATGTTTGCTCCATCTTTATTTGACTAATCACCTAGTCAAAGAATGTCCAGGTGAAATGTGTTTTTGTAAAGGAAGCTTTGTTTTGTGTGCAATAAAAACAACATAGTCTTCTGTGATCAAGTCTAAACTCACCTTTTCTTGGAAGAATTTCTGTCTCAGTTGTTTGTCTTTAGGGCAGATGTTTTTTCTTTTTTCTTGGTACCACTTACGGGCAACATATCCTCGCCAACAGGCTTGAATTCTGAAATTATAACTCATTTAATGGAGAATTATACTGTTATAATCACAACATTAACAATCCAAAGTTACAGACAACTACATCTAATGCTTTAGTTTCCAATCCATGTTCATTCTTCATTGGCTCGCTCAACTATAAGGTGCCTTGAAGTAAAAAGTTAAAAAAGACATTGCTCTTATATGTCCTGTAACAATGCAGTAGTAGTATGTATGAATTTCCAACTCTTGGTCAATTTTGGTGTAATCCCTCCTCCTGCATTTGCAGTAGGTCTACCTGAACTACTAACTAATTTAAGATATACTAATAGCACTAGTTAAACCTCTATTAAATTGTTACAAGTGAACATTTTAAACTGTACAATTATTGAAAAAATAGAACTGGACTTCAATAGTTAAGAAAAATCCTCTACTAGTTGACAGTTTTATTTTACTAGTACTAGACAAAGATTTCCAGCTTTTTGTAGCTAAAATGTTGACTTGTAGCACTATTACACTTTTTTAAACCTATTATTTCTACTTGATAAAGCTAAACTTCCATCTAATGGCATGAGAGGTCTCAACATAACTCTTTTCTTACCTGGTTGCACTCTGGTTTCTGTACAGCCGTGCCGCATCGTAGATCACCCTTGTTTTATACTGCTCTGTTCTACACATTGGACAACACTTTCTTTTTGAAAACCTCTCGAAGGACTGCAGACATGCTCTGTGAAAGACGTGAGAACACGACAACAACACCTGGAAAGGTAGAAAAAAAGTCAGTGTCTTCTTATTTGTTTAATGTATTTATTAACCATATTGTTCTGTGTGGATCTGACACAGGATGTTTTAAGTGGTTTCATGGAGTGGAATCTGTCTCAAAACCCGAGCTAAAGACCCCGAATCTGAATAGAGATGTTTTTTGTTTGAAACTGTTGCTTTTGAAAGAAAATGCAGTTCTGTGCTCCCAGCAACAGCCAGACATAATGTGTTGTAGGTATTTGTGAGTCATTGTTAGTCAGTGTGTATTCAAGCACACAAGTGAAAGTGTGTATCCAAGTCTTATTTGCTAAGGGGATAGAGGGAATCAACATGACTCCTGGTGGGATGCTTCAAAGTTGGAGCACTGGCTTCACTACCTGTGAAAAGAAACAACCCCAGCTAAAGGCCTCGGCACACACACAGTTTACTCAGAAGTCTCGAGACCATTGGGGGGTTTACTGATTTCCTATTGTTTTTGGCCCAGCCAATGCTCTCCATCACCAGTGAATGGCCCCCTGCAGGGTCACTTTTTCCCAAGGCTGAACAAGCCGTTAGATCGGTGAGGTTTTTCTCATACAGTTGAAGATTGAGTATGTATGTGTAGAAAGTTTGTGGTTAAATTGGCTTTTAAGTCCTATCAAAACTGGGTTTTAATCTGGGTTTTATATTTTCAAATAGATTGCATTGTCCCAGCCATGAAAGAAGAGACCATCACCCGCAAACCATACTCATTATTTGAGCTACTGTCATATTTATCAGTTTACTAAAAGTCCTCTTGCCAAAAATCAAGATTTTAGGAGGTTAAACTGTAGTAGTAAGTCAATGATACTTCCTAAAACAAAAAAAAGTGTTGAATGTATAATGTACTTGTAGTGGTTTCCTTCTGATATTTAATTATAAATGTGTCATGGTGTGAACACACAGATCGTTCTAAGCAATAACACAATGACCTTTACAGCAGGGTTCAGTTCTGACAAGAAGTCAACCAAGAAAGTCAAGAAACCACAAATAGTACGAAAATAATTTCTCAATTTTTAACTAATGGACCCTTTTTTCTCAGAGTGCAACTAATGTTTACAAGTATCCAAGGCAACCATTCTTTTTGTGATGGTCTTTCCCAGCATTCGTCTGGCGATTGGAATCTTAAGGTGGGTCAGAAGGGTGTAAATGACCAAGAGTAGCAGGCGGACTGAAGACTAACTGGAAGTGTTGGCAAGTACCTGTGGTTGGAGGTGAAAGGCCTCCTTGCATATTGCACAAGGCTGCTCGGATTCATGCTCCCGAACCGACCGAGTCTTCACCTGTCTCCACGCCCCCTCACTCAGCTGTTCGCCAGGAGCAGCCACCAAACCCATTCTCTGAGCTGAAATAAGACATGACAAATTAGGCCTTATAAGCAAATTAATAACCAATGCACAAGATCTCTACCTAGAGTTAAAGGTGGTGAAGTCGCATTTAGGACATATTCCCTGTCCACCGCAGGATCCAGCTGCAGATTATTACTCTCTATCACGTCATTTCTCATTTGTGGATTTCTTGGTGCTCTCGTTTTGTGTCTGAACAACGGGTCCGAAAGTAACAGATCTGGATGCAGGATGGTCCGCTTGATGTGATCTTGATACGCAACTGAGGTTAGGACCAAATGGCGGCTGCTGTTCTTAGATGATAACCCCTGAAAAATACATTTAAAATAACAATTAGCATTTGTGAAGTTGCAGCATTTAAGTTGGTAATGGTTGAGATTATTAACTTAAATGTATGTGTTGATTTATTCATGTTGACCCTGTATCCATTGTTGCAGAGTAAGAGCGTTTATATCAAGAAGCAAGAGTAATGTCTTTGTGTTAACAAAAGGATATGAATAGCACAAAGCTGGTTTATTTCTTATTTAGGTACATCACTATAGTAACTTGAATGGCTAACCTGCTCTGAAGCAGTCATGGTTGAATTTGATGTTGCGCTCTACGAGGGGTACTTGTTCTCATGGCCCAGAATCAACTTTTCACAAGTATTGAAGCCATTTATTGCCAGTGCAACACAAAGGAGCATTTATGTTGATAACAATGTTATCAGTGTCCTTTAACATTAAGAGATTACAACTGGAGGAATGAGATGATACACACACTTTGTAGCATATTGTTTGTTGAGATGAATGTAGTCAGTGTCAGATTTAGCCATTGACCAGTGAGTTATACATTTGCACCGTCCGCTATGTTTTAAGATGCATTTTGCCAGTAATTGGCCACTGCCACAGTTTTTTCCTTCTAAGTGAATATAATTTTTACCTTCTCATATTTTATTATAATCCAGGGTTCCCGTGTAAACCAAGGAGCTCTGTGAGCTTCTTTGACTGTTTGCTGTTCATAATTGCCATCAGTCACCTGCCACTTTAACCATCTTCTTTTAGTGCAAGTTCACAAGACAAACCTAAATTTAGTGACCTTGTTGAAAACTAGTCAACCTATTCATTATCCTCGCCACAATTGTTGTGGGTTAGTCAACTTTGAATAGATGTGATTTCAATACAGGCCTCTGATGACATTATAACAAGGTGCCCTGTTTTTACACCTTATCCTTACTACTTTCTTTAATAGTCACTACCCATAAAACTTTATGGCCCAAGGGATAGTGACTCAACGATGTGCGATCGAACACATTTTAAAAATAGCGTTTTATGTCAGGAGCTGCAAACCTTTTTTTTTTTTATTCCTGAAAGTTTTAATCCATTTAAGCTTCAGGTACGAGTCGACCTTCTCTCTGTGTGTGCAAAAGTGTGTTGTCAGTTTATCACCTCTCAATACATTTAGAAGCCATTTCCATTCAAAATGTGCCATGACTAAACAACACGAATGAAAGCAAGCCAAACCATGGAGTTCCATGTAAACCTGCAACATTTCTGTGAAGTGTATATGAGTGAACGCTTCTTAATTCTTCTTACTTATAATTACACAAAAGTGGAATCTTAACTCATCAATAAAGACCCTAAACTATTGGTTTTATCTTCCACTGTAACAACTGGTTTACGAATTATAATTATTAATAGATTATTTTAAGCTTCATCACTTGTTTATTGGCGTTTTTTAAACCATCTACATCACATACTAAACGGGATTATTTCATTATTATGGAATGTCTATCAAATCTGCATTTCCCTTTTATATTTAAAAAGGAAAGACCATAAACAGCGCATTTTAAAAAGTATCCAACTACGACGATACATATAGTGTTTTTTATTAACGACCAGAAAAAAAGTATGTATCCATAATCCGCAGGTGTGCAGTGATAAATCAAGCTCGCATTCTTTGTTCTCAGCACTTTTAAAGCTAATACAGCAAAAATAGATTTTGAAACGATTTGGTAAATACTTGTTTAATCTTTCCGCTACTTCGTGGATATTCGAACGAAACTACTTGTTGCCAAATTGAAGAAGAAAGTGGTTAAAAAGGTGCAACTAACCTTCCGCGTCGCCATCCTATCACAGCAATGTTAGGGCGGCTGCTGGGAGACAAGCCCCGCCCTCTGTCAATCATCCATCTCGCCTCTGATTGGACGAGCAGCAAGTTCTCTTCGCCTAGAAAGAGAACAAGAAAGAGTCAAATAATTTTAAGGTTTGAAGCTTTTATTGAAAACGTTGAAGCGAAATGATTTAAGCATTCAACTACATTGGTAAATGAGTGAGAAGAGTTACTGATGACTTGTGATAAAGTAACATTGTTTATTCAGGATTTTTGTGAGAGTATCAATGTATTTGTTTGTTTGTTGGTTAATATATGTAACTGTAAAATTAATACAATCTATGGAAAGTTTTTGTTTTGTTTAAGTAGGCAATTCAGATATTTGTCAGAGTCATGAAAAGCTTAATTTTAATCCGGAAAATGCCACAAGATCTCACCTGATTTTACACAGTCCAAATGCAATGAAAAAAACATTCGGTATTGCCTCTCTGTTTATGTCTCTATCGCACTAATGATTATTTTATCAGCAAGGAGTCGTTGGGGATTGTTGGAACCTGACCAAACCAGGATCGTCTGTGTGAGTCACCGAGCTGTCGTCAGCATAAGCGCTGAACAAAGGTAAGCTGCTCATACCTGTGCTGTGAGCTCAGGGATCCCTCCCAGGTCACCCCTAAATGGAAAACCATGCACACAAACACGCCGACGATGTCTCGTTTTTTTTTTGTGTGTGAGGCCGATGAAAAGTTTGCTTCAATTATCTAACACGTTGGGTTGTGTGCCTTTTAAAACGCTTTGCAGACTTGATTGACTTTGATGTGCAGTCGCAGAATTTGTGAGAACAGATGGCCGGAGAGAGGGCTAACGGTGAGGCCTGTCAATCAAGCGAGTCCTCTAAGAAAACAACCTGAAGACTTGACTCTGGGAGAGGAGGAAACCCCTGAGCTTCTCAAGAGGCTGCTGCATTCTTGAGATTAGGGCAAGAAAAACTCAGACCACTGTCGTTAATGCTCCAGACAAAGACGTGGAACAATTTACAAGTTAAAAATGTGAGCGTGGAGCTCAATCAAAGGCCTGTCGTTCACAATTCCAGACTTGGGGCTTTGGTTTGTTGTTTTAAGTAAATAATCACACTCAAAATATACGGCACGGCCGATGCTCAAGCACATGATATAAAGCCAGCATTCTCCCAACTGTCATCAGCATGTATCTTTATTTTTCAACAGCAACTCAATTCAGTTCAATTCAATTTTATTTAAAGTGTCTTATCATAACAAAGTTATCTCAAGACACTTTATACTTTAACTAAGACTATAGTGGAGAAAGGAAAACCGATCCCAGCAACTCAGCAATGAGTGAATCACATCGTGGCAACTGTGTTTGTCTTTTCTTTATAGTATTTTGAAAGGCGTTCTATGTAATATAACTACAATGTTCAACAAATACTTGACAAATAATGACTTAAAATGGGTGAAAGCCATTAATGAATCTTCCCAAGCTTTGTTTATAATATACTGTATATATTTGTTTATTAAAACAATAGTTCGATTCTGGCTCACACTTCAGCACAGTTTATTGTCAATTCATAAATGCAATGTCAGAAGCTTGTTTTCCATCAACCATGTAACTACGCATAATCAACAGAACAAAACATGAAATGGGAAAACCTGAACTTGAAATATATGGTAAGACTGAGACTTTCCTTAGCTGTACACAAGATTTGAATATTACTGCCAAAGTCAACAATCAGAATGACCAACAGACAAAATCAGAACTTTCGATGTTTCATTTCTGTGCAAACTTTCAATACGCAAGACATGATCTATGGAGGATCTGGATTCCAATACTGCCAGTTTTAAGTGTCAATAGATTTTATGATGTTGTTAGGTAATAATATTTCAATTTTTTGAGGTTTGGCCTTTGTTCTTTGTTTCATCTGGAGCCTCATATATCCTGGAGCAAATAGTTTTCTTAAACAAAACGTAACTGTCCTAAACTGTTGTGTGTTTTAGTAATTGTCCTGATACTGTATACATTTTTTCCACAGTTGCTAGTTTAGGTTTTAGGGAAGAGAAATTTGGAAGTCTTGTCTTAGACTGGTGCAACCCAAATAGAATTGATAATTTCATGGAATGTTGAGACCCTACATAGAGCCCTACAAAACATTGAAGCAAGAGCAGCACAGAGGAGCTCCAACCGCTGACAATCTTCATTTTAAAATAAAAATTAATTGAATGATTGCTATGTCTGATTTGCCAGTTGTATAGATACCTAGTTTTCAGGCAAACATTTGACCAGATGTTGCTCCTTTGGTTTCTTCATTATATTTGCTGGGGTTAGAGAAGGAATACTATTTAATTTAATCTGATTTTGTACTCAACAAAGTGAAAAAACAATTTCTCTTATTTATTAATAAGTATACATTCATTCATTTTCTGCCGCTTATTCCCTTAAGTGGGTTGCAGGGGGCAGGAGCCTAACGCTGTTTCATCAGGCGAGAGGTGGGGGAAACCCTGGACTGGACGCCAGTCACAGGAAAGACAGACAACCATTGTTGAATTGCTGGGATCTGTTTTTCCTTAATCAACTATAGTCTTACTTCAATTGTATAGTGTCTTGAGATAACTTTGTTATGATAAGACACTTTAAATAAAATTGAATTGAATTGAAATTGAACCCCTCACTGACACACTCATACCTATGGATAATTTCCCCAAGTTTCCAATCAACCTTATATAAGTGCAAACTGATTTATTCATGTTTTTTATTAGTTTTCTTTTTAATCCAAGACTGCCTTTCGAACCATCCATGTAATAATTTCTTTTAGTGATTATTTTTTAAATTGCAGACCAGTTAAGATATTTTACAGTAGCCATGGTGACAATATATATGACGATGACAACATTAAAATTATCATCAAAAAACGTATATATGTCATGTTGCAGATTTCCATAAATCAGTTGATGATGATAAAGGTGCGTGTGATGCCCGACTAACATCTGTAGTCATAAAGCAGCGCGGTGTCCATGTGATATATGATGTTGTTGTCAAATGAGTAATTGCTCTGAGATATAGATGAGAGAGGGCAGCCCATAATAGTTAATTAACAATTATGTCAGCCAGCGGGATGACCATGAGACCAATCACTTTGATAGGAGACAGTGGACGCGGACAGAAATCAAATTATTTTATGACCTGACCCGTAATGCCTCCCTAACATGACTTTAATCACCGCATGGTGGATCGGAGCCCCTGCTTGCTCTCCGTGAGTGATCCAGGCTGTGTCAGAGGACAGCAAGGCTTCAACTGTTATGTGTGTTCTTCTGCCTGAATGCTGACTCAGAAATCTGAAGAAAAAAAAAACAGACCTATGATTACAGCATCAGCGAGATGGAGCCTCGAATGATTTGACATGTCTTTTGTAAATGAAATACAAATCAGGGCTTTTGGTTTTACTTCATTTACTAAGTGCTACATTACCTCATACTTCGGACCTAACAATGGATTTGCTATAAATCTCCACGCCGGTTGAAATGATGAAGCGGCTCACATATCACAAAATGTGCCAGCCCTTATCACCACTTGAGAACTTATTGATTGAGTATTTTTGATTAATGCACACAAGGGGGTACGGTGGCATTGAGAGGACCATGTAGAGTCCCTCATGTCTAGTCCGGTGTTTCCTGCCCACTCACCCCTGGTGTTAGTGGACCTCCATACTCAGATGACAGCTAATGCTGTGCATCAGTAACTCATCTCATGTTTCCCAATTACTCTACATTACTGCGGGTGACTGACACTGGGCTGTGGCTACTGCTGCGGCCTCACAGCTGGGATGTGGTTCGTAGGTTTCCTTTCTGCCAATAATAGATGTGAGTGTTTGAGAAAAGTTTTCTTTACTGAATAGGTTGTCATCTCCAGGTTTGAGGTGCGATCTTGGGACAAACTTAAGTGGGTAATAATGTGTGAGCTAAACAGCATCTTCATTCAAAAACTCCATGATACAAAACAATGTTTTATGTGAGAGATTCAAAGTAGAACCAACACACCTACATACCAAGGAAATAAGAAGGCAAATAGAGAGAGACAAATCCACACTGGGCTTTTGCCTCAGTATATCCTCAACAAGCCGGACGTTTTTGAATATGAGAGGAAGAAAAAAGATTGGATTAATGAATAGCTGCTCATATTTATCTTTGATTTACAAAACAGTCGATACATTTGATGTTTGACGATCACTCCTATTGCATATGGAAGTATAATAGAGACATATTATTTAATGGTTGAATTTAACATTTAAAATGTTGAAACCTTAAATAATTATTTGTATTAAAAAAAAGTTTTTAATGTAAATAATATCTAATTGCAATACATGAACAATACATTTAAATATTTTTTATTCGCAGCATTTTAAATTGAATATAAAAATACGAGTATAATAGTGACCATGATTTGTAAAAATGAAAAGCCTTTCATGAAAGACTGAGGTTAAAAAATATGATTTGTGAAAGGACTTATGATTTGTGAAAGGACTTCAATCATAACAAGGCAAAGGCACAAACATGTTGGTAACCTTTGCATTTATCCGTGAAACTGCCTGAGCTGTGATGTAAGGTCAGCGCTACAGAAAGTGGTCGCATCTGGTCGGTTGTGTGGCCATCCTTCTCCATAATGGACGATAATTGAGCTGAATCCATCAGAATGGCTGGAAATAGACCACCATAATGGGAATAAATTGTTCTCGGTGAAAGCACTTGAAAAACCTGCCGTTCCTGCTGCGTGTTAGAAGCATTGCAACTTCCCCACAATAGCAATTCTGCACTGATTATCTACCATACACACATGTGTTTGAACCTGAGGTATTATGCATGTATGGCCTCTAAAGGTTTACAGTTATTTTTTATTTGATGTCATTTGTCTTAGTTTATTTGTGTATATTTTTGACATTGAATATACACATGTTGTCCTCAACCCCTTCATCTTGTAGAGGACCCACTGAAAATCATTTACTAATTCCATTTTGAATGAACAACGTGAAATAAATTAGCATAGTTTGTGAAGACTTTTTCTCCAAACTCGTCCATAAATCAGCCGCAGCAGCTTTTTCACCTGATTGAATGAGTGCAGAAAGTTTGCCCCGCTGTGGGGAATGTGTATGTGGTGCTTCTCATAAATGCCAAGTTCTTTGGGGAATAAGAATAAATATCACAACCACTCTCTAGAATTACCACGTAATTGGGGACTTTCCGTGTCTACACAAGACCCTGCTGTCTCCGCCCACCACTCCACCTATAATGACACGGGTGAATCCGTCTTTAATGGAGGAAGGGAAGGATCATGATGGGATGCCATTTTTAATTTGTCTCTAGTGACAAGTCACATTGAAGAAAGTTTATTGTGTCGACAGTGTTTCTAACCTTTATATTTAAAGGTTACTCTGTAATGATTTGCCTGATAAATGTTGTTGTGCTAGAGCAGAATGTGGAGTAAAACATATTGGTTCTAAACGCACTGTATACTGTATATATGCGTGTACTGCACTTATACATATATATATATAAATATACATATTATTTATGATTTTCCCAGTGAACTCTTCTCTTGCTGGTACATTTGGTTTTCAAAATTTTCGCAAAAATACATATACAAAGAATAATTTTTAAAAGAATAATTTGGTATTAACAATAAGTATGTTAATAAAATATCATTCAGCACAGAGATTTCCAATCGATCTTATTGGTACAATTTCTGTATGAACCGACCTTCAGATAAAATACTTATACGTATCTTGACATGCCAGAGGTCACCGGCTTATATAACTATGAGACCGGACAGTTTTTGTCTTTATCATATTCATGTTTTCAGATTTTTGGAATCCATAACCCATAATTTTTTTAAAATCTTTAGTTACAATATTAAAATGTATTCAATATTTTTTTTTTATGTAATTATTTGTTAAATCTTCCTTTCTTGTTGTTTTTCTCTCTATTTTACTCTGACTTTTAGCAATGATTAAATATAGCCCTTTCATTCAATTGGATTACAAATAGCTTTAAAGCATTTTGGTTGTATAAAGTATAAATTTAACTTATTTTATAACATTTAAAACTCTTGTTCTTCATCTCTTGGCTGGATGTTGCATGTGACCAACTTAAGATAATTGGTAACAATTTTGCATCTGTTACATTTATATGAAAGGTCACAACCCACACATCCGTCAGAGGACGTGACAGGCTGCTGGCTGTTTGCCTGCCTGGTCTCCAGCGTCAAAGCAAACAGGTGAGCGTCTCCTCTCTCCACACCCGGGCTGCGACTGACAGACGATCACATGGAACAAGACACACATCAGACGGTGGAGACAGTTTAGCCCACTTACAGGCAATGACAGCTTTTTTGATAGTACCCATCATAGGCTTTTACGAGATTCCAGAAGAGAAGGAGTGTCGGGGAAAATCGACTTCTGCATTTGAAGGGAACGTGAGAAGAAATGTTGAAGTGGAGGAGGCCTTATTTACATTCCTCAGAGGTGTAGCACTCAACATGTGTCATGTGACAACACAAATCAATATCAAGGGAATCCTCTTAATGATGCATTTTGTGTTGGACCCAAATATGACAAAATCAAGCTTAATGTGTTTTTAGAGGGTAAAGTGGCCCACATGTGAGTTGCATGTCACAGTTTGTCAGATATAAAAAATTAAATAACATTGAAAATTCCATTTTCATTCATGGAACAGTTCCTCATATATACAGCATATAATATTTAACATCTGCCAAGTTCTTTGCTCCAAAATAGCTAAACAGTACTTTATAGACATCATTTATTGTCATACTTGAAGGACAATAAATGATGTCTATAAAGTTATTTTCAGTTGTTCTGCTATTTCTAAATAAAGCACATGTGGTTAGAAGCCTTACAAGTGTATGATTAAACTAAAGTCTCATGTTCCGATCTCATGGAATTACTGAACAACACCAAGTTATTCATAATGTGTGCCATTGACAAAATGTCCTGAATTTTTTTAAAATATATTTTGTTTAATATAATATAATATAATAATATATTTGTAATATTTACAACAAAATGAATTAATTATGTCTTGTCAATAATAAGGTAATACTAATTAATCAAGAAAAATATATAATAATGAGTTAAGAGCAAGAACAAAGGTGCAGAGTTTGACCCTTGTTTCTGAGTTTACTAGTGTTATTCCATTCATCCGCGACAGATCTATTTACACTGCCATGATTGTCTCACTCTCGTGCTGAAAAACAGGCGGTCCCAGCTGGATGCTGGGAACCCAAGATGTCATACAAGCAGCGAAATACCTGCGCATCACAACCTGACAACCTTTGAACTGTCACTCCTGGAAACCAGTGGATTCGCTGAGGCTCAACAAGACGTGTCAGTTCCAAACAGGCTGCCGTGTCTGCAGACAGTTGGAAGGTCATGCAACACAGGCAACCACAGACCGTCCTTGCATTAGGAAGCTCTGACCATGGAGGTTTACTCACCTCGTGTGCATGCGCTCGCACGCACGCTCACACCTCAGCCACGCTGCAGCCACTTCAAAAGCAACGAGGAGATAAAACAAAATGAATTGCAGACACATCAAGACTCCCATGGCCTTTAAAGCTTAATTATACCTGTTGGAGTGATGAGAGACACATCACAGAACCTAGTGATTAATAAACAAACGCCGCATCCTATAAAGCTCCTGACAAGTCTCTGCTCATCGCCCCTGCTCTCACAGTCTGGGCTCAGGTGGAGTGTGCATATCAAAGTGTATCAAACAAGTTAGTAAGCGCAAACTTTCTGGGGATTCTAACCCCCTCCTCCGTCCACGGGGCTCATCTTCTCGCATGTGTCCTGGTGAAGGCTGATGAGACCATCGTCCCGACTCTTTGGGCTTTCATCTTTCATTGCCAGTCCGGGATCACTCGACTGAGGCTTTGTAGCCAGCCGGCCAGGTAAGTGTTGCGTTTGCAGGGGTTTTGTAAACAGACACACCTTTTGACGGAGGTGGTGTGAGTGAGATGAAGTTACCAACTGCTGCTGTCGCTGAATGAAGAGGCTGACCTGAGGCAGGGGGGCATGTCAAAATATCCACAAACTCTGTGATGGACAGCTGCACGATTGCTGATATAGTTCTGCACATATTTATTATATTTTATTATTATTATTTTTATATATGTCACACACAATAGTAGAGTTTTTGCAACTACAATCAAGCAACTACAGTCAATTAAATTGTAAACATTTCCAACTCCAATTGACAGTTTGAACTGGAATTCAATTTTTAAGCTGATAAAAATAATAATTGTATAGTTATACTGAACATAACAGAATAATAACTTTGTATTTCCATGTATGTTGTGGTATATGTATTATGTTGCATATGTTACAGAATGTGACTTAATCCATGTCCTTAAGTTATTTACAGTGTGTGTTTCATGTGATAAATTATTAACATCATGTGTAAATTATGTGTTTCATCTGATCATTTATGAATATCATGTGAACAGTGTGTGTGTCATGAAATCTTTTCTTTATGTTACGTGAACATTAATTGTGTCATGTGATCATTTATGTTTAACACGTAAACACTACGTGTGCCATGTGATCCTTTATTTATGCAATATGAACATTATGTGTGTCATGTGAACATTATGTGTTTCATGTGGTCTTTCTTTATGTAAAGTAAACAATAAGTGTGTCATGTGATCATTTATGAATATCATGTGAACATTATGTGTGTCGTGTAGTCATTAATGGTGTTACTTCTGCTATTATATATATATTTATTTTAATCATGTTAATACATAATTTGATGTTACATCATTTTCATTATTCCCATGGAACCTCATTTATATTTACAAATAAATTACATTTAAAGTCATTATTATTTCTATTGAGTATTCCGACAGTTCTACGGTCAAATACAAGACATTCAGTTTTTGTTCATGTGCTTGTTTAAACATCTAAAGATGTTCAGGTAAAAGTCCTAGCTTTATATACATTATTACCAGTGTCTGGCATTTCAACAATCTTAACTTTACAAACAGTATGTGCTCTACTTTATTATTACTCTTAAATCCCTTTACGAGAAGCAACTTCTTCCAATGGCTTGTAAAGGTTTTCCCTGATACTTAAAGTTTTTCATAATATAGATTTCTTGCCTTTTAGATATACAATTAAGTTTACTTAATTATATACACATGTATATGTGTATACATGTATATGTACATGTTGTAGCATAAAATGTACAAATAAACACCAGGGTTTTCAGAATTTAACAAGTCCACAATTCAGACAATAAAATCAATAAAAACAATTAATTGAGGAGGAAGGATAGACAAAATATTTAATGCATTGTAGTATTCAAAAATCATTTGGATTAAATATTTACAAAAAATGCATTTTATAAAGCAAAAAGAGTTAATTATGTTGAGAGGAAATTAAGAAAAAAATCTGGAATCTTTGAAGTGAAACTAATGATTATCTCCTACACAAATCAACACAAACTAATCGTGATTAAGCAATTGATCTATTGATAAACAATTTTAAATTGTTTTGATATAAAGTTTCTGTGTAAAATTCAATAACAAAAGAAACATGAATTGAAAATATCAACTTCAATATCAACCGGTGTCTTAGTGTTTTGATGAATAAAATGTAAGTATTAAAACCTTCAGTGAGGTGCACACACTGGCATAGTGGTCAGTTCCACCTCTCACAGCAAGAAGGTTGCTGGTTCACTTGGGTCAACCTGCTTCCATTCTGTGCTCGTGTAAGTTAACTCCAGGCATCAAAGTCCAAAAACACACAGAGGTTGAGTGAGTATTCAAAATGGTCCGCAGGTGTGAGTGTGAGTGGTTGTTTGTCTCTGTGTTCCCTGCGACAGGCAGGTGACCTGTTCAGGGTGTCCCTTGCCTCTCGTCCTCAGCAGTGAGTACAGGATCCAGTCCCCTGCAGCCCCATAAAGGGAACAAGTTGCAGAACAAGAATGAATCAATCAACTTTGAGTGAGGCTGTACGGTAGGTTATATTACAAGCATTCACAACTGTCATTTTTTTCAGCAACTGAAAAGTTGAAACTGTAAGATTCATCACTGTGCCACTCATAGGCAGTTCAGAGGCGCGACACCTGATGAAGCCTGAGCCTGATTGTATGTTTTGTCTGAGACAGGAAACAGAGATACCCAGACGAAACATTTCACAGAGCAAAATCACCTGTTGCGGTACCCTGAACACATTAAGAAGACCATGAGTAAGACATAGTAAACATTAAATGAAACTGTCCTGATATTGCTGGAGTCCTACCTAATGACAAATCTGATAAACAATGCTCTGAGGTCACAAAGAAAAGGATTTTGAGGTAGCTAAGGTTGCAGCCACTCAGATTGATTCTGGATTAGTAGAGGATAATGAACAGAAAGATAGAACATTAACCTGAAAACACATAATGAGGCCTTTCTATTTGTTGTTCGGTCAGACTTGGTATTTCTTAAGCCCCTCTTCAATCACTCCTGTTATGCTCCCTGCAATACACGTTCCTCGTTTTAAGCTGATTTGGCCATACAAAAGTGATTTAGCCTAATCATTTCGCTCAGACAAGTTGGTATTGTTTGAGGTGTTTTTCCACTCGCCAGTTTACTTTGTTTGCTTCGCTGTACTCAGGGTATTGGAGTCGCTGCCAAAGGCACATGTTTAAAGTCAGATTATGTCAAGAAAAAAAAAGGATAAAAATATGAACTTGTTGGTGTTCTCGAGTGGAGAATGGTGATCTTTAACCTGCCTAGTTAACACTAAGACACAAATGACATTGTAAAACTTCAACTACGAATCAACGATTGATGATAACCTGCTTATTGTCACAAATCCAACACACAATTTGAGGACACAGTATTATTCTTTTTGGTGTAGCTACAGTTTTGAATGTTACTATCATTTGGGTGTTAGTTTGAGCAATAGTTTATTGATATAAATAAATACATTAGGATTAAGTAGACTAACATAAATGTGGTGCACAATTTATCCAATATCGACATTTGTGAGTACAGTTTGAGTACATGAGGTAAAAAACACTGATAAACTCATGACACAGGAAAAGGTTCCTGATAGATCTGTGTGGAGTTACAATATCTGCTTACATTAGATTCCATTTAATGTGTGTTCTTTCAGCATATTTTCATTCTCTGTCTTTCAATGATAGACACCGCATACATACATGGATAAATCCAAAACAGTAGATTTATATTTTCTTCTTCATCAACTCCTGCAATTTAGATTCAAGTTCCTCCATCTTAGTATTGAGGCTGGCTGACTTCTGGGACCACTCGCTCTGCCTTCTCTGCAGTGTCTCTTCAAGTTCACTCTTCTTCTCCCGACTTCTCTCCATCCCAGCTTCCAGGTTCTTGTTCTCCACTTGCAGCTTCTCTAGCATTTCAAGGAACAAGTTGTTGTTCTTCTTCACCTCCTCGTTCTCCTTCTGATAGACGGTGTTTTCGTTGCGGGCCTGCTCCAGCTGCTCCTTGAGCTCCAGGATGGTTCTCTCGGACTCCAGGACAGAGAAAGAGTATTTACCATGGAGTTGCTTCAGATGGAACTTGAACTCGCCGGCTCTTCTTTTAGCCATGTACTCCCTGCATTGTATCTTATACTGCACACGCTTTAACTCTGCTAGCTGCGCTCTCAGTTTAGCATTAGCATCAGCTAGGTTTGGTCTGACATTGCCTTCCTTGGGTTTGAAATTTGGCTTTTTGTTACCGGATTTCCCTCTTGTGTCGATTGTCAGTCTTCTGTCCTCTGTACATTGCTGTGCTGTTTTTTCTCTTGTTTCTGGATTCTCAGCTTCTTTTCCTTCTGTGTCGTCCATCTGCTAAATATGATGTCATAACATAAGTCACAACGCCTCAGAAATTAAAATATTTGACAGGAATATTTTTTTAAAACATTGCCCTTTGTGTCAGTCTATTAATAAACTCTTATTAAGTTTATTAAAATGCATAAATGTACACTTTTCTGGCTATTTTAACCAATAACAGATCATTTTCCTACAGTATGTCTGGAATGTCCCACATATAAGTAGCACATATCATACAGTTAAAATATATCTCATCTTATTATTTAAATGATTAAAACATGTTTTTAAATAAATATTTCATAAATCATGGTTTATGAGCGTCCCAAAGTTTTTTATAATACACTGTAACGCTAACATGTTACTGGCTTATTCAAAGACACTGTTTCTATTAGTTTCTATATGACATCAGAAAGCAGATTAAATTAAACAACTCATTGTAGCATCCAAGGTCTCAATCTAACCACATGTTATATTTGCTAGCTTAGCTATTTGATAACAGAGCCAACTGCATTCTTTCTGATGTAAAGTTTACCCCCCGAAAAATATTATTTCGTTTGACATATTGTAAATGTATTGAAATAGGACTTACTTTTCCCAGATTTATTGAAATACAAAGTGGATATGGCACATGTGTGTTCATAGATTGGACAGAGTACATTCAGAAAAGGGTCACGTTATCTAAAAGTAAAAGTTACTTGAGCGATAAAATGCATGTTCCATTTTCTCAATTTGGGGTTGGATAGAGAATAAATGAGCTCAGTCTAATTAAATAAATACTACTCTAAATTAATTTGTATCATCCAACTTACACTTGCACAAATAGTTCTGCAATTCTGACCTTCAAATGTCTGTTAGTCAAAAAGTTGTAAATCATCACCAGCGGAGCAGACAATTAAAGAATGACCCTTTTTAACCTTATATATAAAACAATTGCTCTTTGATGTAATGACATCATTGTGACATCACCAGGAAACATATTTTAATAGAGAAAACATATGAAGGTTTTCTTCCACACTATCAAAAGCAAAGTTAAGAAGTCATGTAAAATCCCCCTCATTAATTACAACACAAGTCACTGTCCTTACCCCACCGCTTCTTTCTTCTTGCAAGGCTCTTGTGAACAATCAATACTCTGTCAATCAATTAATATGTCTTCTTGGTCATCAGGTGGAAACTGTACACTTTCATAGAATGAACAAAATTTAAGTTTTAACCTTTTGTATTTAGCTGTCGGGTATGAACAAAGTGATGTCGGGGGATATTACGATAGATTACTTCTCTACGTGGAGGTTGGAGGGCACTCAATTCCAAGCTGGAAAACATATTTTATTGCGAGAATGGCAGTTCCTTACGATCTTGTCTCAGATTTTTATAAACAAAAAAGAAAATAAACATCTGTTTGATGTCAAAGGATGTCATAATTTGCAACTATTAACAAGGGATGTTGCAGTGTTCTAGACTGTTGATGGAATGGGTCCAAATGAAAGGACTGACAGTCACTGGGAGCATAAATGATCACGACTTACCATTGATTTAACTAATGATGAGTGCTCTGACTGCAACAATAGTCATTTTGTCATAAAGCTGTCAGCAGTTAATCAATCTGTTAAAGGACTTTCCTCCTTCAACGTAAGATTTATTAAACGTACTCGATGACTTGTCCGTGCACGCTCGGAGGTGTCAACAAACTTTGATGTTCCTATTTAAAACAATCTACCTCCTGATTCTTCACCCATTAAGAGATACACAATATGACATCATTGTATTTGCACTTCACACAGGACAATTATTTCCTTACTGGGTTATACCTTTTTGAATCACTTGTGGTAATGTTTCTGTCTATGCTCCTCAGGCTGTGTCCTTTGCAGCCACACCTTTCTATCTAACTTTTTTTTAAGAAACTCTGCTGCCTCTGCCAATAAAATGAGTTTCCCCAAAGTACACAGCAGCCTAGTTGTGGGTCTTTGTTCCTGTTAAGAAGTTCATATCGTGACCCTTCATCGACCATCCTGTCACTGCTGACAGACACTTTACTGTCAATCCTCAAGGGTATTTTGAAAATATTAGCATTCTAAGATGAATTCACTGAGTGATACAAAGAGACAGCAATGTTGGAAAGTGTATGAAAGTCAACATCCCAATACAAACCAATCCTGTCTTGTTGATCTAGTGGATCTTTATATTGACCTCCTAAAACTGGAAAGTAATCAGAGCTTAATTTGGATTTTTTAAAAATTGGGTAAAAACTTCCTTCCTTCCTTACATTATTGATAGAACTTTAATTAAAAGTATTTTAGTAGTAAAGATAATTTAAACATTTTAGTGTGCAATCGCCTCATAGCAAAAAGTTTGCTAATTCGCTTCCCAGTTAGCGAGAAGGCGTATTGCGACTGTGTGAAATTTGTGTTCTCCCCATCCATGGGTTTACTCCAGGCACTCCAATTTCCTCCCATAGTGCAAAAACAAAGAATTTGATTGGGAACTTGGAGAAATCGTCTGTGCTGTAGGTACGAGTGTGTGTGTGTGTGAATGGTTTTGGAATGAATGGATGGATGGGCATTTTAGTGATTACAAGATTTTGTGTTATGCGACTTATTAAGTGAAGTATGGATTGATATATTTATTTTATTTCCTGTGATTTAATTTGGAAAACAATCCCTCATGTCAGTTATGATAAGAAACTAGTACCATGCAAACTTCTCATTACATGTAAAAACATCATCAAATGGCAGATTTCGAACTAATATTTATAATGACATAAGAAATTATTGTTTTCGCAGGCTGCACTTGCTCCTGGTGTTACTTTGAAGTGAAATATTAAAGTGCTGTTTAATGTGGTCTCGGGTGTTCATATATTGCCTTCCGACTGCACTCAGCTCATCTTAAACACATAGCCAGGACTGTAATTTTTACAAGTTAAGGCAAAATGCACTCTAAGTACAGTATCATAGTTTCAAATGGCTGGGATAACCATTTCATTTCACATATATCACCATCTCATATTCAGTGGGAAGAGAAGTTTTCTCTCATCCAGAGGCAGTGTGTTATTAAAGTGTCTAATCATAGATTTTGTGAATGAAACAGCTCAGTGTTGATGGCTGGTATGACGCTCCTGCTTGCACTGCTTAAGACAAGCCTCAAGGTTAGAATGTGTCAGTTGAAGAATCAAATGCCTGAATTGAAACAACTATGAAAAGCAGAATGAAAATAGAGAAATTAATTTACAAATGTTAAATCCTAATAATATTTAACATTAAGGTTAGGTATAACTTTATTGATTTTTCCAAAGTATTTCTAAAGTCGTGTTTAGTTTCATTCATTGCATTTTTGTTACACACATACAGATATTCAGAAGCGATTTTACAAGACAACTTTTTGCAAGAGTCAAGGCTTTACTAAGAAATAGAAAGAAACCTTTAAATAGTTGTAGTTTCTGTCATTCTTTGAAACCAGTGCTGTTTGTTTAAGTTCATTTCCCGAGCTTTCAAAACTTTAAAGCTGTGTCAAAATGCATTAAATGTCAAGGATGGAAATTGATAAAATTACATAATGTTAATGGATTTTTAAGTGTTTTTTGTTTGTTTGTTTTATTTACCAAGAATACATGCAGTTTCTCTGTGTCTTAACACTCCTAGATGGAAATTGACCCAAACATGTATGTCCAAAGCTTCTTACCAAATTTGAATAGTAGTATATTGTAAAGTTATTCTCATGCGCTAAAATATATACTGTATGCTGTATATATATTTATTTTTTAAAGACACAATTACAATTTTTGATGTATGTTTCCACAGGTATCATCACAAATTGTAGATAACAGCAATAAGCAATAATAATAATTCAATGTTTGAAACGGAAGGCTGGTTAAAATCTATCTGGATCACAATGTCTGAGGTGGAATATTTTTCTTATTTAATGCCATAAATTATATGTAATCATTTTCTAGAATAAACCCAAGGCCCCTACCATATACTAACAAATGAAAATGTCATGAATTCATTACAGTACTCTGTGAGATGCGAGTGTTTTTAGACAGACTAAGGAAGGTGTTTTTTGTCTTTTAAAATATTTAGTGACCATTCAAGTTAAACTAAAAACCCATAAACATCTTTTTAAAAGCCCTTTCTTTCCATAACTTGTTTGATTTTACACAGGGGACAGACGGTCGAACAAACCACCATACCGATGTCTATGGCATCAACAACAAGGCGTTTTGGGAACAGGACCGCGCTTGAGATGAAGCCTTTTCTCTTTTGAGATCCTGCGCAAACAGAGCCGGAGCCGACAGATGGGCCTCAGCAAACTGGTCCCGTTGACCTTTCAACCCCACTGTCCGGCACTTTCTATGAGGAAATGCTGAAGAATTCCACAGAGATTAACATTCTTTATTTTCTCGGGTTGTTAATATTTGGGATATCACAGCAAAACCGCTCAACTAAAGACATTCTGGTCCCGGAAAAGTCATTGGTAATAGCATTATTTTGGTTACCGACTTCTCCAAACGGACTTGTTGTTTATTTAATAGAGTTTCCATTTTTATATTGTAACATAACAAAGCTTGGTTTTATGTTTTTCTAACGTAACTCTGTTGGAGTTGTAATGAGAGAGTCGTCTGTCTGACTGAGGGATTTGAACTTGTATGCTGAGACAGAAGAAAGAGGAGACTAGCAATTTGGAAAATTATCACTTAAGATTGCCTGAAGCTGTACGTTTAAGTATTCAAATTTGATCCTCGATCTATTGGTGAAGGCTGAACCAACGCTCAGAGTCCTGTGTAGTCTGCACCATGTAGACTAGACTACAATAGAAGTCCTTCTAATACACATGAGCTGTCTTCAACCAGTTACTTTGGTACAAAAAATAAAGCTATAGTGGCTTATTCAAATTAAAAAATTAAAAATGGACCGAGATAAAAATGAATAGCTAATGCTAATGCTAGTAGTAGCCCTGAACTGATAAATCACGCAGCTCTAGTGATAAGCTGCTGATCGCACTGAACAATAAAGAAAAACTGAAAATGGACCTCTTGTTTTTAACCATATACTTCTATATATTAGGACGCTCGAATACTGCAGAGGTAATAGTCGCTGTTGGTGCAGTTAATCTTGATGTTCGACTGTAAGCCAACACAGTTCTTGAATTATGGAAGTTTTCTCGAGATACATATTTTTTTGTTTCCTTTACGGTGGTCACAATGAACCTCATCACACATTTTCTAGTTCTTGCCAAATTTGTAGTTCTTTCATTTGTGAAGATTTTTCTCAATCAAGGTCATCAAATGGAATATGGTAATATACGTATATAATCATATAATATATCTATAAGACTGTTTACAATTTAAGAAGCTCATACAATGAAAGGTTTTTCTTAAGTCTACACTAACTAGTCTCTGGTATAGTTCCCAAATTAAAAGCTGTTTCTATGATGTATAAGTTTGAACATTAATAAATCACAACCATGTCTTGTAGACAGGCTCCACCTCTCTGTAACCCTTTAATGAAATAAACGCAAGAATAAAGGACAAGCAAGGCTGGACTTTCGTTACTCAAATTAGTAACTTGCCTTATTCCACACTCTTCCAGACTTGACAAAGACCCTTAAAAACACAGCTTGGTTATTTGGAAAGTTCAACACTGCTGTTTTCTAAGCCGACGTCCGGGTGAAGTAAATGTCCCAGTAGCTTAAGAGAACTTTCCTGATCCTAGCAGTTACATATTTGGCATTCCTTATTTAACCGTAATCAGCTTTGTGTATTTCTTTCAAAGAAGGGCAAAAACAAGCCGGTCAGTTCAGGTTGTAAGTAGATTGTCGGTTATTGCGGTTAAGTGACAGAGTAGAGTTTATGGTCACCGTCCAGAAAATCAGCATTGGGCGTGAAGTTGGGTGTTCAGCTGACTTCATTGATCTTGAACTGTATCGATATTTCTCATTCAGACACGCAGGGCAGGCGTTCATCAATCGTGCAGTTTTTTTAGGAAAGAGAGCACGCACTTATACAACAATGCTGATTAACAGAACGTTTCCTTTTGTCGATCGCCACAAAGAGCATCTCTTAGCGCCTCTGCGGCTGAGTCACTACACAGCTTGGGGGCCCATTCATGTTTTTCCCATGTTGCAATTTACTCACTGAATTAGGCCTGCACCAAAAAAAGTGTTTCAGTCCCAATTATCATCTCGCAAGGAGGAGAGGCGGTCTGACGGGGTGGGGGCTGAGCTACTTAAGTCTTTTCACTAGCGCTGCCTTGTTTCCCCTGTTCCTCTCCTTGAGAGAGTAATGTGTTTTCACTCACAAAAGGAGGATCTTCAGAGATATGCCAAGAGTCTGGAGAGTGTGTTTGCTGGACCTGTGAAGAGACCTCTTTAGGAGGCTTTGAGGACAATAGAGCATGGGTACCGGCCGTGGTTTACTTTGTCCACGCCAAGCATTTCACACGCACCCGGGGCAACAGCCGGTCTGAGCAAAGGCACAACATTAGACTGAGTTATTGAAAAGGTCTTTTTCATCTTTGTCATCCAATCAGTATGACGATTATGTGCTGGGAGTTATGAATGGTCAGTATTTCTTATGGCATTCCTGAAGGGATAAATATCGGTCAGGTTAACATCAATGGACAGAAAGTAATTTCATGGTAGAAAAAATAAAGCTTTCAGTTACATTACGATGAAAACGTAAACATTTATAGGACATGAACTATGTGTGGTACCTTCCCAACTGAATAATCGACAAAGATTTGGGCCGAAAAACCAATTAAAAACAGAACAAGAGTTAACACGGTCTTATGGAAACTTTTGTCTACTTCCGTCACAACTCATGGACTTTTATTGGTAACCCCAGGTTATCCCTACGTGTAAGTGGACATATATGGTGTTCATTCCATTAATGCTCTGTGATTGACTTTGCACCTGTTAGAAATGGAAGGAACTTGGAGGAAGAAGAAGACAACCATCAAGGAATATGTTGAAAGATGAAAAGGATTGACTATAGAGAACATTCAAGACAAAATTGCAGAAAGAAAATGAAGAAGCAAGGAGAGGTATTATTCAAGGCAGCTACCAAAAATGTATGCGATTAATAATTTAAAAATAATGGTAGAATTGGATTTAGATTAGAAAGTTGGATTTTGGACACACACTCTATATTTGTTTACTGGACCAAGCCATTCATGCTTAAATCACATTCAAGTCATTATCAGTATTAATTGTTAGCCATTTCCACTTTTCCAGATCTCAAAGCAGATATTCATAGTGGCACATTTATCCAGTATTTAATACTTTTAGGAAGAAACAAAATAGTGGAGTAGAAGTGGTTAAATCTTATTAGAAACATGTCCTAGATGGTCTGGTACACGTTCTCATTGCATGTTTTGAGTCTTGCAACGTCATACACTCTTGTCAGGTGAGGTCACTCCCTGACTATAAGTAGCAACCAGTAGTTTGAGTGTTCTAGGTCCACAGTCAACCAGTGTGTCTTTCTGTGGATTCGCTGGCGGATTGAATGGCTCTCCTCTTGTGTAACGTCCAGATGGCCGATGACTTTGCATAGTCACCTGGCCAAGCCTCTACAGCCAACTTCTAAGGCTTCATAGATAGTCCTCTAGCCACTGACCCTGCACTCCTCGACCATCTCTTGGTACTTTAGATGTTTTCTTTCATTGACTTCCTCTATGGGCTCTCTCCGGGGCACCCCCTCTGAAGGGAGGATTAATAACCCTTCACTTGAAACTATTGAATCTGAAGCAAAAGAGAAAGTTTGGTATTAAGTATCACATGTGTAGGCAGGTGGATCATGGTTTAGTAGACAATCTTTCCAGGAATACTTTAACTATTTTTCTATCTCTAATGGAACATCATGTATTGCAAGTGGGGAGGATGAAGTTGTACCATTGAGGTGTAGGCCGGAGACATTGACTTCCTGTATGTAATTTTCTGTATTTTGGCACAATCATTTTATGTTGTTAGATCTATATATGAGTAGAAACGCACGAGACAGCACATATGTCAGAAAAAAGTTTACATTACAAAAATGGCAAAAGTCTTCAACATTAGGCGACTGGTGACATTAATTTAGGTGTATTCCCAAGATCTCGATACTCTGGTCTTATCCACCAACACAGAAAACATAGTTTGTAACCCCAATAACATGGAAGTCAACTTATTTAAGTCAACGTTTCTTGTACTATTGACAACATACCCTGAAGACTTGATCTAGTGTAGAACACACAAAGGTAGACAAAAACATTACATCTTCATCGTAATAATTATCAAAATAAATCAAATAAGAAATGTCACATCTGCACAGACTCCCACCTTGGCATCAATCACCTGAGAAGTCCCATAAATACTTTGTTATGAAGCACAGCCTGATAACAGTGGCAGTCGAGCGCTTGAGAAAACAGTTCCATACAAACTGCGGACCCGTCACTCAATTTTCCAAGCGACGTGTTAAATATTAATCTCACAAGTGCAGCATTCCTGCCAGATCACAGACCAGCCAACCTGTGGAATGCAACGCTTAATACCAGAAACTGTACTTCTTCCTGGCTCTGAGCAGAGGCATGATGGGAAAAACCCACTGATACCTTTTACCCCTGTCTCTCATCAGGTCGCTTTCCCTCATGATCCCTAAATTACCACTGCTCCGTGGGGGCCTCCATGATGGTTGGCTTTGACAAATGTGGCTGTCGTATGCTTGCTTTGATTTAAGTCAACAAAATTATCGTGACAGCTTGAACTGACACTTGGACTTTGGCTTCTTGAGACCATTAGGGTTCACAAGTTGACTGTATTCCAAACCCAAACAAATAATAACCAATCAATCAGTCTTTCACACTCAAGAATCAGTACTTGTGAAATATTTAGATACGAGTCAAGGTTAGCTTTTGACCTACATTTCTATCACAGGTTAGCTGATACCCCTGAAATAAATATGTTTTCTTTGTACACAGCCTAGCAAGTCATTGACAAATGTGTTTGCCAAACAAAAACCTAACCTTCTTTTCACTTGTACCAGCTGTTGGTAGCTGAGTGGGCACTGTGGGTGAGTCATTCTGATTGAAAGTACTAAAAGACAAAGAGTCCTCCTTTGATGATGTGGGTGGACAAGTTTTTCAATAGTGTGCAGTTTGGTGTCGTTTTTATTCTACTGATGGACGTAAAAGACGACACTGGCTCTTCTATCTGATAAATACTGACCAAAAATGAACGTGAAAAAGAAGGAACAGCGATATTTATAGGTCCAGGATTAACTTGATGTATTGAGTAAATACGACCATTAATGTTCCCATACAATGTTGTAGCCATAGACCATATTTATTGCATGTATTTATTTGTTGTTATCATGTCTGTCTGTTGGGAAAACAAATAAAAAAGGTATTTGAAATACATTTTGAAATGTTGATCATGGAAGGAGAAACAGATGATTGGACTTTGGTGGTGTTCTAGCATTCCATCTAGACTATAAGAGGTTTTGAAATCTTTATCCACTTGTATGGCTTTTATTCACTGCTGCATATGCGCCTAGCTTCATTCAAAACTAGCGAGAAACAAAAGCCAAAATCACGACTTCATAAAACACAATCAAATAAATTAACTAAAGTAAATCATCTTCCATGTACAGTAACTGTGGTAATTACATGTGTTTTGGTTTCATAAAACATATTTTTAGAAAAATTGATTTTAAATTATTTTACAACTGATTATGTCATCACCACTAATGAAAACTTTGCCACTTCAATTTACCCCCCACATTATTATTCTGTTTAGTTTAAATATTATACATAATTTTTTTTAGAAAGAAATTGCCTTATTATATTTATAAACTAACAAATGCTAACTGCAGGAGAAGCAGGAAGTAGGACTCTGGGCTCCAAGGCTTGAATGAAGACATCATTTGTGACATTTTTCTGACTATTCACCACAGCCCACAATGCTACCAAGTTTGAGCCATAATCTGTTTATTCCAAGGCGCACTGATCGTCTGTGTAATCCCGGTTAGAAATTCCGGCCTTGAAAGAGGATGCAGGCCTTACAGCAGATTAACGCCATGACGATGTGTTCCGCTGATGATAAGAGCAGGCTAAATAGCCTCTTTATGGACAGGGAAAAGTTGGGGTTCCCCACTTGGAGAGATGGGGGGCCGCAGGGTTGCATACTTTGCAGAATTCATACTGTTCTTAATGTTCTCACCGACTAGCAGAAAGGATCTGGGCGAGAAAAAAGGAAAGACAAAGTAATTCGGCGGTCTTTTGTACGAAATCCTTCCAAGAGCTCCTCAGCCAATGATTTCATTATCAGTCCGACTTTGACTAATCCTCTCAGAGTGGCCCTTCTTCCGTGTCTTCACTCAGGAATCAAAAAGTTTGTGTGTGTGTGTGTGTGTTGTATGAGGTGTGCGCCAACGTGCGCGGGGGTAATTCGGGATGTTTGAGATCATCCCAGACGCTCAAGACTGTTTTGATTTCCCACTTCATGGAGAACGTGAGAGTAATCCCCTCAGGATTCCCCCTCTAGAGGTCTTTAGCTGCCATAAGCCACTATTCAACAGGCAAAACCCAACATGGGCTCTATACAGGCCTCTGGTATTACTGCGTGATCAGGGAGGGGAGAAGACTTAATCTGCCCTGGTAGCTAACCTGCCGCTGAAAGAGAACCTGCAGGGAAGTTGCCTTCAGACTGACAAAGTACATTGTTCATCCTGAGGATCAGTCTGAGGAAAACCTGGGAGGGATTCGTAAATTGGATCTTGGGTTTCAAATATTTTTCACATCATTTAAATGATACCACAATTTAAAACATGGTAAAACTAATCAGTTATCCAAGATAAAGCTCCTAACAAATCCTGTAATGCTCTTTATAAAAATGAGAATACAATTTAAGTCTATTAATAACATTCATCATTGATATTTAGTAAGTTAGTAATTATTATTTAAATAACAAGTTAAATAATACATTTTGTATTAACTTTATTAACCATTTATCTCTGCTTGAAACATGTATTGTTTTTGGTTTTTTTAAACCCTTGTGTTATCGCCGGGACAAGGTTACCTGAAGGCCTGAAAACAAAAGTGTTTGTGGTATCCCTTGTTTTCTCTCTGGGTCAAGGTGAACAACCTCCCTGGCATCCAGAAATGCATTTGAAGTGGTAGAGGGTGTTTACTTTGACTCAGAGACAACACAAGGGCTAAGAACAATTTTTAAAAAAGGGCATAACTGCCCACAATTACTTTAGCAAAAATACTGTTTTGGAGTACTTTATCACTAAAACATTTTTTAAATACGTAAAATCCTTTTTAGGGGCTCATTTTGATCAGGTATAACCATCAATAAATTCAACTCTTAGCAACTAAACAAATATTTACCTGGACTCTAGTGTAATAAACACAATAGCATTAGTTCATAACAGAAATATTACCTCAAAATTAATTGAGGTTAATATTTGTTTTATTATTGATGTCTATTTTTTCTTAACATATGGAACCTTCAACATTTTGAGAATCAACAATTTGAAGAAAAAAGAATAGATCACACCTTATTATAGATTACATTTTCTTGATAATTTCACATTATATGTTGTACTTGGGTGTATGATCACTTGTTCCAGAAAAACAAGAATCTATAAATGTCATGGCTGTGTTTCCAAATTAGAAATTGTTTTCTCTGATGACAAAAAGTGCCAGTGAATGTGTGGTACTTTTTGTAATTTGGTGTGATAAGAAAAATGTTTCACCTGCTTGAACACGGGCAAAATATCAAATGAAGAGAAAAACATAGTCAACAATGTTCATTGTGATGAAAGCTTATATATTTTGCCACACTAACTAACAAATTGAAGGTGTCATACACAAGCATATTCTAAAATGAGACCTTAACTTGTTACGTTTTTCAGTTTAGCAGGACCAAAAAACAGAATGATATACGAAGAATATTTTGCGTTGAATCGGTCCTACAAATCAGGTCAATCCTGGTGATTCACAAATTCTGCTCTGGTTCAGAAGCTAAGAACGGTGGAGAATAATGAATGGGAGACGGATAACTCACATGAGGATGGAGTTAGACGCCTTAAATGTGACGTGCAACCCCCTCAAACTCTCCAGCCAAAAGGTTCATGTCACATTGCACATATTGGTGGATTACCGACGAGTTTAAAGAGCTTAAGAAGAGTTCCCCTGGTGCACGATCAAGTCTGAGCAGTGTGCCTTATAATGCCGGGCTCAGAAGAAAAGGCCCTGTCACATGGGTTCTCCTGTCTTACTCTCAAGTTCTCTCGTCATTTGACTGTCTGAATGTCTTTGTGTGACAGCTGAAGCAAAGCCGCACTGATTGCAGCCAAGCTACATGGCGTTACCATGGAAATGGCACTCAGGTTACTTCTTTTGTGTTGTGCCTCATAGCAATCTATCACAGTCATACCTGCAATGCTATTTTCATCCTCGGCTGCAGCTGATATGGAAGAAAGAGGTGAAATAAAAGAAGGTGTAATTCAATGTTGCAGTTAACATCAATTGCCACAATACCTTTGTTCAACTAGCCAAAACTAATGATGATCAATTGAACCTTTAAGTTGAAGTATTTATTTTAAAACAGAATTCAAAATCAAACACAAGCGGACAAAATCTTAAACACAGTCAACTCATTCAAGGACATTCATTATTGTTCTTTACCACCGATGTCGCATCATAACACCTGATATACTTTTAAATGACACCCATCATGACAAGACAATACAAACCATTATGGACGATGATTGATTTCCTTCTGACTCGATGGCTGAGGTCTCGATGGATTCAGAGTTAACCCTTACGGCGCTGCAGAAAAATGAAAAGAGAGAAATGAAACCAGGCCTTCCATGCAGGTGCTGCCAAAAAGTAACACAAATGTTATCAAAGTATTCAAAATGATCTGAAGTTTGTGGAGCTTCATAGCATCATGCTCTGCCAACCTCGGCTAATGTGTGACCTGGGTGTGTTTGTATGTGTATCTGAACCTTATCTAGTCCTTTGTAGTTGGTTATTACAAACACATTTGAACGGGTCCTTGTTTATTTTTTGTTTGTGCTATTTGGATAGAACTATTCTATTTTGCTATCGATATAAGGTGAATAAATGTACCTCATCGTACTTCAATAGTAATTCCAAAGTGAGTACAAAGATGTAGATGGTTGGACCGGTCTTCCCTCCACATCATCTGTCTGTCTCTGAAAGATTCAGTGGAATTGCAAGCATTTATAATCTTAGATTGCTGGTTCAGCTTAAACATAGTTTACAAAATGACATTTATTTTAAACCAAGCATCACACGGACGAAATAATTTGGTTTTGGAGGCGATTTGGCACCTTGGCCTTTGAAATGACACATTGTATATAGGGTTTCAAATGTGGAAACACCCTCTTAACTTTATTTAGGGGAGGCCCTAAAACCTTAACATTTTTTTTTTGCTTGTATATAACTTAGTTCTTTTCAACTTTTTGTAGCTTTTTTCGTTGTTTCATACTTTTTAAGAGGTTATAAGACACAGTATTTTAAACCATTGACAAGATAGTGGGTTAAAGGTGTAGTTGTCCGTGAGGCGTTTGTTACCAACTGCTGAAACTAAAATTAATGTATTCAATTTCTGTTAATTATGACTGTCTGAAAGTTTTATTTTGAAAAAATATATATTTTGAAGTTATGCTAGCCTGTTACACTTGAAAAGTGATGACATTTGTTTTGGTCAATTTTGCTCAAAGAATGAAACCTGTAAATAAGTGTTTTTTTATTTGTATTTGTATTTTTGGGGATTTGCTTTTTCGCCCGTCATGCTTTTTATTTTATTTTTTTTGCTGAAGGTCAGTGAAGGGTAATGTCTACATCAAACCAGGTTGTGGCTGCTGTTAAACATACGTCATGGCAGGTCTCACTAATGTCTTATAAAGCGTCTTTCCTGATGCCACTCTCCAGTCACAGATCCCCCCTGTCAGTCTCTACACTCTAACCTTCCTGCACTCTCTTCAGCATGCATGTACATTATACATATATATATATATATATATACTTATTTGATTATATTTGCAGGTACATATTTATGATACATAATTGAGGCTTAAACAATGTGCAGATGTGAGTGGATGTGCTCTGGGATTGAATGAACATTGTCACTCTTCATATCACCAAATGTGCTCTTCAGCAGATGAATGATGGCCACTCTGTCTGGACCTTGAATGTCATCTCTGTTCTTGAGGGGATTTTTTTCTGCTCCACCTTCCAAGTGTAAAACTTTAATCACGTTTCAAGCGTAAATTGGTCCATAGATGTCTACCTTTTTTGTCTTGTGATGAACTGATAGCAAGTTGATGGAGCAGTCTAGTCCATTCATCTCACTCTGGTCCTCTTTGTCACTCGACCTAGAAGTCGATCTCAGTTGGTACGTGTCCAAGAAACTACAGTGTGTTTTTAATAATTGTGTAGTGCACAGATGTGAGAGAAGCAGCTGGTACAAAAGTGAATAGACGAGATGATCAATCAATCAACTTACTTATACAACACATCCACAAAAGCTTCATGAGGTTTTCTCAATGGCAGCTGTTCACAACAATATGTGAGAAATTCCCAGAGCAAATTGCTAAGCTGTACATGAATTATGTGGATAAATCTTTTTGATTGTGGGCGATTATTGGTCTGTATTGGAGACTGCATGTCAGGCCCTTGCAACGTGTCAAGAGGAACAGCTACCACACAGCATGTCATCATTAGGTGCCTGAAAGACAGAAACATAATCTTGAATTGGCAAACTTGTTTGAAGTTGTGTGTGGGAGAGGAAAGGATGAGGGACAATTATCTTGTACGTCCTCGAGAGGTCTTGTGGAGAGGAGGCTGTGTGGATGAGATCAGAGAGGGAGGGTACACAGAAGTACATCTGAGGGCTCGCTAGATCCCGGGTATTAGCGACTGTCTGAATTAACAGGATACACATACTTCACTAAACAGTCAACATGTCATGTCTTAGCAGCGTTCGGCTTCTCCTAGGAGCCAAAATTCTTACATGAAGCCCTGTGAGCCCCTTGCTGTTTCGCAAGCTTAGATGAGGTCTTAAGCTTTAACAGAAGATGAATGCAGAGTGCTAAATTAATTTCAGGCATTTTCTTTTGTGAGCTGACAAAAGCGTCCAGGTCGGTGCTGGTTTCCATAGCTGATGACAGATCACCGGGCTGCAGTGTTTGCGCAGGTGTCAGGCCTCCTGTTGCAGACAGCACTGGGTTTGTCCGTGTTCGCCGAACGTCACAATCCCTCAGTGTCTTAATTGTACACATCGCTTCATTCAAATATGGCCTTGAAAGAGCGTCTGAAATATAATGGCGAGCATGCGTGCAGCCAAATAACAGCGTCCGTCTTTGAAATGTCGAAACATGCCCTGCATTTAGGGTACTACCGGCAGGAATAAAAAACACTTTGTTCAAAGCGTGGTCTATTAAAGTACAACTCTCACGAACCGACGGTTGTTTTGTTTTGAGTAGTAATTCGTGACAAACATCACAAACACGCTTTAATTTCAGCCGTGGTGATGTGATAAGGTGTTTTAATTGGAAAGTTGTTTATGAAAAGCCGAGCCCGGAGGCGCCCGGGCGGTTTGGTGTGGTCAGAACGTTACTTCATGTGTAGTCATACCTGCATTTATCGGGTTTGATCTGTTTTTTCATTGAAGTTCGCAGTGTTTAGTTAAGGTTAAGCCTTTTTGTGTCGTGAATGCAGAGGCCAAGACCAATAGTTTGTATCCCATCACTCACGAAGCTTGTTATGTCTGCATTTAGAGAATTGGGCTGAGTGATTGCTTCACAGCTGGCATGCACGATCCGTCTGGATCTATAAATTCCCTTTAGCTGCCGAGCGTGACATCTCTCACCTTTGCCCAGCCCCTTCCAATACAGCAGGTGACAAACCAATCGAGATGCTTCCTAATGGCTAGAAAAAAACGCTACATGTTGTCATGATGTAACTACTGATATGTTAGAACGGCTACGATCCTTCATTGCTTTGAAAGAGTGCAGAGAAATCACAGGTGCTCTAAATCACTCCTGGTTTTAAGGGAGTGTCATTTGCACTTCTCCCACAGCCGGTGTCTTCTGTGATGTGCTTTTGAAAAACACTCACTGTGGACCCATTCATGTGCTCACACGCTTCTCCTGCAAGTTTATATTTGTCCCTCTTTTCACTTTTAAGAGTTGATATAAGAAACTGTAGAAATATACAAACTTAAAAAGGAATTTCTCCACATCATTGGGGCTTACCGGACAAAAGAGCAAGGGGTTTCCTTTTCTTGCACAGAAGAAGAATCAGTCGACTCTGCCACTTAATTTGAAGGCTGAGACGAACCCGGAGAAGTTTTGTTTTTCTAAGCCTCCAACATAACAGAGTGTGTCTTGCCGTCAGCACCTTAAGCAAGTAAAAGCGCTTCCTTTATGAACTAAACCCGCCAGATATTTGCTTAGCGAAGCCCGGCGAAAGAAAAGAGGACGGTTTGCTGTGAATAACTTTTAAAACACTGTGTGCACCAGGGGGACATGAAAGAGCAGGAGAAATGAATTGAATGTTGTTTTTTTCCGCAACTCTATGAAAAAACAGGCCGATGGGATCTGAAGCCGCCTTTTGCAAAAAGCCCGAGCCAGGTGATTCATCACGGCGCTCTGTCAAAAGAGCTTTCCACAACATGCGACGAACAATAATACTGTGATTGCAGACACGGGAGAGCCCTTGATTGAAAGATATCAGCTATATGTTCAGCTTCCCAGAGGACGGAAGACGGAAGGAGGGGCAGATGGAAATCTGAAGTCTTAACCCTGAAACTGGTGTCAAGAGAGTTGTTTAGGAAGATCGACCAAAGCCAACCTCCAGATATAAAATAAGCAAAACAATTTAACAGCTGCTTAACCAAGAACAGAGGAGCTGCCAAAGAGATGGAGTGAAGATTTGAGAAAAATGAAATTCTTCCCTTCTGCTTTGATCCACCGCCTCACAGTCACGGTGTTGTGGTACCACTTACAGAAGAACATGAACAGTCCTGTGTACTAAAAAGAAAAGGACATAATGCTCATATTCACAACAATACCTCATTGTTTCTCTGTCATTCAAATGTCCTCAATTTGAAATATTAAAATTATAGATTTGTTATTGCAGAACTGATATATTAGTCTTGTGACTGATTATTTGCCAGAGCAGAAAAAGCGAAGTCCATATAAGAAGGGTTGATCCGCTTACTTGTGGGCTCATCTAATAGACAGGTAGTAAGATCTTTAATCTCTTCTTCTGATTCCGAGACCTGCTCTGGAAACAGGAGTCTGAGCTGTTACATCAGCCTGAAATCATCTAAGCGAGAGGGTCTGTACTAGACTTGAAGTCTGGAACCCCTGGGCAGACCAAATAGTGTTTAGACTTTGACAGGACCAAGAAGATGGTAGACAAACTCAAGACCAAGATATATAAAGAGCAATATTACATATGAAATAAACACAATACCTTGCTTGAGTACAAGAACATAAACCTCATAAGTCCACTGTGCTTTAAGACAGTTATGGCTCGAGACAGCGAAAAGCAAAAAGACCATAGATCATCAAAACCAAGAGAAATCCACCAGTTATGACCTCTACAAAAACTAGTCTTCAACCTATTCAAACCTGAAGTGCCCAGGATTAAAGGAAGGCTGGTGTGGGCTTAAAGTACTGCACTTCACCTGGATATACACATTTTGGAATCCCTACATTAGTTTGAGCTATCCAGTCTTTGAGTGCTGAAAAGTGCTCCCTCTGGTGACTCCACTGTTCTGCGTTGACAATGGGGAAGAAACATCGGGCAACAGGGAAACGCATGTTCACGAAAATGGCCTTTATTTCTTTGTCAAATTTAGTTGTTTGGTTTTATACATTCTTTTACACCATGGTTTCAAAAGAAAATGCAGACTATAAAGGGGATGTCCACCTAAAAGAGCACGCCTTTCCATCCATAATGTAGCTTGTGGGACTCCTGGGGCAGCAGAAGAGGATACATCTTTGTTTGATCAGAGGTGCTGGATGAGCCTTCTATGTTTACTGTAAGTGGGAAAAGCAGCGAACATTGGAGAAGTCATAAAGAAGACTTCAAGGACCTCCTGAATCCCACGGACACACCCTTCATGTTGGAGGCCAAGTCTGGGTAAAATTATATTTTTTTTAAATGAGAGTTGGTTTCCTTGGACCGGTTTTTGTCTCTCATTTTCTTGAAAACACCTCTCAAAGGTATCTTTTTAAAAACAGAGCAATCACCTTAGATGCTATTTACACTGGAAGAGGAGGACTACCATTACCCCTCCATCAATATCAGCACTGTAACTTCATAAAACTGCAGCCTGTAATTTACCGACTCCCTAATTCATGGTGAGAGGAAATAATATTACAGGGTATTCATCTTAATGGCGATGACACGCACACGTAATTGTGAGAGAAACACTATCACTAGTTAGAAAAAAAAGGCAAAAAACAGACTCACACCTTTAAACACTTGCGATACAATAGAACTATATAATTACACAAATAACTTTGTTTACTAATCATTTTCACTCAAAAATGTTGATATTATAGAATCAAACTTAATAAAAGCAAACTAAAACAAAATATCTCATCAACAGGTGTGTCACTTTGTTAAATTTTATAACAAACATGAGATAGATACGAAAAAAATGGCAAATTATCATAAAACCTAATCAGCTATTGTTCCACTGACTCGGATAGTTGAGTTAAAAGATACACTTTAAGCTAACAACGTTGTGAAATACAAAAAAATATATTTTTAAAGATCCTGCAGGTGTTTATTTTACATTCAAAATAATGTTCACAAAAGGAAAAATAATATAACAATACGTATAATTTCTTCTTTGTCAAAATGCATAGACCTATACATGGTGGTCAATATACAGCTAGTTTGTCACAGCAAAAAAAAATGATACGACTATCTTCATTGATTTAATTTAATGTGTTATTGTGTTTCATATGGCAGCTGCTGCAGACTTTGTTCATGGACACGTTTGTGCTATAATACAGTAAATATCATCACATTAGAGGTGCTGCTGATGAGTGCAGGTGGTGACCCCTTTTTCATATTCAGCCCTGCCAAAAGACCCTTCACCTCTGTTTAATGAGTGGTTTTTGTTCTGGATTAACAGGAAAACTCAGCAAACTGTTGCTAAAGTTGGAACCATCACCACAGAAAACTATTTTTTTTACCAAACCTACTGTGACAGGAAGTCTGATAGTGATATTGATTGTTTCATTCCTGGATGCGTAATCTGTCTGAATCATCTCTGTGTTTGTCCTCCTTCACCAAACACACTGAATTCCGTTTCTTTAACATCAATTTCTTCTTTTATTAGTCTCTGTATAATTGTTGACATCGATACGCCCTGTGTCTTATCTTGTCATCATAACAGTGGCATTTTTATAGGTCAACCACTTTAATTTTCGAGTTCACGGGCCGTATTTGTGTTTGACGAATGAGACCTAGAAATATAAAACTGAAAAAAAAAGACACAAAGCTGTTATATTTGCACCCATGTTGTATAAGTTGTTCCCTATGTTTCTTCTCCTATATGTATTGTATTAATTTATTTCAGTACACACAATAGCCACCAGCAAGAACAGGCGATTGTGCTGCTGCTACAGAGTGATGGATCTTCAAATTATTTGTAGAAAATGGTAATTTGAAACACAACCAAAATGCAATCAAGCAACATCTGAAAAAAATCGTCACTGAAATCCATCTCTTTATTTTCCTATTTGTGCCGGCCGGATGATCAAAATAAATAATGTAATAAAAAATTTAAATGTTTGATTATTATTTTATGAATGGAGACAAGAAAATTCCAGACATCTGTCTGTTAAGCAAAGATGACATGCAGTATCATGATCATCTTTATTTCAGCTTTTAAAGTGTTATCACAGAAATGGATAGAATGAATGGAGATAAGAAGAGGACAGGTACGAACATCCTACTCATTGATTCTTTCTTGCAGAGTTTCCTGCAGAGTCTGATATATCTCACAGGAATGTATTATCGATTTCAAATGCTAATAAAAAACATCTCACGTTACACATTGGGCTGTTATAGTTTGATTTATGATTGCATCGTGTATTTCAACTGCATCAGATGGTACGCGGTGTTCCTGCGGAGCCGTCTGGCCAAGAGTCTGCCACCTGAGGTGATTTGAACTGTCTGATATCGTCATTGAATCCTCTTGAACCCTCTGAAACAAGGATCATTTTGACAAACAAAAGGTTTTAGTCTTGCGGAAACAGAAATTCTGGTGTGCTTTTCTGTGAGAGGTTTTAAAATCACCTAACATCTGCTTTCTTGTAATTTTAGATTTGTTTCTTACAATGATTATGTTGCAGGTCATCCAGTTCTACTTTTATAGGAACAAATTGTAATGTTGTTTCAATATTTCTTTATCAAAAAGAATATTGATTGGTAATTTGTTTGAATGGATCATCTCCATCTATTCTTACAGTGTATGGTTAAAATGTTTGTTAATTGAATTGTGATGGCTATAGATGTATCTTAACTTACTCACTGGCCTCAATATAAAGTCTTCCTCGTCATTGGTTATAGTTCTGTGCACTTGTGACACGACTCAGTCGTTTCATGAGCAAGGTCTTAGTTAAAGGAGCCTGAAGAGTGACTGCGAAAACAACCATATAAATATAAAATGTGATACATTTTGAACTCGATATAGAAAGCCCAACAACATTTGATAAATAGATCCAACAGAACTTTATGTGGGAAAGTGAGACATATTGTGTCAATCTGACAAATCCTACTCATATAAAATGTGATCATTTGTGTCTCTGGGAGCTCTGTAATGGCCGGGCAAATATTTGCTGTTCTGTTTCATTTCATTGTCTTTTGCAGAGCTGATAAAAGATGGTAAACCTCTGTGCCTGGAAAACAAACAGTCTGCAGCAATCAGCTCAAGATTGTAACATCTGTTTGGTCGGATATCATGTTTTATGTCATGCTAATGTTGAGGACAGCTGGTAGTCTGCAGTAATATGCTAGGCTGGTGACCCTCCCAACAATATAAGAGAAATGTTATATGAAGATCTTCACTTCAAACTAATGAAATACGATGTCAGTATAATTGAGTTAACTATGATTGACATTTGATTTAAAATTTCAGAACCAGATGTACATCCGTCCATCCATCTATTTATACATCAATCCATTCATCTAATCATCTATCGAATTAATCTATCACTCGAAGTATCTGATGTTGCCTCGTGAGAGCAGCGGGTTAAAAGAAAAGATGCCAAGATGTCCAATGCAGCTTTTTCTGGGATAATACTCTAGCGTTACGAGGAAGATGATGTCATATTTACACTAGAAACATGTTAACACCGTGGTCGCCTTAATCGAAAACCGTAACAATTTATAATACGTTTTGGTCCAGACTGGGAACTTTGGCCCAGTAAAAGTTATTAAAGTAAAATCATTTAAAATATGGATACAAGTATTAAAACAAGTGGGGGAAAAAAATCGTTACTCAAGCTGCTGTTTTGGTGGAGAAATCAAGCTCCCTTGTTTGTAAATCACAATGATGCTTAATGATTGCTTAATGGACTCCCATTTTCAGTGGATTACCACGTAAAGGAAGCCTGAGAAATTATCTTTCTAGCCTGGTCCTAGATCCGCCCTGAGGCCTCCCTCTAATTACAACAAAAACCCTTGAGACATCCTGGTGAGATCCATCAGCATCAACCGGCTTCTGGTGAAGGTAGAACCTAGATCGTCAGGTAGACGAAGAGTCTTAGTCTGCTCTGTAGCTCATCTCTTTCTTCATCTCACGCCATCTCCCTCGTCTCTCTTTCATGATATAGACACTTGAACATCTCCACTAGGGGCACTGTGCCACCACATCACGCTCATACTACCGACACACTTGAAGAGGCAGATTCAGCAGCGATCTATTGATCTTCTACTTGATGTGAGGTTTGATTTTTGATAATTACAGACACACACAGATCTAATTATGAAGGAGCGCTTTGACATTGGAGCTCTATATGCTTTAACTGATCAACACGCGTCATAAGTGGCTTCAATTTAAACATGTTTCCACGTGCCAGGAAGATTTACCTTTAGGCTCTGTTTGGAAAATACTTTGCGAACACAAAGATCCCAAACATTTTTATCCATTTCATGATTTTCCAAAATATTAGTGAATTATTGAGCGGGTTTAAGGGAACTCATTTCCTCAGACAGATGTGGAAATGGAGGTGACAGTAAAAAAAAAAAAAAACCTTCAGAGGATTTAATTGCTTCTTCCTGCAGCCTCGTCCTATCAGTCCTTCTCGGGGTGTACACTTATTGAAAGCTTCTTCATTGCCCAAAAAATCTAACCCCACTCCCCTAGACTATCCTGAGACCGTCATTTCCCCCCCACGGTATTAGACATGATTGAAAAGCATCTGCACCATGATAAAAGCCACTGGTGTTGCCAAATTAGTGCCACATTCAAAAGCTCTGAAAGGCTGCTGAATGTCAACAATGGAGGCTGAGCAGCTTAATTATCCTAAATGTATGTGTGAGTGTGTGTATGTGTGCGTGTGCATACTGAGTGTGTGTGATTTCTGCCCAGGTTTAAAAACCGATGATGTAATATTATATCTGTATCCGTGTCTGAATAAGCATTACATCATTTTTGCTGGCAGGGACTGGCATCACTGCAGAAGAGCCGCGGAAGTGAAGGAAGCCTCTGAGTGTGCACAAACGTTTATCGGGGCGACAACGGGAGAAATCACCTCCTCGCGAGGTGACGTCATTTAGTGGCAAATCGTTGACTTCATATTGATTGAAAGTTGTTGGCAGAAGGCATGAGGGCATCATCATTTCTAATAAATGGACCTTATTTCACAGTAAATTATCACAATCTGATGTGGACAATAAGAGGAAGACGCACCTAAACTCTTAATAGAAGCATCAGTGATCAGTGCTGGGGATACTTTGACATAAAATCCCGCAGCATAGAAGTAGTTAAAATCCCGATCGGTGCTCTTAAGCATTAATACCACCTTGGGCGGCATCGGAAGAACATACACATAATATGAATTTTATGGAAGTCACTTGCCAAACTAGTACAGCATGTGCTAAACTGACCACTAAAAAACTGAACTGAAAGATCAGGTTCACATAAAGCCTTGTGTGGTTATTCGTTCCTTTGCAGTTAAAAGTTTCAAATGTTGTTTAAAATAAATGAAAAGTTGGTTTCCTTCCTTGCATGTGAGTACTTTTTTAGGATTTTGTTTCATATACATTAAGGGTCTGAAACTCAACTGGCTCGGGGGCCACCAGAGGTAAGCACATGTAGGATGGGGTGTCCTTCAGCAGTATTATATCCACATTTGATTTAATTGTTGCGTAACATTTCACTGTGGATTTCGGCTATTTAAAAAAAAAAAAGTTTATCATTTTTATATATATAGTTGATAACATTTGATGGGATTTTTATACTTTAACCAACTGACAGTGAGTATCATCTTACGGGTCGCAAATGGCCCAGAGGCCGCAAATATGGAAGCGCCATATAAATACAAATTACTTACTTACTTACTTACTAATACTGTTGTCCCCAACCTCTGGTCCGGGGACCAGTACCGGTCCTTGATGCATTTATTACTGGGCCGTGCAGTAAGAAAAAAATGATTTATTCAATTTCTGCTCTATTGATTATTTCTGTCTGATAGGAGTTTTGTATTTCAAAAAGGATGTATTGAATTTATCAAAGCCTGTGACTCTTGAATCGTCAAGGCGCTTTTTTCAATTTTACTCAAAAAATAAACCTTTAAACTAGTAGAAAAATGTGTTTATTTGTTAATTTAATGCCCACATTAAACCAGTCTGGGTTTTCAATAGGTTAAAGAGTTCAATGAGGACCAATTGTTGTGAAAGCTACTTTAACCTGTTTTAAAAACTGCATTCATTGAAGTTTTTAAATTATTATTATTATTATAGAAAGATATCTAGCCAGGATAAACAAGAAATAAAATAAAATAGGAAGGCAAGGGAAGAGCTGCAGAGATCTCCAGTGTTAATCCAATTTTCTCCAGCTGTCTCTTAGCCATTAGTAGACTTTTATTTCACTTTGTTTTGTTTATAGGAAAGAAAAGACAAGCAAAGGTTGAGGGTCTACTCAATGGACCTGCTTTGATTCTATGATTTCTTTGTCCATTAAAATGCTAACATTTAGGACCAAGAGGTGAGAGTTCAGTTGTCCAGCCTTTAAAGAAAAAGGTGATACGTTTGGTGACAAATAAACCCTGCAGGATACACTTTTTTTTGTTCATCTGTGTTTGCCCTGGTATATAGAAAACTTCTCAGATGTTTTCATGAAAAAACAAATGGGTCGATTGCTGTAAAAGAAGTGGAGAGTCCATTCATCCTTCAATCACAACCTGCTGACTTCGAAATCTGCACAAAAAGGCTCAACCCTTTCTGATTTGGAACAATTTATGGTGCTTAATACACTTTCCCCTTCTCAGCGCGCGGGGCAATGAGTTCAACAGGGACATTTCTAAATTATGGACCCGAGCGAGAATGTTTACAGAAAGGTTTGTTTTCGATGACCTCATGAGACAATTAAACTAATCACTGCAACCAAGTCGCACAAATAGAACAGAGGCGGGGGCATTTTAAATATTGCAGCGTATTGATCTTTCATTTGGCGTTGTTTAGGAACTTCCCATCACCACGAATGCCTCTAGTTAATTACTCCACTTGGAAACATCCTGTGTTCAAAGGTTGAAGCAGAGAACATAAAAAAAATCGGCTATGATCATCTATGTAAAACTTCACAGTGGCCCTTCATCTCCGACAGCAGCCAGCTCTACTTAGCGAGCCACAAGAAAGTGTGAGTGACAGTGTACAGGAGCCCTCCTGTAATTCCTTCTGATACTTGAGCATTAAGCTGCTACTCTTTCACAGTGAAACACATCAAAAGGATTTCAATTAAGAGTCAGTGCTTGGCCAACATCACACATTGTGTGCTAAAAAACAGCAAATCCTCATTTGCGGTGAATCTTTCCTTCATTTCAGCTCTAAAATATCTTCTTATACCAAAAAGAAAAGCATGGGAATTCTGGTTTAAGGTTTCTGAAGTCGTACTATTGCCCCGGGAGTCAGAAACATGAACACAAGTGCTGCCAGGTCTGTGGCTTCTCCAAACACTTGATATTACGCTGGTTTATAAAGTCAAACATTCCTCTTTGAGGTTAAACTGTCTATATAAATTTCACCTTTCCTTTACTCAAATGTGTCAGAATCAGGCCTAGCTAGAAAATATTTCAACTAAACCTTCAGGCAATTTTGGTAACAGTATATTACCATCTGAATCACCAAATATTTTGAAGAATCCATCACTCTTTGCAGCATTTTCTGCATTAGTAATATGACTCCTAATATGTGTGTCAAGTGAGCAAGTCATGGATTCACCAGCTGCTCCATTGAGTTCATTGCTGTTAATATTTCAAATGCTAAAATAATGCTTTTGCTATAAGTTTTGCTATATAATGACATTTCATGTTTCATGTTTATTTTAATTCAGAATCCAATCTCTGGTTGAAAATAAAGTATATATGTTATGAGATCAACGTGTTTTAATCTGAAAGTTGTTGATCAAAGACTGTTGTATACGACTGCCATCATGCTTTAACTACACACACTACCTGATGGTAGTCAGTGAACATTTCTCAGTGAGGTAAAGAACTAAATGATGAGAGATCCTCCATGTTAGAGTGTTTCAATGTCGTTCCTTAAAGAACGTTTATTTTAATCATCAAGTGTCTGTAACAATAATGTAATAATGCTACAAGCAGATCTGATCCACATCCAGAACCAGGGGTGTCCGAGCAAAAGTTAATCTCACTGAGCATTCACTATTCTGGTCTTTTCATTTAACTAATTTAACTAATCTTGTCTTAAACAATGTGTGTTACATTTGAAAGATGTTTAAAATTGACTTTTTTTTATGTTTTTCTTCAACTTTTTATGATTGAGTCAGACTTTATACATGTCTTGATAATGGGAACATAAACAGATGATAAGATTTGGTGGGTTTTTTGTAGTCCCATCTGGATTTCAGAATGTTTTGATGGAACCATCATTTACTTGAACTCGAATGACATCATGTTTTAGATTCTTACTTGTATATCCAAAATTGAAAATAATTAGTCACAAAGTCTGGAGGAAACTGGAGTAAATGGACAATGCAAAATAAAAATCCACTGCCTATTTTATATGGGTGAATGAGACCAGGTACAATGCAAAAGAAATGTATCTAACCATATCAGTATTATAATGTAAATGACTATTTTTTTCTCTTTGTTTGTTTTTTGCTGTAATTCAATATAATTATCATGGAAGTAGTTTTTTAGTTGTTTGCTTGTGGATGTACGCTTCATGGCAAAGCTTCATTTTTAGATTTGATTATTGTCAACTATAAAAGGCTCAATTGAACAGAAACAAAAAAAAAGTTGTTTTGTTGTTTGTTGTCACTCTCATGCGTCTGAGAGCCAAGAAACAGAAATACAAAGTAGGCGTCAATCAGCCATCAAAATACGAGTGTTTGATGACTTTAATCGTGGATGTCCACGCAGGAAACAAACAAACATACCTCCGGGGGTTTTTTCCCCTCTCGGTGATCTGCAGGTGCCTCCAATGATGCAATGTTTGAACCGCAGACTATCAGGTGACCCTATTATCAAAAACTTCACAACACATCTCCAGCAGGACTTTGAGATGTCTGTCTGTTTTGCGGTTCGCCCGAACAAAAAGATCAGAGCACAACAGGAAGAGGGGGTGGAGGGGTCAGCAACAACATGTTTGTCTGGCGCAGTAAATTGATCACGTATGGATGTCACATAGCTGCTGTAACCGCCGTGCTGCCACAGACGCGGTCATTGTTGTACCGTGAATACATGAATAGAGATTTCATGGCTTCTTTTTTTCTCCTTCAGACCCCGGGTTCTCCAGGAACAAGCCTGGTCCTGCACGGCAGCACAAACATACAGGAATTATGAATTATAAGAAGTGTGATACCCAGCAGACACCGTTCAACCACACAGCCATAATTAATACTTCATTCTGCTGCAGTCGCCTCCACCAGGAGCAGATACAGGCACGATGACCTGAGATTTGGAAACCACATGTGAGGACGCAGCCACCGCGCCAAGTATCATCTTTACTTTCATAAATATGGCAAACCTTTTCCTAAGTCGGCCCCTTCCCCACACCCACGCTTTACCCTGCAATTAAATCCAGCTAGAGATTACTCTCAGCTGCTTCCCGGTCTTCACAGGAGACTCCGTCCCCAACTGATAATAACTGTAGTCTGCGGTGATTCAGCCATTCATTTGGTGAAACGCTTTCATTCACATAAGGAAGATGTGAGCCCAGCTTTACCTGAGACTTTTTAATTGAACAATGTAAATACTTGTTTTTCTGTGAGGTTGTATTGATTCAAAACAAGGGTCTTAAACATTTTTCTTCAAATGTTTCAATAAAAACGACAACAAATCCTGACAAAAATATATCTACCTTTTATTTTAACAGCTGTACAGAAAGAATTAAATACATATGTGATGTCTCCTTAATTTTAGTTCTTTCAGATATTCCTTTTTTTATTAATATTTTACAGCTTGCTCTGTTTTTTAAACTGATGAGTTAGAACATGGTGCAACATGATAATTCTATGTAATACTGAATAAAAAAATCTTGAAATTCCAAACAAACGCTAAAACAGTCCAAGCAAAATTTGTATACCTTTATCCAGATTCATTTCAAACATGATAAGTAAGTAATAGCTATTTGTAAAGCGCCTTTCTAGACAAAGAGCAAAGCGCTTTAACTATCAAAAACAAAAAGCTTTTAAACACAATTTAAAAATATACTTTAAAAGATCAAGACACATAAGACAAACACATGAGTCCCAGAAAAACAGGGAAAAGCCTGCACGAATAAAATGTCTTAAGATGTTTCTTGAAGGAGTCAGTAGATCCATCAAACACAGAGGGAGAGGAAGATCATTCCAAAGCTTAGGAGCAACAGCCTGGAAGGATTTCTCTCCTCTGGTCCTGAACCGTGTTCAGGAACCATCAGTAGATTCTGATCCACAGACCTCAGAGCCCGAGCTGGGGTGTAAGTCTGGATCAGATCACTGATGTAAGGAGGAGCCTGACCATGAATAGATCTGAAAGTAAGAACCAGAATTTTAAATTGATCCTGAAAGAAACTGGCAGAACAGTCTTTTAAGGATCGGGGAAACATGAGTTCTTCTACTAGAGCAGGTCAACCTATTAAGACAACAAAAATGTTTATGGCAAAATCTCAACTAGAGGACATTTTGTAAAAAGAAATGTAAATGTTTTTACCACCGTGACTGGACTGCTATTGTGTATATTTTATCAACACTGTCAAAACTTCTATACCTCGTTCAAAAACTTTTGTTTGAAACCTTTTGTTCACTCCGATACTTTTGTAAAAATTGTGATTGGAAAACACTATTAACAATGATTGACGTAAACCTGCTACTACAATGTTGTATTACGTCATCATTTTCAAATTCATATTCAAACTGTGATGACGAATGTTCACACACAAACTGCTCACAGCGACTCAAAGATGGAGGAGGAATGTGATCTGAATTGGACTGATCCTGTTGACCGAAGGGCTTTGGTTCATAACAGACCATGTCTGCTAGCAACAGCTTAGCTGGTCCACTGAGCCGTCTGTCCACACGTCTTTTGGAGAGCTCTTTAAAGACGGTGAGTAAAGCAGTTGCACCGAGAGGGCATGCAAGAAAAAGATGTTTATTGTTATGATCCGGCTTGACAAGGAAAAACATCTTGCAAGAAGTAACTTTCACTCTTCAAGATTTACCGTCAACTGTTGTCATAATTACTAAAATTGAATATACTGTCATGGCAGAACATCGTAATCCCTAACACTCATGCGTGAACCCTCCCTCAAAACAATATGATATTTTGCTCACCATTTATATTATTGACACAACTGTATTCCAAGTACGTTTTTTAAAGGTCAACTAATGTGAAAACCTAAACTCTCCTTACTCGCTCACATGTTTCAAATGTTGAAGTCTTCCTCTCAAAGATGCAGTAAGTTCCTCATCATTACCATTTTTTAAACGTATTACTTTATAAAGTTTTCCCCATTCTCAGCGAACGAGAGGTTACGAGAGCAAGGCCTATTATTAGGTAATAATGGCATCACTCCTCCTCCAGCCAGCTGTATTCACGCCCCACTTTGTTTATACAAGGAGTCCCTTGGAGGTGGAGACTTGATGACACACAGTGACAAACCTCAATGCTTGACCACAGCAGGGTGGATTTGGTTAGGCTAAACAAGATTTAATCGCCAGAAAAACAAACAGTTGGTGGGGCTTATGTACATTTTCTAATCTAAATATGAGTTCATGATGCATACAATAGAGCTCCAAGATCTAAGAAACTTGAATCAACACAGCACACAGCAGCGAGAATTCTGACCCGCTCAAGTAGAAGAACTCACATTTCTCCGATCCTTAAAACTCTTCACTGGCTTCCTGTTACTTTCAGGATCAACTTTAAAATTCTGGTTCTTACTTTCATTCATGGTCAGACTCCTCCTTACATCAGTGATCTGATCCAGCCTTACACCCCAGCTCGGGCTCTGAGGTCTGTGGATCAGAATCTACTGATGGTTCCTGAACACAGTCCAGGACCAGAGGAGAGAAATCCTTCCAGGCTGTTGCTCCTAAGCTTTGGAACGATCTTCCTCTCCCACTGCGTTTGAAGGATCTACTGACTCCTTCAAGAAACACCTTAAGACGTTTTTATTTGTTTTTTCTTTGCTTTTCCTTGATTTTCTGAAACTCCTGTGTTCTCAGTTTTATATTGACCTTTAAAGTATATATTTTATTGAGTATTGTTTTTATTGTTTAAGCGCTTTGTGACTCTGGTCTGGAAAAGCGCTCTACAAATACAAATTACTTACTTACTTACATTAGCCACATTAGTTGCCCTTTAAAGTACCTGTTTTTCAATGCAAGAAGTGATGGCTGTGAGAGAAAGTCAAGTTAAATACTATAATGTACAACAATCAAAAAATAAATATATTTACACCAAATGATAAAAAAGAGAAAAAAAAAAAGAAAAAAAAGAAATTATTAAATTATTAAAGAATGTATTAAAAATGATACTAACCATATTCAAAAAATAAATTATAGAAAGAAAGAAAAGATAAACAGGATACATTTTTTTTATTTTGGTTATGTCGCTCTTGTTCATGAGCACCAAGAAAAGCTTGCCATTATGTTTTGTGTTTTTCTCCAACCCAGCACAGAAATGTGTCCAGCGAGGTTACAACCTGGCAAAGATGAGATTGGCTCAGGGACTCAGTGACCTTTGCTTGCCTGAATAAGCAGTCGATGATAAATGAAAGAGCGTTGATTATATTACCTTGGCAGTTTTACACCTACAGCTGGCCCGTATTAATACCTGCCACATCCTTGTTTTCAGAGTAATGATGTCATGGAATCACTTACCTCAGTTAGAAACATCGATATCAAAGACACCAGAGGTGATGCAGCAACAGCAAAGGCGACGACATCTTTGAAGAGTTCTACTACAGGAGGGAGGCACACATGAACATATAATACTGCACCGTCATGGCAGTAGCTCTGCAGCAGCCCTCGTTCAGGATGGACAAATTGGACAATGCACAATTTCCTGGTCAAGAGCGTATCAAGAGACCGAACTGGGAGTTCAGACCACCAGTGTTCATTTGTAGCCAAAAGTCGACCTGCAAACCAAAAGAAACTAAAGTGAGACCAAACCTATTGGATGTTATTTCTAATCTCAAATCTCAGCTGGCAGAGTCGCGGTGCGAGCACCACAAGTCCCAGTGCAGGGAGTACATCGCCAGGAAGCGGGCCGGCGAGTTTAGATTATACCTGAAGCAGCTTCATGGCAAATATACCTTCTCTGTCTTGGAATCTGAGAGAACTATACTGGACCTGAGGGAGCAGCTGGATCAGGCTCATGTTGAGATCGCAGAGCATCTGAAGGAAATGGACCATCTGAAGATGACCAACTCCCTCTTTCTTGAATTGCTGCAGAAGGCCAAAGCACAAGAGAGGATTGACATGGAACAGAGCAGTTGGGCTGCCAAGTTATCTAAACTTAATGTGATGCTTGACGAACTGAACGTTAGTGTAGAAGAATTCCTTGAAGATTGATTGAGCAAAAATGGTTTCCGTAATAATTGAATTGATCGTTGAATGAATGTAGAAGAGGAAGATGTCCAACACTGCCCAGTGGCATAAATGACTATAGACTTCACACTAATTGTCACCAAGTGCCTTAAAAGGATCGTCATGGCTAGAATTGAACGCACCAATGTCAATGGATGCTCATAACTGTGCATACTGGCAGAATCGACCACACCATCTTCTCATCGTCCCAAATACCCTTGTGCTGAAACTATACGCATGGCTTGAACACCCTTGTAACTGGGTCCTGGACTAACACAAACCAAAAACTGTCAGGATCCACAGAATTTACCTCCATCATTGCTTATGTCTTGCTTGTCTCTTGTGCTGTTTTATCTCTGTCTCACTGGTCCCTAGTAACTAACTTCCATAAAATGCTGACTTTGACTCATTGACACTTTGAAAGTAAGAAAAGGATTTTTTTAAAAACCTACATAAAAGTCAAAATAAATCAAAATAAGGAAAAATGTGATATAAGAAAATAATATATTTAATTTTTTTGTATTTTATGTTTTACAATTATCAGAATTCAAATAACCATTCTAGTACAACATTAGGTCCAGAAAGCATTTCCGAAGGTTTGCTGAAATTTTTTTCACTTGCTCAATCCACCAAAAAAAACCTGTGAAGTGTAGCTTGTGGTTGTGCGACTCTTAAATAGGTGAAGAGAGACATCAGACTGTGAAGCAGATTATTGGCTACAGATTATATGAGTAAGAATTCAGATGCGTGATCAAGTTCTGTGGCAATCACATCATACAAATAGTTCTTTAATGTGCTGGCAATACATTTATTGATGGACAAGTAAATGTTTACTGCAAGTCATTTTAGCATAATTCAAACATATATCTGACATTCCAAGATATAGGAACATGGAATAAGCGTTGCTGATTAGCTTTTCTAAATTCTCAGAACTTCATTTAGTTCTCTTGCTTACTGTTTAAAAAGAACACAACCGCCCTGTTGTAACATAAAGAAAGACTTCTAGCTTAACTTTCACAATAAATTCACATTTTAGAAAGTACAGAGATGTAGTGAAACTCATTTAAGCATTTGACTTGAGCCAGATCTCTGTGCCTTCTTTACAACTAAAGACTTTACAACATAATGGACTATAATTGCAGAAAATCACAGAAAATACTTTGTTAATATTATTATTTTGTTTTTAAACGCCCTTGACATATTTTAACCAATGTATATATTAGATTTTTTTTGTAGCATTTGAATTTTAAATGCAATTTTTACATTGGGAAAGCTGGTGGCAGTAGAGATCAGGAACTCGCTTGCACAACACACACAGTTGGGGCATAGAGGACGGTGCTACAAAGAAATCTTCCAAAGATTTTTGGATTCATGCGATAACATGGAATACAACCAAGAATTGTATCAGCTGTCCCTTTATCTATTATTTTCTGAAAATACTGTAACATTGAAAATGAAAAAGTTTTTGACAGATGACGAATCAAAAAGACCGACACACAAGGCTAATGACATCAGACATATGCTGACAATGTAAGGATGGAGGGGCACCGTTGCCTTTTGGCCTCAGCAGCTGGGATAGACTGCAACCTTATGCGACCCGATAAATCCATTTAACAAGTTAGTGGATGTTGCATCTTAATTCACCTCAATTGTTACTGCATAAATATTAAATATAAAATAAGATTGAATAAATAGATGAGTGATAGATGGATTGATGGACTCAATGAACAGTCAGGCAGAGAGATGGAGAAGGAAAGATGGACAGAAGCATAATTAGTTTGGTGGTCACGTGGTCAAGCTTTAACCAGGAGCCACTGCCACTCATAGGCCATATCATTTCCATCAAAATGATCTCCATCCATGTTGCAGGAGAGCACACCGTGGACCTACAGAATGATCGGCCGTTCCTCACACAGTCGTTCCTCTGTCGGCTAGAGAGATATAAGTCTGAAAGTAAATTCAAGTCAGAGGAGGAGGTGGTTTCGTAATACTCAGTGGGAATTTTAATCTTGACTTTGAATAAGCTTTTGACCTTGGTGCAGCTGAAGCCTGTAATTACGAGTCCAGATTGACAGAACGCTGTTTCTGGAAACTTTGTACGAGACCTTCAAAATCCATGTGTGAGAAATCTTTAATCTCGGAAATTGGTTTCTTCAGATTTTTTTTTTCCAGTGCCCTGCGCTTTTGAATATTGAGATGATGTCATGGTTGCAACCTTGTAAGAGTGATGCAGAGAACTGAACCACTCCTCTCACGGTCACGTCTGACTGGGTCCTGGGGTTTTCTACTCCAAAATGTTCTGAACTTAGTAGCAGAACTTCAGTGAAAGCATTATATTCAGAGGCTGTCGTTTATTTGCCGCGTGTCCTTGCGGGTGTGTCCTTGCTAAACGAAAGCAAACTGGACTCTTGGTATTTAGGAGACGGCTCTGCTGAACTCCCCTGGATTTGATTGATGGAACATTTAAGAAGGGTACTCGGTGCAGAAGTTTGCATGACTATATACGAGAGTGCGAACAACCCACTTGCAGTCTGACCAAATTAAAAAAAAGCCTTTTTGTTCACAATTTTTGGCCTTTGTAATCCGCTCAGATCATAAAGTACAGGAAGCTGTGTGCACAACTATCTCCGACTTGTGTGCTCGTACTCATACAGGTATTTAAGGTTGCAGCTTGTTAAGGTATTTGGATTTCCATGTGCTATGGTGGTATTTGCTCCTTTGCTGTTTCAGTGTGTCAGTGTTGAGCGCTGCAGCGTCTTATGGATCAGTGCATCTGTATGGATCCCTGGAGCAGACTCTTGTTCCTTTAACATTCCAGGTAGATCGAAGCCATCTCCTTCCTGTCGCTCCCCTTGTGTGGCGCTGATTGACAAGCGTCCGCTTCTCCAAGGGGCACAATCAATCTACTAATTGATGTCATAGGGTCGCCGCTTTTGAAGCATCCCCTTCTTTTTCTGGGGCTAATTTATCTTTGTCACCGCCAGGCTCACCAGGTACATTAGTCGGGAAAGTTTCTGCGTCAGCTCGGCTGTTTCTCCCATTTCTCTCTAACAGGCAATCCGCCACTCTTTGTTCATCTCGCTTCTGCTGCAATCCATCAAACAAAAGAGCGAGAGTAAATGTTAGCCTTGCACTGTTTCCATTGGTAACCACAGCTCAGGAGGTAGAGAAGGCACGCAGGTCACTTTCTCTGCTGGAAGGCTGGTGACAAGGATTGTGTTGAGCTCCATGCATTCAATGGTAACACAAACAGAAGCATAATAAGAAATTCATGTGCATGTTTGTCTACACACACATCAATGAAACACAACCTTAACCATTTTAGATTCATTTTATTTTCAAATTAATTATTTAGGAGAACAATTTTTGATTGATGTCCTGGCCTGTTGTGGGTTTTAAAAAAATATAATAAAAGCCAAGATTTATTAAGAGAAAATGATCCAGAGGATGATAGTGATCACTCACTCCCTGGGTTATCATATATATTATAGTATTGTGAAATCGCATCCTGATGAAGGAAGATGGACGCTCAAAACGTTGTCCTTTACTGACTATGATAACACTTTGAAAAAGTCTCTTCTCGATAATGCAGAAACATGTTGGTAAAACATGTTTTACTATAAATTCATTAAAAATCAATATTTGAGAGGATTTTGTCATCAATTATTAAAAAAAACAACACTTAACTCAATATAAGGCTCATATAAAAAAAATGTATTGTGATAAGATTTTTCAAGGGTATTGGTGTAAACAGTTGATCCTAAAGAACAAGCAGGTCTGTTTTTTACCTGACAGCACAGAAAAAAAAATGTAACCTTCTGATTATTACTGTCTAGAAATGGTTTTATTTTGATTGGATTGAACAAAAGCCTGTACCCACAGAGTACTTGGTACTTTAAGATGTTTGTTCTGCTAGGTCTACTCAAGAACGAATCTATAAAAATAAGTAAAACCCATCTTGTTGCAGCTTTATGGTGAAATTGATATTTCATGCACTTAATCATTGGATGTCTTTGCTGCTTTTATCTCTCATGTTTCCCTTGAGTTGGTTAAAGTTTTTCACTACACAGTCCGAGCACTACACGACCTGACTCGGCTCGACACTACTCTGTTGTATTGTGTGCCATGCTACCTACTCATAACATAGAGCCATGAAACTTGGAAGCAATGGTATGCCTACCAGACACAGGTGTGAACCTCAACGGAACAACTTTTCAGACCGACATACCATACTCCTTCTAGCATTGTAATTAAAAATGGTGGCTGGTGGACTTCACCTTTTTAATGGCGGATCAGAGTAGAGTAGAGCAGAGGAGTGCCAAGTAGAGTAGAGTAGAGTAGAGTAGAGTAGAGTAGAGCAGGGCTAAGACAAGCCAGTGGAAACGGCAGATAAGACAAGCTCTTTCCCTGAGACCCTGTCAACTAAAGTTTTATGCTACCATTCCTTGACCAACTCTACACCCTCTAATGGGAAATCGCCCGCCAGTGTGTGAGTGGTCAAGTGATTGATTTAGGATTTAGCCATAGAAACTCCACACAGGTTTGATCCAAACCCACATTTTAACCCGGGTTCCTTCTCATTCTGAGACACTTACAACATCAGCATGCTGTCGAGTGAGAAGCACACCTGTACCAAACAGCCACCAATTATCCACTTGAAACATTGTGTCATTTGCCTCGTAAATGCAACACTTAGAACCATCAACAGAGTTTTGTGACACCTCCTATGTAAGACACACTTAAACTTGAGGACCCAAAGTCATTTTGGTAGGAATGAGTTGTGTTCATATCCAAACAAAGGAGTGTTGGAAGAACAGGTTCTGGATAGGTCTTTTCATCCAAATAAATTTAGGCTTTCATTTCTTAATCTGTACAATATCCCAGTCATAACACAGCATTGTTGGGCTGTAGAAAAAAACATCCTGTGGGGTGTGGAAGAAATGTTTCTTCTTTTAGAGACTAAACTAATAGTCAGCGTGTGGTACACTCCTATTACGACTGGTTCTTTCAGTTCCTTGCTCAGTTTGAAGCTCATCCTCATAGCTGACTCCACTCTCTGTCACCATGATCTACTGGTATTGAACACGTAGAAGATGAGATGTTGGCAGATTCAAAACTCTCGACGTCGGTGTTTGATGCGTTACAACAAGTAAACAAGTTCCAGGTCTTCGGCAGAAGCTCTCGGCGGCATCAGCCGTTGTTGAGAGCGCCACTTGACACTTGATTGATTTACACATTGTTTCCACCCCTGGGTGCCAATCAAGTCCTGATTAGATGCTGATGACGGCGCTCAAGTTGACTGACTTTCCAGACGCAGACACAATTGATTGCAGCAGGTAGTTTAAAGCAGATTCATCTCAGTAAAAGGCTTCAGAGCAGCTTGGCGCTGCTGACTAAAACCCCAGACAAGTGCATTTGTTCCAAAAAGATCATAAAAGTCTGGCCATCTTAATTCAGGATAAGACCCTCAGTGCCCCCTGTTGGTCCTCAAATCATCTGCTGATGCTCTAAAGGAGCTGATGTCATCTTCAGGTCCATTTTTTGTCTCCTTCTAAAGGAGAGGAACATCCGCAGAGACTCACCTGCAGCAGTGTGATCAGTCATGTCAAAGTCCCTGTATTCACTTGCCTTTTTTTCACTTTGCATGCACTCAATGCTCTTTAAGTGCTCACAGTCGTCTGCCAACCACCTCAGTAAAAGTCTCTTAGCTGTTAACAAGCACCGTTTGGACAATGACAGAGAGATCCAGCGTGATATTATGTAAGCTTGTTACCAGGATCAATACCCAGGAGCCTTCTTTAACAATCACTCTCCACACAAATTATTTTCTTAGCACTCCCTTACAGGGCTGAGCAGAATTTGTTTTCTTTAAACTCATCTTGATGCTGGAGTCTGAGTTAATGCTTTAGGAATTATTCAAAATAAAATAACGAAAATATCTGGATTTGCAGATGGACAGGTAAGTAGAAACAAAGGTTATTTCATTGAGAGATGATTCATGTTTGTCCATTCTGGTGGGATTTCAGGCAGATAAAGGATAGAGATTGAAATTTCAGGTGCGGAGCGTTCAAACCATAGCAGACAATGAGTTGACCGGCGCGCAGGTGGGTCGACGCCTCTCTTAAGAATGGCCGTTGATCGCCATCAGTTTATTGAGCACCAGGTGATCAAATGAGGTTTTTAAGGCGGAGTTATGACAATATCAAAGACATTTTTTTACAACACGCTGGTGGTTTTGGCAGCTGCCTCAAAAGATAAAAGAGGGTTGCACGTTCAAATCCGACTTTAGGCAACTCTCAGGTTAGAGTCGTTTTTTGGGGTAAAGTTTAAATGTCTCTTGGTTGGTTTCAATTTTAACAAATTGCTGACAAATAAATATATAAATATATATAATGTAATTTGGAAGACATTTTTTGAATGGTTGAAACTTTGAGTTTTCTATGGACACTTCCATTAATAGTCAATAGTAAAGATTGTGAAACATATGTAGGTGGAACATCAAAAACAATTATGATTTCATCACAAGTCACCATTACCACATCAGTTACTTTATTAATTCCAGGTCCTTTTTTAACCAACTAATATGATGTGTTGGATGAGCTTTTACACACCCACACAAGCACACAGCTAACACAGACGCCCCTCAAACATCCCTCATTGACAGATTGACAATTTATAGTTTCATTTTACTCGATTGACTTGACGTCAAAAGTGCTTCAGGGGTTTAACAGTCACAGAACCTGACAGCTCCTGCGCGTTATGATGATCCCAGAAAGCTTCGAGACAACCTTAATAAGCCAATCTGCTGCTGTGCGAGCCTGTTGTGCGTCACGCTGCACCTTGTGTTGACCCTGACATGTGGGTGGACAAACACCAGAGATCAAGCTCAACACGAACCAGATCGTCTGTTGTTAATGAAGATAGTTTTATTTCAACTTTTCATAGGTTTGCTCAGAGCGACCACAGGCAGGTGATGACTCCAACTCAGGCTCGTGAATGTCCTTGTTTATGTCATGAATCGACCTGAAGCTTTTGTATTTAAAAAAAAAACATTTAGGGAAGTAAATTCAACACATTTTTGAGTGCAGAGCTCAGGTCTGGTCGGCAGCACACTGGACAATTTTGCAAGTGGGTGAGTTTTTACACACTGGACTGTCAGTTTTCTGGGAGAATGTGGAACCATCCAAACACGTTGACGTACCCAAAAGTTCCCATCTGAGCTGAAATATCCAAGTGTTTCGGGGTTTAAGAGAGACTCGGTTAAATGTGTCTGGTGGGTTCGTCACATAAACCCAGAAGTTTGTCCCACAATTAGGTATGAAAATAAGAATTGATACAACGAAAAAATAATATATAGCAGGGTAATCTGTTGGTTGTTTACAACAGTGAAGTTGCTGTTTCACGTAAATAAATAAAAAACTTATAAAACACCCCAAAAACGACAGCCATTTAAAAGAGAGCTTTTTGGCGGGTTTTTTTGCGTCTGGTTAAAAAAATGGCTTGAGTCACCAAAACTAGTTTCCATCTCTTGCAAACGCTGTACAGTATTTTGAGTTAAAAAATTTTAATATCATATTAACATGAATGAGATTTTTCAGAATTTGGAATAAAGGACGTGGTTTTCTTGAATGTCAAGTGAGCGTTTATTAGCCAGCAGTCTAGTAGCAAGAAGGAAGAAAACACTTAAACACAAATTGTAACTAATTTAATAAGTATGATACAAATACAAGAAGAGCTGATTATCGGTCAGTTGTTTTAAACTCTCTGTTTTCATCTAAGAAGTAAAAAAGATGTTGGAAAAAGCTATCAGGCGCACATAGGTCGACCTCAGAAAAGGAATGATTTTCAAGTCTTTGTCATTCAGCATCTGTTTTCAGATTATCTTTAAGGATCAGAAATTCCTCTCAGTTCTGATCAAATAAATCAAGGATGAACTGCTTCTTCTAAATGGGAAGGCAACTGAGAATATAGTACCCTGTATACAAAGTCTGACTTGTCACCGTCCACATACCACGGTGGGCTATTTAAAGGGTGGTTCCAAAGTTCACCTTTGGCTCTGGAAATATTCTTAGTTTGATTAAGCCTGTCGTCTGGGAAATTCACCTTCACTTTTCATCTCTTGAAATAATGTGCGACTTCCCTCTGTATGTTAAACACCTGCACAGGCTTCTGTGATCCGCTCACCTGTGATCTTAGCCTTTTATAAAGCAGTTGTTCTGTCGGGGAGAAAAACCAACCCATAAACTCCTCCTTCTGCTCCTCACAGGTTCTTCAAGGCAGTAAAGATAAAGGACGTGGAGTTTCCCACATTCAGACAGGAAGCAGAAGCAAGTTCATTGGCTGCGTGCAGCGCTCTGGTAGATTTGTACTTTCACCTCTTGGATCTCACATTTAGCCGGTGGTTTAGCTTTGACCTTCCCTGATAACACAAAGAAATATGGCAAAAGGGACTTGTCAGGACGTGCCCAGACAGCCCCTTCTTTTTATCCCACCTTTAGCGATGACCCAATTTTTGGTTTTGTTTGAATAGCATGAAGTCAGGTTGCTGCTGTTTACAAAGGTACTTCTGGATTAGTCCAGATTTGCCAAGAAATGCTTAAGAAAAGATTATAAAGCTGGAGAGAAAAGCAGCCACGAACAGCTAAGTTTCCATTTTGATTCATGTTTAAAAACTGTATTGGAATGAAAAATCTAAACAAAATGTATTCTATTTTTTACGAAAGTAACCTACAGGAGATTTTAGCACCCGAAAAAGAAACCATGATGAATCCTGCAAGAACATTCCAGATCCAGATGCAATCAAAGAATACAAAATAAATCACTAATAAGTTAACCCATTCTTAACCAATCTTGATAATTCAAATTTCTGAAAAGCTGGTGAAAACATCACCTCATTGATGTAATTAGATTGAATTAAAGATGGTGAAATTGTTGTCAATTATTACCATATTTTCTGGCTGTGTCCAAAAAAAACTACATTCTGGGAGGAAGTATAATTAAAATACTGGGCTATCACACTCCATTTTCTTTCAATAATATATCTCTGTAGTTTCCCTACCAATGCCATACTGAGGGAAGAAACACAACTTGTGGCTTGTAAGAAAACCATCATTCAAAACTGGTACAAGGTAAAAAAAAAAAAAATACTAAAAGAATGGACAAATATAATTTGATTTGATGTATTTCCAAGTTGTGCAGTCACAAAATAAAAACTATGGCAGAACAATGATGCATTAAACATTCCTTCATTTATTTTATGTGCCGCTTGTTCCCCTTTGGGGGTTGCGTGGGGGCGGGGGGGCTGGAGCCTATCGTGAGACACGCTGGACAGGACGCAAGTCTGTCCCAGGTACACAAAGACAGACAACCATTGACACACACACTCATATCTACGGACAAATTCCCAGGTTCCCAATTAACCCTGTGTGTTTTTGGACTGTGGGAGGAAACCACAGTGCCTGGAGTAAACACACGCAATACAGAGAGTTGGCTCCCTCACGACCTGGAGACGAACCGGCAACCTTCTAGCTGTGGTGTAATCGCGCTAACCACTGCGACAAAATGATGCAAAAAATGGTAAAAATAGGGTTTACATTCATAAGACAAATGAACTAGTTGTCTGTGTTGGACTGTGGTAACGTTTTTTTTTGTTTGCTTTTATTATTTTTTGCTGTTTTTGTTTGATTTAATAAATAAATAAATAAAAGTTCACCAATAAAATCTTCAACTGGTCTTTGGACGAACATTAAGCTTTTTGAGTTTGTTTGAGTGTGTTTATATAGACCGTGAGGTGTTTCACAACATGAGTTGTTGACGGATGGTGAGCTGGATTGGCAAAGCTACACTGAAGACGTCAAATACTGGGCGAGTACAGACACCCAGTTGAGAATACTTGTCTTCCATTTGTGCTGTGAGCTTGTTCTTTTAGTCACTTTCCAGAGTCAGAGAGAGGGAGTAGGAACACAGACAGACCGATACAAAGATTCATTTTGATGTTTAGTCAAGGTAGACAATTGATCTTGAATGGCAGCTTTGTTTCAAGTGGAAACTTTTTTTTTTAAAAGTCAAATTTGGATGTAAGATGTCAAAAATAATAATATATCACGATCCAATCGAAGTCGGCGTCTGGTTCCATGTGGAAGCTGAATCAGCCTTACATCAAATCACTCTTTGTTTGAGGTCTGTAATCACCTCTTCATAGAGCAGTTATTGGTCCAACATCAAAGGTATATGCAGAGGCCCCAACATGTTGTGCACAGAAGCAAGACAATTAACCAGAGCATCAAAACAAATCATAAAAATATATAGAGCCCAGTTACTGATTGTTTGTCGTGGATCTTTATGAAGGTTCCATAAAGCGCTTCGGTCACTTGAAAGTTTTTTTCTGGGAGTTACAGCTAATAAAAGTCAACGTATCTTATTATTCAAGGTGTTGTGGATGGAGCCATGGCTAAGGTGCTTGCTCTGGCTTAGACTCATCCTCCTCCACAGTGTTTGACGTTACCCATCAACAGGTCTCTCTCTCTCTCTTAGCATGGTCCTGCTCGTACGTTCAACAGAGGACCAGACAGAGGACCTCAGCGTGTTGACACGGCGGAGCTGCTCCGTCAGTCACTCGCTTCATTAACTCCTGTTGGGCTGTTGTTCCCGCTCGTGCCGTCACCTAGAAAAACAATCATGACTCAAAGTTTCCTTGTTTTCGGCTTTTTCTGTGCCGCGTTTTATCCAAACAATAAATCTGAAGTTTTGTTTTTCAGCTTCTGGTGAGCAAAAAAAAAATGTTGGTTCCTTTTGAGTGGACTATACGATCGTCCTGTCACTTTAAACGGGAGTTGGAGGGATACGTCACTGCAGTATGGTCTGCAGCATCCCCGCTCTCTCCAGGAAACATTGAATTCATGCTGCAGCGACATCAGACCGTAGAGACCTGGCTCACAGAGAAGAATTGTTTCCCGCTTTACCGCCCGTTCCAGTACCATCACCATATTCCTGGATTAGTCGAATGAAGGGCTCATTTACAGGATCACTGTGGACTTGAGCTCGACTCACACTACATGGCTCCCGGGCACTTCGATTGATGAAAGTAGCTGCAGGCCAATCAGGCCGGAATTTAGAAAAGGGAAGATGGATTGTCGGCGGATCGGGAAATAATATCTTAATATGCCTCCTCGAAGGTTCTGGCCAAGACGTGATGTCACTTCTTAAACTTTTGACTCTTATTAAATTAAGAGTTTTTTAAGGCCATCTTTAGAGATAAAAATGATTTATATAGAGACTTCTGCAACTTTATTAATATCACACAAGAAGAGAAGTCAGGACGAAAGGACAAACTGTATGGTATTCTAGACATACTAACCCCCAGATCTGTGAATATTTTATAAATACATGTTTATGAGAACACAAATATTGGATACAAGACACTTTGAAAAGACATTTAATCTAAAAGTCACAACAAAAATAGAATTAAATGTGAAATGTTGCCTGCTAGTTCTGAGAAGACGTCACCAGGACATTATGGAGGACTGCAGTCAACGAAGTCTGAAAATAAAAGTGGGGCCCGGGGACCCTTAACAGCATTTATGTGTTCTTAATGAGGTCATAGCTATCAAATGAATCACGATAGAAATTACCATTTTATTTCAAAGTGTTCATCTTTTAGTTCACCGTTAAGTATAAATTGTTCAATTTATTTGTTTTAATAATTTCCTTTTCATATTTTTCAATTTCCATTTGTTGTATTTATTGTTGTATTTAAAAAAAAAGAAGATAATATTACAATAAATAAAGCGTTTTAATATCCAAATTACATGCCTTCCTTACAAAAGATAATTTGAAATAATAAACAACTATTTTGATTGTTTTTATGGCTTTATAGCAGATTTTCATCCTTTTCTCCATTTTTTCTTTATAACTTGAGATTTTCCTTTCTAAAGTAAAGTAAGTTATTGTCCAGCATTATTTTCTGTGCACATATACATCAATAAGACCTCAGTCTTATAAGTTTAATAAATAAAAGGGAAGAGAGATTCGTGACTAACTTTGCGACACCATTCAAACTAAAGTTTGTATTAACCTTGGAACGATGGCAGGGTCCAACCAGGTTGACAAAACGTACTGAAAGTAAAACACCTTTCTTTTTTTTATGGTTGTTCTTTTAGGTTTCGACCAAGAACGTAATCCCAGATCTTCCCCTGGTGCTCCCATAAATGTTGGTCATTGATGACGCAGTGATTGGAAATGCCATCCGACAAGTCACATGTGCGAAGGAGCGAGGTGAGGCCCTTCCCAGCGCCGCCACAGTTGCTTAACCTTGTGATGGTTTTTCCACAATGCTGTCACTGACTCACCTGAAGTATCTCACACAAACACAAGCCCCCTCCACTCACTCACCTCCTTCACCTCCCACCCAGTTCACCCTGCGCTGCAGTTCAAAGTGGTTTTGCCTGTCTAGCCTTGGCGTTTAATGTTTAAGTATTGGGAGCGGCTGGAGAGTGCAAATAAAATGCCTTTACAGACTCCGGGGCATGCCGAGGGCTGTGATTCCAGATACTGTATTGTGAAATGCCTATTGTGCTCGACAAAGTAGCCCCGGGGCAGCTGAACGTGTCTTACTTTAATGTGAACAACTTTATTTGAGATTGCCCCGTGAATGAAACGTAGAAGAGTGTAGAAAAGGAGGGTGGAGGGTCGGACCCCACCTCCGCTAAACAACTCTCTGAGTCACAAGGTTTTCTCTGGAGTTTCCTGGGAAAGAAGAAATCCTATTTAGAAAACAACTCACAGAGCCTGATGCTACTTAAATGTTTGTGCATGATTATTCTGTAGTCCTAATCCGTCTAACAATGTTTCAAAATATCCAGACAAGGGGGGGTGGAGGGGGGTGTTACACTGTGCTCAACCACTTTGAGTTGCTTCTTTTTCAGCTTGATGGAAACTGAGAATCAAACATGGGCGTGTGTTTTCAGCGGGATTATGTCTCTTAATTCCTGTGAATGTCAGGTAAAAAGAGCTCATTGTGGATGCAGATGCGTCTGACTGAGTCGTCATGTGACACTAGGAGCCGAATGCAGATGACTCATGGGTCGCTTTCACGCCTCGCGCGGGATTAGCCATCACATGCAACAGGCTTATTAATATGAATTGTGTAATGACCTCAATCCCCTCGGAATTGTTTCATTAAATCAGCCTAATATTTGCAGCGTCACCACGCAAATGCAGAAATAACATCGTTGTTATTGATCACGCCGACAGAGGAGACGGCCTGAACGTGTACTTTCTCCATACCAAGTATTGTTTTTTGTCATCAGTCGGTCTGCATCTAGCACTGTGGCTAGTTATAGTAAGTAAGTAAGAAAGTAATTAATATTTATACAGCGCTTTTCCAGACCAGGGTCACAAAGCGCTTAAACAATCACAACAATATTCAATAAAGCATATACGTTAAAGGTCAAGATAACACTGAGAACAACACAGGAGTTCCAGAAAATCAAGGAAAAGCTTGAACAAATAAAAACGTCTTAAGATGACCACAACCCGTGTGACCCCTGAGAGTGTGACGGCAGAAACTGAGAAAATGGATCAGTTTAGGAAGAAGGACCCTTATTACACTCCAGGAAAACCTTTAAAGGAAACTAATGTGTTGATTTAAGTGTGTCTTAAATAGATGTTGGACCTCAATTGTATCATCAGTATGTGTCTGTTTGTACAAAACTGTATTTTAATTGAAATATTCACATAAAAAAAAAGCTGCTTAAGCCCCGCCCACAGAAAACACTGCTTTCCTGGGGATTACATCTTGTTTACCATAATCACACTCTCTCTACTGTGATTGGTCAAACATCGAGGTTTGTCACCGCGCGTTATCAATCCCAGAAGTCTCCACCTACAAGGGACTCGTTATATAAACAAAGCGGGCCGTGTTTACAGCTGGCGGGTTAAGACCATTATCAAGTCATAATGGACTCTGCCCTCGTAACCTCTCGTTCACCCTGATTTCAGACAGATGAGAACTTTATAAAGTAATAACTTCAAAACATGGTCACGATGAGGGACTTACTGCATCGTGAAGAGGAAGACTTCAACAAAGATAATTTATATTTTTACTTGCATCTGACTGTAACATCACAGCACTAGATACAACTGAACTTCTGAAGCAAAATAAATGTCAAGAAAATGATGATAAAATTCCACATTAGACCTTAAAGAATGAATGCTAAACGGCGTTTAATCCAATAATCCAGATCGTAACACGTTTCAGAACAATGTCACGTTAACTGTGATTCACTGTCTAAACATTCTGCAGTGACTTTCGTCACCTTCGTCAGCAGCTGCACCCTTCTAATGCTGAAATCAAACAGGGAAGTGTAATATTTGCAGATGCTAATGCTCTAGAGCTTGTGGGTTGAGGTGTTTCTTTTTCGACTACATTTCTGGGTCCTGAGTCAGCAAATGCATCCATGTTGGATACGATTCTATCTAAAATTTTGAATATTGTGAGCATTTAAACTAATTTTCTTTAAATTTGTATTTATTTATTAGTCACTAGAACTTTGACTGTTGCCGTGCATTGCGACACTGGAAGGGTTGTTTAGTGAAAATGTGACAAATATATTAATAATTACGTCTATTTTTAACTCAACCTATTTAAATTAACCCATCCTGACAGAGTGACAACCAAAGCACAAGTGGTCAAAATTGTACCGCAAAAGCGTGTTTTATTGATCCATAACAGAAAATGAGGGTGGAAGAAATGTTTCCTTATTGATTATGAGAGGTTATTGCTAGCACACTATATGTTTGCATTCTTCACCATCGTCTACACAACATACCTCAAAAATACATAAGTAGGGTTGGATCAGATATAGTCCCCAGTCCTTGAGTTTGAGATTGAAACAACTTAGACAAGAAGAAGTAAAATATACATGTTTTATTTTAAGAATGCCTTTCTGTGTAATAGCTCTACGACTCCATGATTGTTTTGTTGCAGGTGCAGAATACGACTTGTATGCTTTGGCTCACTAAATCATATGAAATAAGTGGGTGAACGTACACGAGGCTATCTATAGTCATCTTTATTATGACGTATAAAACGTGATCAACGTATAAATTACTGCATGATGCTTAGTCAATACTGAAATATACATTCATCAAAATAAGGAAAACCACAACACAGATCACCATGAAACCAGAATTATTTTTAAAATAATTTAGGAAATGGTATAAAAACGGGAGAAAGGAAGACAATCAAGTTAATAGGGATTTTAAAAAGAGTTTAAATATTTAAAATATATATATATCTTTATGCTGTTCTATCATTCATGCTTTAACTATTCTTTGTTTAAAAAAGGTTGCTTGTAACAAACAGAATAATGCCAAAGAAAGTTTATTTTATTTCCTGGTGACTGTTGAATGGATCTGATCTTTAAAAGGCATCGCTCTTCTCTCAGTCCCTTGTCTATGAATCCGCTCCTCTAGCTTCAGTTCAAGTGCTGACACAAATATGGACAAATGAATATGAAAGTTTAAAATCTCTGCATCGTCAAAATTTAAAACAGATAACTTGGGATATAACTATACTCTTGGCTGTGCTTTGGATCCACTTTAAACCATAATAATGTTTAATGGTTTCAGTGATTTTAGGTCACATTTGGGCATCTTTTTTTCTCTCCTAGGAAGTTCTGCGACATCTTCCCCCAGTGGCATCACTTCACTGTCCAGATGTGAGAGCAGGATCTGCAGAGAAGGAGGATGGAGAAATAAAAGTGGCTTTATAATTGATGTTTTCCCATGGAGCAGCCCCTCCCCGCGACACAGTCTCACCCTTCAGGTGGAAGATTTTCTTTCTTTTTTTTGGGATAACATCAGGAGGGTTTGTCTAGGCGAGCCAATCAAGTCCCTCCCCTGCTATAGATCGCTGCTATAACACAAAGCAGTAAAAGCGGTCTGCTCACACCAGCGGCTGCAGCTCCACCACAGATCCCGTGGGCTTTTAAATCCCCCTCACCACTTTTCCCTCCCGCAGCCTCCTTCGATGCGCCCCGTTATTAGCGTTTGTCTGAGACGTTCCTTCCCGCACCTGCCGCGGTAGACAGCGGACCACAGCCGAGGTAGAGGAGGAGACAAGGACGTTGAAGAACCGGGGAGAGGCAGTCGGTGACGGACATCAGCGGCAGCTCTGAGACCCTAAAGGACACTCAAAATGCTGCTCTGGACCAGAATCGTATTGGTCGGTGTCATCTGCTTGTCCTTGGTGTCCTCTGGGATGGGATGCGGACCGGGCAGGGGCTACGGCAGGAGGAGGCATCCGAAGAAGCTGACACCTCTCTCGTACCACCAGTTCATCCCCAACGTGGCTGAGAAGACCCTGGGGGCCAGCGGCAAATACGAGGGCAAGATCACCAGGAACTCGGAGCGATTTAAAGAGCTCACCCCCAACTACAACACTGACATTATATTCAAAGATGAGGAGAACACCGGCGCGGACAGGCTCATGACTCAGGTAACAAGCCTCAATTCTTGTCCTTCTTTTTGTTGGGTGGGGGGTCCAGAACGCACGTTCCGACTGCGCACCTTCACTCCACTGCTTCATTTTTTGTTCAACTTGCTGTGGAGGCAGATGCACCAGATGCAGAGATGTGAAGGCGGACAGTCAGGACACTCGGCCTTCATGGTTGTGACAGTGTACTTAAAATATTAATGTGCGCCTCTCCTCATGTCTATATCTGTCTTCGCCTCTTTCTGATGCTCCAGAACGCACATGCAACGTTTCAATGTGCAGGGGAGAGCCGCTCTGACTACATTCTTAAATCTATATAAATCTATATATTCCTGAGCACGGGCGGGAGGACCGGGTGTATTCAGGCATGGCGTGGTTCATTCAGACATTTTCTCGCTGTGGATGGATGTGCATCAGTGCATGAAACAGTTCTTTGAGAGTCTTCCCGACATCATCAGGACCATTCCCTGCGCGCACCTAAATATCTCTTATTTGTATGGAAGAAAAGATGTGCGCTGCTCTGTACATCCTGACAGCTCCACAATCCACCGGAGAGCCGGCTTGATTTCTGCAGTCTCTCCAGCATGACTTTTAGCACTTAGATGCTGGTGAATTATTAAAAGCGCTTGGGTGATATTGGCTCAGTAATAATAAAATGCCGGTGGTGGTGCCGGAGTCTCTGAACCTGTTCCTGGTACCAGACATGAGCTCCGATGAAATATTCACGGTGCGTGCGGTCGCAGCCCTCCCCAACATTTTAGACGGGTTCCACATGGAACCACGGAGACTACAATTGCGCACATTACGCACACGTTTTATGAACAGATTTATATCATTAAGAGCGATTAAATTAATTGATTTTAAGGCTGAATGATGAAGTAACGTGGAGAAGCTGTGTTGGGTGGAAACCGACGGCTTCTGGGGCGCAGCTTCTCGGCCTGAAAGGCGATTTGAACTTATGACCTTTCGTCGGTGAGGCGACTGCGCGGCTGGTATAGTTGAAAATTGGTCAGCAAAATAAGGCGCAAATGATTTATAAGCGCCATATTTAATTTTAGTGGCGGTAAGACATGCGAGCTGAAGCCGTGCCAATTTTTACGCATGGATCGTTCGCTTTTACGCACGGATACATATAGCCTGTGCGTATCTGACATCTTTCAAAGCTTTAGAAGCGAGTGGTTTTTCTACATGAGGCGCATTCCGAAGTGATCTTAAAGTGCGCAATAAACGGGGCGATCATTTAATTCATCACTGCAGTCTGGCTCAGCTCTGCTTAATGACCAGCAGGAAAGTTGCCAACAGAGACATTTACAGAGTGTGTTTGCTGATGTCTGGAGCTCAACAGAAGCTTTACTCTGGAGAAAATGAGCCAATGATTTTTTTTTTTTTTTTTTTTTTTAATAAGGGGCTTTGAGATGGAAGACAGGGATGAGCTCATGGTGCGGGTGCGTGAATGCGAGGTGTCGCCGCGCCGCTGAGACGCTTGTTTGTGCTGACAGGTCGCTGATAAGTGTTTCCTCGAACCAAATCATTTGTGAAAAGATTAAGAGGAAAGGCTGTTGAACAAGTTTAAACGCGGGGGAGCACAAAGAGTCCGCGGCGCCCCGCTGCGCTTCACGGTGGCTGAGCAGAATTTGGCTTGATTTGCGGCACACGACCTGATGAATTAATAAACAGGTTCAGCTTTACGGCTCTTGACTCCGACAGACTCGCTCAGGATGGACGAGTTTTATTTATTTATTTATTCACACTGGGAGGTGAACATTTTGGCTATAGTATTTTTACTCGTTACATTCTACAAGTGCGATTAATACACCTGGGCTCCCTATTTGTATATATTTCAGAGATAGTTTAACATCAGAGGACACGTTAACATCCACACGACACTACATGTAATAAATACTGAAATACTTTTTTCCAGTCACCAGTATATGTTGTATCATCTCCCCTTAACACGCCAGGATTATAAATGCTAGATGGAAATAATACGTTATTATAAATTGTATCATATTATTAAACATTTATTTGGCTCTAAGCACCATAACTTATTTAAACATCACACATGATGTCTTTAAGTGTCTGTTACACATGGTTAGTAAAGGTATTCACACCAAATACAATTTTAGTACATTTAAAACCCATTCATATTTTTATTCCCCTTATAACATTTATTCTGTTCATTTGAAGATCATTATACTAAGTCTGAAAAAACATATAGGAAAAAAATACTAAAGCTGGCAGAATGGATATAAGCTAGCTTCTAGCAGCACAGGAAGCATTTTAAATTGAGCTATATATGAAAACATATCGTAAAATTTTAAGCTAACATGTGCATTTCGGTTGAATTAATAACAAGGCAGCTGATTTGTTCATGAACGCACATCTTTAATATACTGATACGCTAAGCCAGCTGATAGTAAAATTGACATTAGATAGCTTAAAAAAGATACCATGAATAGTTTGGACACATGGAAATCAGATTTAAAACGTTGATTTGGTCGACCGATTTGATTTCATCGTATTGTGTGTCTTTATATTGAACTTCAGCCATCTATTTTATAATGCTAAACTAGCATTGACCCAACATGAATGTTTCATCTACATTCATTTGATCTATTTCACAGGTCCGAGATCAACACCTTTTGTTGTGTACGTGTAATTTAAAGTGAAAATGTTGTGGAGGACCAGGTTAAGGTTCAACGCAGAAATATTATTTATATTTTTTTTTTTAGTTTTCCAGTTCTTTTAGTAATTTTTGGCAGCTAACCCGGTTGATGGTCTCTTAATCAGTAGATGAATCACACAACAGAGACACAATTCAAAGTCACCAATCAAAGCAGATTGAGACGGTCTATAGTCACACAGCAGCATCTAGGTGAGTTTATTTAAAAGTAAGTCGAACCTTCAGTGTGCACGAACATACAACGGTCCCACTGAGGATATTCCTGTCAGCGAGCAGCCGAAACACCTCGACTTAAGGAGGCGCGTCACGTCTCCAGGACTTTGCAGAAGAATAATGAAAGTTTCCCTCGGCCGGCGCTCTGAAAAGACCCTTTGTGATGTTTTATTTGACATATTGCTGGAGAGTGGAGCACAGTTGTCGGGGAGAAGCTCAAGCATCTTCATTCAGAGAGTTTATTTTAATCTTTTGAATTTCATCTTCATATCATTCATCATTTCTCTCCTTTTCCATCATCGTCAAGCACGTCTCAGCCGAGAGTCCAAGATTTCTGCTGAAGATACTGGAGGATTGAGACGTCTCTTTCTAGCACCTGTCGACTTGTAGAATCACAGGCTTTATGTTGAGTCTGTGATAGATGACAATGCTCCTCAACCATCGAGAAGTGTTGAGACTTGTCAAGTGGCGGGCGATGTTGGAACCCTGCATGATGTTCCAAGAGTGGCTGACTGAGTGTTCTTGTCCCGCAGAGATGTAAAGATAAGCTGAACTCACTGGCCATCTCGGTGATGAACCAGTGGCCCGGGGTCAAGCTGCGCGTGACGGAGGGCTGGGACGAGGACGGCCACCACTTTGAGGAGTCGCTCCACTACGAGGGCCGAGCCGTGGACATCACCACCTCGGACAGAGACAAGAGCAAGTACGGGACCTTGTCCAGGCTGGCTGTGGAGGCTGGGTTCGACTGGGTCTACTACGAGTCCAAAGCCCACATCCACTGTTCCGTCAAAGCAGGTACGGACATCACTTGATATATTGACATCTAAACACTCTTCTAAACACTTCTACCTGAAGGAACACACGTGAGACATTTAGGCCAAGATGCCACCAGTGCCCTTGAAAAGTGTTCTTCCATATATTAATTATAAATGTCAAACTATGAATGATGGATGTTGAAATGTAGCAGCTTGTTTCTCGATCTCAAATCGCACCATATTGTCTCTGGGTGGAAAACACGGTGCAAACCTTGTGACCAAAGAACTCATGAGTGGTACTTAAATATTGTATTATTTGAGAGAGGGTCTAGAGACAAGACCAGCGGAGCTGAACCTCAATCTAAACTTTTAAAATGCTCCTGCTCATTGGTGTTTAAATAACCTTATAAATCAAGATGGTGATGTTTTGTGGGTCTATGAAAAAAAAAAAGTTCAGTCTCTAGTTTTTAAATTAGGTCTTGAGATAAAAAAAACAGTGATAAAATTGTTAATCCATCAATAGGTTGTCTAAATAATGAATTGTGTTTTAATCACATTTTGTAGTGAGTTACGTAAACTTTGTCTGTTGTCACAAGTACTAACATGTACTTTGGACTTGTTAGGTGAGGCCTAATAAATCTTTGTAACGTCAGTTATTGGTGGAAGGTTCTGATATTAAAGAAGGCTTTTTTTGGATAAGGGACTATATATACATAATAATAATATATATATTCAACCAGTTTGTATGTTAGTTACATTTTAGAACAGCTGAAATAAATAGTTTTTTGTAAAGGACCATCATTAAAGAGTTGATGTTGATTTAATGTTCTGTTGGACAAATTATTTGTCTTCACTAATGTGTTCAACCACAGGGATGAAACTAAACATGTACTAATTAATAAATAAATGCTCTTCGTGGCTTATAAATAATTGATTAAGGGTTAAATAAAGTGTTTATGGGAGCAAAATTGAATATTGTGTATTATTTATTTGGCTTTAATCACACGTGAAAAGTCTGCTGCTTCTTTTTAATTGATAATAAATCCCTCATTAATCATTCAGCACACAAGTTGTGAGATCACAGCGTGGACAGGGCCGCAGTGTCATCCAGAGGTCATGCGACTTTACCAAAAGGATTTGAGGGGGAACAATGTTGAATCGCTCAGACTAAATCTGGTTTTCGGTTGTCACCTTATTTCATGCTCTGGAATCTCTAAACAAGATTAAAAGCCGGCAGATTGTGAGGGGAGGGTGTGTTGAGGCCAAAATTATTGTCATCAGAGCGAACAACAAAAGCAGAAGGTGTAGGAGAAAGAGGCACATTGATGTCCAAAAGGGACATTGGAAGAGTCCCTGGGCCCTCATTTAAATTCAAATCTACAACTTTGAGGCTTGGAAAAGTGGCTCCGCTGGGTAAATAGTAGTTGTGAGTCTCCTATTTGTGTGAATTGTCACATAGAGGTTCCTGCACCTGAGTAAATATAGGAAGAGGAGCTGGGAAAGGGGCCGAAGTGTTCTGATTCCGTCCACAAGCTGATTTAGAATCACAATGGCGGCTCTTTATTGGACTTTTTTTTAATTAAGAATAGATGAGCCGAGGCTTTCAGTCTCAGACGACGTGGTCCGAGTCAATACGCATTTGGCACCGAGGGGCCGAGACTATTATGCAAGAATGCATATTGGCCCCTGTGATGTGGAGGCGGGAAGGGACGAGGACACACAGGCGCGCATGACTGTTGTCGGTAAACACAATTCTAACTAAGATGTGGGCTTTTGGTGGAAGTTGTAGTGGTGCGTTTGAGGCGCCGCAAACTCGGAAATCTGCTTTTATCGCGCCTTAAAAACCGGTCCAAATGCTATCAAGGCGCAACACGTCATAGTTAACCAACATTATTGTAATGCCAAGAGATGACGATATTTACTTTGAGAAATCAAAGCGTCAGATATTTAAGGTTGGAGGGACAGCACCACTGTTGCGTTCAAAACACCTCGGAAAATTGAAATACATAGAACGCAACAGCGGATCTTGGGGTTAGTTTCTCAAACCGATACCTGTATATTGACATACATAACTTTTATCTGGAATGTAATTAAAGCCTATTTTAGTTTACCTTTTTTTGCATCAATCACTCGTTTGATGTTGCGTTCAAGCTATATCAGACACCTCAGGCTACTCAGTTTTTACCCATTGTGAAACTGTATCCCTTTTAAAATAGATACATGAATGTATGATTGAAATCTAGCGAATATTAGTACATTTAAATTCACTTTTAGAGATGTGAGCTTTTCTTTAGGTAGAACACTGTGCTTTACGACTGACTTGAATGCAGCCCAGACAACGGTCCAGGGCGCTCCTCGGATATTAACAGATTGAAGGGAGAAAGTTTGATTTCCTTTCTTAAAAACTGAACAATTACGAAAAGGTCCATCGAATTAAGTTCATTATTTTAAACCGCTTTTAATTCGGATTATCAAACACAGAGCTGTATCTCGGCATTATTCGGTATTCTTCGTGTGTGCTCGGGTTTCAGATAGTGTGGTTCATGTTGGTTATTGGGATTTTGATGTTTTTCTTTTTTTTGACAGAAAACTCAGTGGCGGCCAAATCAGGAGGTTGTTTCCCGGGCTCGTCCACGGTGACCCTCCAGGATGGATCCAATAAGGCGGTGAAAGACCTCCAGTGCGGCGACAAGATCCTGGCTGCGGACGAGGAGGGCAACCTGGTCTACACAGACTTCATCATGTTCATAGACCAGGAACCCACGACCAAGAGGGTTTTCCACGTCATCGAGACCCACACGGGTGAGAAACTCACCCTCACCGCCGCGCACCTCCTCTTCGTCATCCACAACTCCACGGACGCGCGGAGCTCGGCGGTCTTCGCCAGTCAAGTTCGACCCGGACAGAGCGTGTTCGTGCACGACCCGGAGCTGAGGGCACTGAAACCTGTGACCGTCAAACGGATTTACACGCAAGAACACTTGGGCTCCTTTGCGCCCGTGACCGCGCAGGGGACCGTGGTGATGGACCAGGTCCTGGCGTCCTGTTACGCAGTGATCGAGGACCACGACCTGGCGCACTGGGCTCTGGCACCCGTCAGACTCGCCCACTGGGTGTCCTCGTTCTTTCACCAGTCACAAGTGAGTGCACAGACCCAAGGGGTGCACTGGTACTCCAAGATCCTTTATCGACTAGGGACATGGTTCTTGGACAGCCATTCCATCCATCCACTCGGGATGTCCTCGAGTTGAATCCTCGACAAGGAACTCAAAGACTTAAATGTAGGACAAAGAAACTCCTCAAGTAGATTTAAACAAAACAAATAATAATAATAATAATGATGAAAAAAAAATGAACGAACAAACACGACAAAGCCCCCCAGCGGAGTTGGGATATTTATTTCAATGACTTTTGTATACATGTCCCCTTTTCAAAGAATGAACGGAGCCTTAAAAGTTTTGAATAATTTATTCTCACATGAACTGGCTGCTGACACACACACATACACACCCGCACGCACGCACACACGCACACACACACACAGGCGCACGCACACACGGATTCTGGAAGGGTGTGAGCGGCACATTGTGCATAATCTATTTTTGTATATCCTAAATAATTAAAAAAAAGAAAACTGAAGAAAAAAAAATCATAAAAGAATAAAAAGGACGACCATGTAGAAAGGAGCTAACTTTGACAGGCTGTAATGTTCATATGTGCATATATATATAAACACACACATATATATATGTACATATATATATATGTGCGCCTGACTGTTATATTTTGGGGACAGACTTCGCGGGGTTCCATAAATTATATTTTTATACACAGAATTGTAAATTAGATTTTGACAGATCGCTACCGAATCACATTTCGTTATTTGAAATAGTGTAAGATATGAGAATATATTTTAATTTAAAAAAAATGCAGTAGACGGGAAAACAAATGTTGGAGGATAAAAGAAACATTGTTGTACTGCTTGGTTTTATTCATAACTTTATTATTTTTGCTGTTGGAAACTGTTTGTTTACATTGTTGGAGAGGGACAGATATTCTGCCTCATGTCTGCATTCTCTTCTTTTCTGTTCTCCTTTTGCTGTTGTTGTGTTTCTATTCTCCTCTGAGAAAAATATCAAAATGCAGATTCTGACAATTCAGTATAACAGTTAAAACGTAGTGTTGAGACGGTTTCGTTTGAATAGATTAATAAGTAACCCATGTAAATGTACTAAAATGTATTTTTCTTTTCATATTTTGTAATAGGGAGATAGTTTTATAGAAATGACCTGCGGCAGATGCACAGTTTGGATAGTCTATATAGCCAGACCATACCAGTTACTTTCATAACAGGGCGATGTGTCGAAAAATGTCTAGAGTTTATTATTTATATGTTTATTACAAAATGAGATAAAGAAAATCTTCAAACTCGCACTGGTCACATGTCTTGGTCTGTGTTTTTCGCACTTTTGTGGAACATCTTTCATGAGTTTTACCTCTTTGCGGAACTATTCCTGGTTTCCAAATTTTCGCTTTGAAGAACCTTTTGCATGCTTGCGAAATGTTGAGAGCTCTTGTCAGATTTAACGAGGCTTGCCCTCTGCAAATAATCTCGCAGACAAATTAAACACAAGTGTGTCTGTTGGGCCGAAATGCGCTTCTAGGTGTCTGCAGTCAACGCCATCCGTCAGTCGGAGTCGCTGCTATCAGTTGAAGATGGTTTGCAAGTGTTTATTATGATATTCATGGAAATCAAAACAACGTCGAATGTCTCACATTTCTCAGTTATGGTGCAGGCTTGAAGATCCCCGGCTGAAAGCGACGCGATGGCCCTTTTGTAGGACAACAGTGACACCTTGTGGCGATTGAGAGAATCGCAGATTCATTTAGACAAAAAACAACTGTTGAACGGTTAGTAAAGTGGCTTATTTTTGTGGATCAATAATTAAATCACAATTACACAACAATCCAAAAAGCATTCACAACAATGTCAATAACAAGTACCATCATTTTAAAAATGTAATATATTGTAGACAGAGTCAAAAATAATAGCACATCTAAATTTTTCGTTTTTTTCAAGCCACTTTTGTTTGTTGTTCAATAAGTTTAAAACAAATCAGACCATTGATTAATAATTGACAAACTGATCAGTCAGAACATGAACACCACGTGTCTCTGTGGATATTTGTGGACAGTAAAAGCTTTAATGTTTTCAAAGAGGACCAGAATAAAGGTTGATTTACCTCAGCTGTTGATGACGGCCTACAAAAAAGCCCCGGCTCTATTTTAAAGAGACATTAGTCTCAACTACACCCAACAGATAATCAAACTACGGCTATTGTTAAACAGACATTAGTGTTACGGGTTTACCTTCTGTATTAAATTAAATTATGATCTAAGAACTTGTGTTTGGTGAGTAGGTTGTTTGTCGACCATTAATACAAGCTCTGAGAAATGGATGTTAACCCATATATTTTTTCATGAATAACAATTTAGAATTAGTTTGTCATTGATGTGTATAGAAATGTTTCTGCATGTTAAACAAAACAAATAATAAATACAAGATATTCGTATAATCCATTCATACGTGCTTATGGATGGATGAATCCATAACGATGGCTGAAGTCAAGCTTCAGGAAGCAGTATTTGAGACGTCGCTGAGGTTGAGATAAGAGCCACACCGATCCAAAAACGATCAAACCCTTGAAAACTTGAAGAGGCCCAATAGCACCTGAGCACTGTTTCAACACGAGCAGGAATTTCAGGTCGCCCACATTGTGTTAAGTTGTTGATATTGTGAGGTGGAAACTAGAGGGAGGGTCAAAGTGGCCCATCACTGACGGCACCGTGACCTTGGGTCCCGGGGAGATACAAAAGCATCGGCACAGGGCGGCATTCCTCAGAGCAGGTAAACAGAGCCTCCTCTAATCCCTCCGGGGGCCCTCGAGTCTGCCGCAGCTCAACAACGGCTTTTACAAATGTTGACATTTGCAAACATGAACAGTCTGGCATTCTGGAAAAACAAAACTTCTCGTTTCTAAGTCGGAGACACATCGACAAATGGCAGCAGATTTTCTGTCCGGGCAACTACACTCGGGAGGGAGGGGTGGGGGAGAGCGAGAGCGAGCTGTGAGTCAGATATTGAATCATCTCGCCAATTGTAATGAAAATTAATCATTGAAACAAATTGTTTAAAGGGAAGAAACACTATTGGGAGTTAAAGTGACAGAACAAGGATTTAAGTTAACATCATTATACTACAAGGTAGCCATGGCAACAGGATGCGTTTTCATTGACGTCACAAAAGTTGATCTACACATTTAAATACAAGAATATAAACAGGTTTTTACAACATTAATGTCGCCCACCAAACCCTATAGTTAATATTTTGGCCAGATGAGTTGAACAGGACTCAAGATTGACATCAATAGGTTATCCATTCATCCATCCATTCTGCTTATGGGGCAGAAGACAAGACTTTACTCTGCCCAGAAATCTCCCGTCAAATGGGAGATGTCAGGGCCTCCTCCCAGTTTCACATAATCCCAAAAACCTCACTACATTTGCGACCAGGTGGCTCATCTCATTCCAATCCATAAAAAGGACAGTCCAGATACCATTATTTTAGCAAAATGGGTCTGATACAGCAAGCCCATAATAGGCATTCTACCGCATGACCACCAAACTTGAACACCAAAGCTCTTCAGCAATGGGTCACATTTGTTTGCATTCAACAGAACTTTTGGAAGCCTCCAGGAAAAAACAAACCATTAAGAGCTTTTTCTCGTTCTGTAAAAAAAAAAGAAGCTACAACTGTTGCGGCACGGCTGGATCCATGTGTTCACGTCAATGCAATTACATAGCTCTACCAGTGGAGGGAGCCTTAAACAAATATGTAAAATCTTTTGTAGTGTTGCTTTAAGCAAGACCGTAAATATTGAATGCAGGACATGAAAATATTAATATCTAACCCTACAATACATTAAAGTTTATGTTGAGTGCCACTAGTACTAAATACATTTGGCCAAAAATCTTAACTTAAGTCTGAGCAGTATTAAGACAACCAAGTGGAAAATCAGACATTTTGACAAGTAACACCAACAAACAATGAAAAACACAAGCAAAAAGTAACTTTGAATATCATTTTTATTTGATTTTCTTGTAATCTTTACTTTGTTTTTCATGATTAAGATTTTTAAACAAATCCAAGGAAATTACAGCTTGATATTTTCTCAACACAAACATTTGATGAAAAAGTTTGTAAAACAGTTCTTCACATTCATACTTCTCAGTTTTCCAAGAGATGTGAACACGTTTTGTTTGGTTGACAACAGTGAGTTAAGAGTCTGCATCCTTCACAAAAGTTGGAAACCTCCGTCCAGAAAAAAAACAAAAACAATCTTGGAGCGTCATCATGCTCGACACACAGGTCTGAGCGTCATTCAACAATGGCAGCGGCGTCGTGGAGAAGAAGATCGACAAGTTAAAAGGAACAGCAGGAAAAGTGGGATGAAAAAAATTGCTGATTAGGGAAGAGACAGAAGAAAGTGTTATCTTCTCTCCAAGGTCAGTCGCTGTGAAGCTTGGAAAGAAAACATTTAGACAGGAAAGAACGGCACAAGTGAAGATCTCTGAGGGGGAAAATGTATGTTATAAAAGATATCAACAGAATCATTTGTCAATCACATCAAAAATGGTTCAATGAAGACGGTGTCTAATGTTATTTAATGTCCTATGATCTATTTAGATCTACCCCAGATCTCTCATAGTTGTCTGAGCTTGTCCCACTACCTAAGGAAAACATTCAAGTGAACACATTTTAAAAAAAAATCTTTTATCCCTTACTCACTACACAAAAAGTATACCCCATCACTCTTGAACAATCTCCCAGCGGCTAAATGTTGTCTTTTAATCCTAACACTTTGACCACGACGAGCAACTTCTTATTTTTTTTACAAACCACTTGTAGTGACGACCCGTACAGACAGGGAACTTATCTTGGAAAAACTTTACAACTAAACTGCTCGTCAATATCTAGTTTAATGTTTAAATTACTCTGCGTTTACCATTGCTTTTTTAGAATATTTAGATACCAAAACTATATATTTGTGAAAGAAATTAATGGAAATACATGAGGGCTATGACTACCATCTTGTTTTATACTGGTTAACTCTTAAAATATTAAATTCTAAGATGTTATTTTCGTCAGTCAAAAGCTCTAAAGGTTATTGTACAAATAAATGAAATGTAAATATAGCTTCTCTTCATTCAAGCTAGCATAAGTATTTTGTGGAAACTGAAGTTAACCCCGTCAGAAACACAGGACTCTGTTAGATGATCTTTGGGATAAAAAAAGATTAGAAGTCCAGCACAGGAAGTCAACTACAAAAATGGAGAAAATAAAATTATTTTGAATCTGCATGCAACCGGTTTAATCCGTTTTTCCTGTTGAAAGAGAAAAAGGAGTTAATCTTGTGCAACCCAATCCCAGAGCCACCACTGTGAGAGTCAACAATCACTGCCATGGTGAGGATTTCATAAATGAACAGCAGAACAATTAATAAACTGGCGACACGTCAACCTCAGGAGCAACACAAGGATTTGTGCAGAACCTGAGAAATTCTTACTCAAAAGATACAAAGAGATTCAATATGAACCTGTTCTGGAATTACAAGACCAACTGTCTCATAACATCTTGGCTTAGTCTAACATTGTTAGTACGGTTATTAAAAATCCACAGGATTTAAACCATTGGCACCAAAAAAAAAAGATCTGGTGTAACACAGAACATTGAAATGACAAGTCGCTCCTCTACATCGGCACAGAGAATGCATCACTGCATGAGGACAATATTTAGAAAAAACCTTGATAGCAAGAACACTCAATGCTGGTAACTAATGGTAGATCGAGAAGGGAATTGCCACTTCACATTTGAAGATAATCCAGAGGTAATTTGAGTTAGTATAGGTAGATTGGTGATGTCATTCTAATGCATAGACAAGACTTAAAAACACACCTTGCATCCAAACAAGGCAGAGGGTTGGTGGATTACGACAGCAGCACCACAAAGGGACATTTTAAAATGGCAAACTGCTCTCTTTGGCTTACGAACCACACAAACTGAGATTTTTTTTTTTTTTTATGTGAAAATAAGTGTGCATTCAACTTCTTCCAAACTCATGTCATTTTAATCTGTCGTCTAAATCTTTAGAAAAAGATACAAATAAAGAGAACATTAAATAAAACATTGATGTAGACAAACAACCAGTCACACCTGTGTACACCTGTACTTCACTATTTAGCAATCGTGCATTAACATGGCATCACCAGAAGGAGTTTCACCCCAAAAAATACCTTTCAACTTTAATTTAAAGTGGCATTTCCCTTTATCTGTATGAAGAACCGTGTCTAGTTTGATGAAACCTTCCTTAGATTTCACTAAAATGCTTTTAAAAGCCCCGTTAACATATCACACACAACCACCAGGAAGTGACTTCAACCGGCTTCAAATACTCGCTTGTTCACGGTATATTGGCCATGTTTTTATTTTTTTTTGTTTGCTTTACCTCAAGTCTGATTCTTTTTGAAACTTCTTTAACAAAAAAAAAAAAGAGTTTCAATTATTATTGACTTTAGCTCGTGATAAGATACACATCTTTGAATGTCCGGACAACAACACCTTTACATAGCATCATTTGTAACGACAGTGGTGGAGAACAAGTTGAGGTCTTAAGTAAACGACTAAGTGGACAATGGTTGCAACCCTCGAGATTCTGTCATAGATGCCCGTTGACATCTGAATATTGTATATAGATCACTTTGCACCCGTCAAGACAAACACGTGGAATTATTTACTTTACGGGAACGCCCTATTGTATTCCAGATGCTTTTGCAGCACTTCTTTAAACTAAAACAAGTCAACAGTGACATTCCTGGGGTAAACAACGGGTCCTTGTCATCTATTCAACATTTAACTTGAGGGAAAAAAAATGGCTGCTAATCATTTCATTTGAAGGGTGAATACTAACGTTTTATTATCAAGGCGCCTGTGTTGGAAACAATAGAGGTTTCTACCTTTAGATACAACGAGCTCAAGAAATGAAAGAACCATCAGTCCATGTGGTTAGATGTCATCTCTTAATAATCTGAGAGGTAATTATAAAAGCTTGAAATAAAAAATAAATATGAAAAACCCTCAACCATCTTCAAATGCTACAAATGAAACAACATTTACATGTTCACTTTACATTGTAAATGTACAAATTAGCTAAACTAATACGAATTAAAAAGACAGTTAAGATTTCAAAACTAACCATAACGACAAACTGAACAATTTACAATGAAAGCAGAAACTCCGCATCTCTAGGTCATCACTTTATAAACGGAAAGTCACATGGAATTAAGGGAAATTATATTCCTCAGCACTAGGTGGTGCCATTTGTCCAGAAACTATCTTGGCTAAAATGACGCGAAATCCAATTCAAATAGTGATACGATGCTGCCATCTACAGGACGACTTATCACTAGAATCCCAGGTGATATAAAGTTTAAAAACCTAGGTAGTTGGGGGCACTGAGCGCAACTCAAGAGGAGAGCAACCATTATCCCGCGATGAGCTCTTAGCACTCTCCAGTTTATTCACAAACACAACCTTCTAACTTAGTAGTAACACATTTACACATTTTACAAGAAGCTGTATAATAAAGCCAACATGCCTCTAATTCACAAAGCTGTGTCCATTGTTTGAGTAGTCCCAGGGCAAGCTCCGTTTCCATGACGATGTTGAGTGGGAGCCCGCACCGTTTCGAAGAGACGAGTCTTCACACGGCGATTCCCAACTTCACGGAGCTCCTCATCAGTTAATCAGAGAAACGTCAATGTGGGACAAATCGATCATGCGCCTGTGTGATAATAGGAATATTACAGAAAGGCTGAAACTCCATCTCACTATGGGGAATGAGGATCGAAGGCACACTAATGACTTAATTATCATGTATATTACATTGAAATAAGTATTGATTACCTGTGGAAGCTCGTCTGAAAATTGACTGCATGCTGGGGATTGACGAAGGTGGCTATTGCTTTCCTCTGCTGCGGAATCATTTTACACATCTGTAAATCGATAACCACAGACATTAGTTAAGGGAGGAGAGTGAGAGAGGGAACAAGGAGAGCGAGAGGATGGTTTTCCTATTTACCAAATGACTCCAGTAGGGGGCAGTATTAGATTAGTGACAACATAACAGACTCAGGCTTCATTTTCTACCTGCATTTCCTACTTTTACATTCCATTATTTTAAAGAATGAGTTCAGATTATGAATATGTCAAGAAAAATCTAAACAGCGTAAAATAATTTAACAAGATGAACCTGAGCAAGTGTCAAATACATAACATTATGGTGCACACGTTCATTTTTCTTAAAGTTAATACATTTGCAAGCATGACTCTTATAACTTAGTTATTTAAGTTGATGTGACCCATATTCTGCAGACTGACTGACTATAACCATGACACTAAAAATATATCTGAACATGTGTTAGAAAAAGGAAAATGGCCTGAAACACAAAACATTTTTTTTCCCAGGGTTACAGAAAATCATGTCTTTGTCTGTCCATCTCAGGAATATAGAGATCATTACTTTGGGGATTTAATAAACGTTTGATAAATGTAGCACGGTTGTAACGATGCTCTTTTTCACCTGCACTTCTTTCTGTTCGGAATTACATTGTACTTTCTTTTTTTCATTTAATTAGATTCATTACAATTGAATGCATCTATACCAGGGGTCGCAAACCTTTACCACTCAAAGAGCCATTTGGACCCATTTCCTACAGGAAAAAAAAACTTTTTTGAACTTTTAAATTAAATATAATGCCGTATAATGTTCACTTACTTCGTTTTCCTCTATGTTATATACAAACAAACTATAAACAACATGAAGTTCACCCATAAAACTTCACTCATTTTCTTCTCACTCTCCTGTCATCTAAGGCTGTAATCTGTTCCTTTTTAGAGTTTAAGATGAAAATGTATGATCAGCAACTGGAGCTCTTTATCTGAGCTCCAGTCGCTACATTAAAATGAACATACATTTTCATGATGAACTGACTCAACTTTGTTATCCACTCTTTTTTTATGTAAAGCACTATGTGACTCTGAAAGGTTATATACATTAATGTACATCATAAGAATTGTATCATCATCATCATCATCATCATTAAAATAATTTTGGGTAATGGAGAAAACTAAATAATAGGACAATAAAAATAAAATGATTTGCTATCAAACTTAACATTATTTATGATAATGTAAATGTCTGTAACCGACTGACCTGCTGAAAAATATAAAATATTTTCTATGTAGGCTAAAAGAAATTGTAGTTTACCAGGTATCCTTTTTTTTAGGTCTGCACAAATTTTACTTTTTTTTTTGGAACAAAATAAAGTAAAATTATATGACTTATTTTAGAAAACTCCGCAGGTCGCAGACCCTGGATCTATAGACTATAGAGATGAACAATACCAAAATATTACCTTTGACATAAATTAAATTATTTGGCTTTCATGCTGTGTGGATGTGGGTCAAAATCTGTGGCAGGAAGCAGTTGCTACGTACCTCTATTGGGCCGACTGATCTCAACAGAGTCCTCAGTTGATTATCAGTTATGGATAAAGAGAGGCCCTGGATGCTGACCGATCGTAGTCCGGTTGCTGGGGTCTGATTCCCTCCTTTGTTCTCATGCCCAGTTTGATGTGGTGTGGCGGTGATGCCTCTTCCACGACCCCTCTGACCTCCACCTCTACCCCTGCCACGTCCCGAAACAACGACCTGCAACATCATCAGAGTCAATCAGAAGAAGGTAAATCCAGCTTCTCCGACATTTTATTAGGGATTGTAGACTCTGTGCTGCTTGTGAGCAAACATTTCTCTTCGGCACCGAGATTGACTTATCATATTTCAGCATAGAACACGAACGTCAGAACATGAAACACGTGCAGCAGCATATCTTTATACCAGCAAGAGTTTGATAGGTATATTTCTGAGGAGGGGGGGGAGCAGGAGATGGTGGAAGTGCATGTTGGCGTGTGTGTGCCGCATGCGTGTCTCAGATCATAAAGGGAGAGAAGCCAAGCAGGCGTCATGGTGGCTGCCTTACTCTCTCAGCATCAGTGAATATGGGGAGTGCGACAGCAGCGTCGTAGTGACAGGTATGCTGAGAGGCCAGGGGGACCCAGTGTAGCCTCCCCGTGTTACAACTCCGTCATCTTGTTGCAACTCCTCCACTTGGACTGCAGCTCCAAAGCTACATGTGTATCTACTCACTACTCTTAGAAGGCTCCATGAGAAAGAAAAATAAATGTGCAACATCTAAAAAAAACTCTTGCCGGGGCAAGTGGACCTCTCATCTGTGCAGATGTTCCATCATGTCAACCAATTAATAAAACAGGGGAGGGTAGTGAAAGAAAGAAAGGCGTGGAGAGAAGGAGCTTGGGGCCAAAATCAACATATGTTGTGGGGGGTTGTTCAATCACAAGAATAAAGTAGAGGCAAACAGAATTTAACATTCATTAATGACCTTATATCATCTCTCTTTTAAATTAAAGCCTGTTAATAAAATGATAAAGTTCATCAAAAACATGTCAAACGACGAGGTCATTTAAGGTTGAAAAGATACATTTTGAGCTGCGGTTGAAAATAAGAAGCAGATTTCTTATAAAAAGGAACCATGAAAACCAATTTTAAATTCACATTGTTCCAAATGAAATCACAGAAATCCTACATTGGACTTTTGGAGAGCTCAAGATTTTTTCTTAATGGTCTTTTAAAAGACAATTATGGGGGAAATCACATTTTATTCATTGTTCACATTGATTCCGAAATAGATATTTAAGTTGCAAAAAAGTGTAGAGGTTGCTGTGGTAAAAATGAAGGCATACTCGGTTCTGTGGCAGGGTCCCATGTCCTCCCTGTGGTCCTCCTGCCGGATCCTGCTGACCCATCATGGTGACCGTCCTCTGAACACCCTGGTTGACTGTATTTGCTGAACTTGTGACTGACTGGGATGTTACACCTGCAGAATCAGCCTGGATGAGAATAAGAGAGAGACAGAAATTACTAACTTTAAAACTCGCATGGAAAAAGGTTCTATTATGTCACTTAAGTTTGTCAGATCATCAATCCCTTCCTTAAAGTGTGATCAAACCTTAATTTAATTACTTTTTTCAGAGGTGCTTCGCCACTGAGAAGATTTAGAGATCTCATTCATCATAATGAAATCCTGTATATTTATATGCATATGTATGATAATTACCATTTTAAAAGTGTCTTTTTAATACGGCACTTGCTCTTTCTGAAGTTCTATCATTTGAAGTAAGACTATCATTTCAGTCAACCATTTCATGCATTTTATCCAAACGTTAGCTTGAGAATATAATACTGATATTAATCCAGTCCAAGGTGCAAAAAATGTTGGGACCACAGTACTACCATGACAACATAATCTGAAATTCAATAATTCTTCATACTCACTAAGAGAAACATTTAAACATACAAGTTCATTAATTAGAAGTACATTTTAAATAAACCAAAGTAAATAAATGACGACTAATCTAGGAAAGTCTAATTGAGTAAGATGTATGCATATCGGCAAGCGAGGGCAAATAAAGTGAGTCTTGTAACAAAGATAATTCAATTCCACCTTAAAATGTTGACAACAATGTTTTAAATAAATACAGATAAAACATTCAGAAGTGACATGTTGACACACAAGAGAGAGCGTAAAGAAAAAAAAATAAAGTGCTGCCTCTCCAGCCGAAGCCCTTTCAGAGATATTTTGCAGAATAAAGATCAAGCCAACAAGGTGATGGGCTCATTATCAAATAGAGTCACAGCTCAACTACGGTGACATATGGGGAGGAATTGAAGGTCGTCGCTTGCCAGACTCTACAGAGAGATGTGGCAGATCAATACAGGAGAAGAAAAGAGACGATATCTCCGACCCGTCCCGTTGAGAGTAAATGGATTAATCCCTCCTATAGAAATCACAGCTCCCGTTTGCAGCCATCAAGTGCTAAGCTGCTTCACAGCGAAGCGACGGCAGCTCGATGTGTACCCCTCCCCCGTACAGCGCCCTCCTCCGCGCTGGCTTTTGTGTCTTGTGTTGCTTTCTATTATCCCTGATGAAAATATAATTTCCCTCTTATCTCTCCGCCTAAGCTATTTAAATCCAAATCCTCAAAAGTGGCAACTTTCTTACACAGGTATTATACGGCTTGTTCTAAACCAAGGAAGATTAATTACAAGGGCCTTAGATTGGCATTCTTTTGTTGCCTCACACCTGAGAGCTGCTTTGATGGGAAAAATACCTGAGGGATAACGGAGAGAGAGACAGAACAGAGAGGAGATAACATTGTCAAGATACCGTTGATGACAGAAGAACAATGTGGACGGGCATCCAGGGAATCTGCTTTTCACCGCGCAACAGACCTCAGCAGTTTCCGTGTCTCTCTCCCTCTACTTTTCAAGCGGCCGCAAATCAGATAGCTATGCACAGGTTTCATTCATGCCCTGACACACAGTTATCTTCATCAGCAGCCCCACTGTGATTTGAGCTGGATCCTTAGGGAAGAAGCGGGAAAGCTGCTTATTCTAAATGACACTCGTCAACATGCCTTACCAGTGACGAGGATGGATGTTTAACATGCAGCCTCTGTGCCTTTTAATGAAGATTAATGGGCAATTATAACTGCAGTATGAAGTTTTTGGAATCAACATAAGAAGGCAGAGATCTGGTAGAAAACTTTTAAGCCAAAATCCTAACAAGAACCATTTGGTCAGACGTCACACCAGTGTAAAACACTGACACCCAGTTAGTTTACCCGGCCAGAACACCTCAAGGCATATCAAACAATGGTCATGTCTAGGCACGACGTTCAAAAAGCTGCATGATATTGGTTTCAATGTTTAAGAAATACAGCATTAGTTCATCATTTTGATTAAATCACCCTTCAGATAAATACTTTTGTTAGGGCGCTCTGCTCTTCGACTCAAGCTGCAGCTGTACACATTCATCTTTAGAATCTTTCCACCATGGACAAAAGAAGTAATTATATACGAGTTTGGAATGAGAACAGTAGTATAGAAACTCGTTTCTGTCAGTAGAAAACACATCTGTCCTTAGAAGAGGACTTCAACCTTTAAGTACAATGACAGGACGTCTCCAACTTTGGAAATAAATGTCAAAGTGCTCTTTAACGTCTAAAGCATAGAGTTTAAGGGTAAAACGAGCATTAGGACATTGAAGCTTTAATATCAGTTCCCCAAACTGAACCTTTGAAAGTCTTAACAGATCAATTTTGCTAAAATAACACACATGGATAACATCTTGTCAAACCTATAGGTTAGACAGATCTGAGATTACAAAATGGACAGTCTAGGGGCAATAATTGACCTTTAAAGCCAATTTGTTTGGTGTCTGGATCCCTTGTGGTAGAAATTAGATGTAGGGCATCAAATAAATGTTGGACGCGACATATCAAGTGTCATGTTGAAACAAATCATATACTCACGCCTGCTGAAAGTTTGACCACTCTGATTTTCTGTGGAATTGGCTGAGCCTCGTTCGGAACCTTCACTCGCTGCATGACAGTTCTTTTAGCTCCAGGTTTAAGTTCTTGGGTCTGTGTTGCAACTCCTGCAGGACTCAAAAGAGTGTTCCTTTGGGGAATATTAGTCAACTGTGGCTGGTTATTCAGTTTGTTTGGACTCAGAAGAGCACTGACGTTTCTTCTTTGCTGTTGTTGATTTTGTTGACTCAGCAATTGTTGAGGACTTGGTCTGGGAGTTTGTTGTGGCTGAACCTCCTGGCGGACCTTCATATAAGGAGGTGGCATATTTAACTGAGCAGCACCATTGGGAGGAAAGGGATTCCCTAGGATAGAATTATCTGGCAATTGGTTGAATGGTTGCTGTGCTCTTTGAGGAAATTGTCTCTGTTGTTGCGTCTGGAATTGCGGCCTTTGGTTGTGCTGCTGTGGTGGTTCTGGTCCAGGATGTGATGTGGGCAGGTTATGTTGAGGCATGATTTGAGCTGGGCTTTGTGTTGCGGCGTTTGATTGAGAGTTCATCCTTTCCAACAACTCTTTCTTCCGGACCCCAGCCTGAATTTGCCGTCTCATCTCTTTCTTCTTCAGGATCTCTTCTCTTAGTCGCTTCTGCTCCTCGATCTTCAAGCGGTATTGTCGTGTCTCTTCATCCTCGTCAGGGTCCTGGGTCAGTAAAAACATTTAAAATAAATACATCAACCATTGTGCACTTTGAACTAACAGAAAGCCAATTACAAATGGTGCACTATACTATAGTTATATAGTTATTGTTATAGAATTGTCTGAAAATCAACTAAAAATCTAAATGATCAATAATGGCATTACTTTTTTCACTGGATTACATTATGATGGGATTACAGCACTACTTACTAAATTAGGTTCAAACTGTTTTTGATCATATAATTAAATGAACAGATTACCACATTTAGAAAGAAATGAGATCAAACTTTATGAAAAAACATTTCTTTGAAATTTGGATTTCTTATATATCCAATAGAAAAAAAAATAAAGACGACATAATGGCATTTAATTTGCATCAAATTTGCGATTTCTTTTTTGATTGTGTGTAAATGTTGGTGCCATAATCAGTTGCATCCAAAAAACAAAATATTTAAACAGAGCCAAACATTTCAATAAAAGTATAAAATCAAGTCTATTCGTCTAAATCCCAGCTGACCTGTTTTATCACGCATACTGGGGGAGTTGGGAATTCGCTCTTTATCACGATCCTTCCTGCTCCCTCAGGCTGTGAAGCTGTCTTGGCAAAAACTGTGGCGTGTTCTCTGCCACCACCAGGTGCTAGGCGCGTGTTCTGATGCATTCCTTGCGTTGCCTTGGAAACAGGCCTCACATTGGTGGCAGTGGGGCGGGAGCTGCCGTTGTTGGTGTTGTCAGGTGCTACAGGGAGCTCCCGTAGGTTGCTGTTGCGCTGAGGATGCATTTGCTTGGATACAGGTGTGCTCTAGCAAATGAAAATATTACCATGAACATCTTCTCCTCAACTACATTTTCAAACACAACAATTAACCCGACTATGCATTACGTCCATGTTCTTTTTAACTGTAATATGACAAGTTAATACAGACTTCCTGTCCATCTCCATAAGCCAATATGATAATCACTTACCATCCTTTGCCTTTTGGACATGTTGCGCTGCTGGAGGTTCTGTGGGCGGGGAGAAATCTGCCTCAGGCTACTATGTGTCTGCTGTTGATCGAAGGGATTCTGTCCATGATGCATCGCAGGATGAGGCTCATTATGATTAAGCTGTTGATGGTGATGGGGCATCTCCTGTCTGTGATGCTGTTGATGTTGCTCGTGTTGCATGGATGGATGGGATTGCATGGAGTCTTGATGGAGAAGTTGGGGTCCTGGTGGGCCATGCATCATGGGCTAAAGATGTAAAGGAAAAAGTCAATAGGGACCACTTTCAAAACAAATGACCATTTAACAAAACATAAAAGTCACTTTTCTAGGACTCGGTGACAATAAAACATTACCGATACTAAATGAAATATGGCCAGACATCATTAGAACATCTCAACCAGTAGGAGAAAATGATAACACGCTAGAAACACGCAACATAGCTTTACACACACACAGGCCAATAGTCATGAGAGGATAACAGGAATCTAGGCAAAAGTTCTCATTGCACTACCTCATCGTAATTCCCACCCGTCTGGACATACACAGAATAACATATTTTTAACTGAAATATTCTCTAATCTGAATTAATTTGTGCTCAATTGACAAGTAAAAGTTTATAAATAAGATTTTTTTTTTTAAATGTACCTGTGTGAATTGTCCAAGCATCTTAAGCGCTCTACAAATATAAATCAACAACTTACTTTTGCTCTTGTTAAGAGACACAAATAATTGAAAATACCACCACTAGAGGGGGCTCTTGTCTGTGTCTCATTGTAATGGCACATTTTTTCATGAGCACTTTGCAGTTAATATGAAAACTGCTTTGATTTATTCATGTGAAGGTGTTTACAAAAACAAATTTTTCTCTCATAGAATTTAAATAATCGGAGGCAAGGCTATTGAAATCTACGGGACTTTTTAGAAAAACATTTAGATTGTGGCAAACACTTGAGGTGTAAAATAACTTACTCTTACATGTCGTACCTGCATCCCAAAAGAACCCTGAGACGGAGGGAAAATATTCCCCTGTTGGCCAAAGGGTTGGCGAGGGCTCATGAAAGGCCTTGGTTGACCTTGTTGATTCAAGCCCATTATACCCTGATGACTTTGATGAGGAGGAAGGTTTGGTCTCTGTGGTTCTCTTGCAAACATTCCTGGCAGACCCTGCTGATTAAAACCCGGTCCTGGAGGTCCAAAGCCTATGGGCCCTTGGCCTGGGAGATGTTGCTGCTGATGGATGTTGTTGTGGTGATCATACAAGTGCTGGCCAGGATAAAGTGATGAATCGGGATGGTCTGAGTACACAAAAATAATGGAGATGTTCAACGGTCATCATTTCTCAGTTCATCAGCAGCTCTTGTGGCACATAAATCATGTCATACAGGGCAAATTCAATAATCCACTTCATTAATGTGACCTGGCATGATATGCATTTCCATACTGGAAATGCTAAATTATTTTATGTTTAATGCAATTTACCCACAGCTCATTCAGATGTATATATACACACAAACACGCACACATGCATTTAACATGAGTCTCGCTAATACAACAGCTCCAAGAAGCTGGCAGCATACCCTGTAGGTAAACAGCCAGAGGTGATGTGGAATCAGCTTAAATATGCTAAGAAAGCTTTGTAATGTTTGTCAAGGCTGGGCTTCGAACTCACCTCCAATAAAAAGGCCCTCTCTGTCCTGCGGGCCGAGATGGGGCTGGTTTCTAAAGGGTTCCATGTGATGGGGCAGCCGCTGGGGCTGACTAAAATTACCTGGCATGTTCTGATGGAAGTCTCCCAGTCCCTGGAAAAACAAAACCTCATGAATAACGGTAACTCAATAATTACAAACATATTAGACAAATGTAAAATGGGAATTGGTTGAAAATTCGGGCAGAAAATGTGCTTAAATGAAGGCTGGGTTCATTAAATACACTGCAACTTGACAAGAAAATATCAATATGTATGCCAATTTTAACCAAACCCTTCAGCATGCATTTTTAAAAAGGACTTGTGCTGGTTGAGGCTTTTTTTTAAATTTGGAATAGTAATATAATTAAATGAGCATTTTTTAAATGAGCATAGTTCCTGCCACATTGTATCTTCACCAATGTTTTGAATCATCTACTGCACACTTCTCTTCATCCATCAGGTGTATTAATCTAGATATAAACCTTGTAATCCCCCTTTGAAATTATTTATTCTCGTCGCTTTTATTCCATTAACATTCATCTTTGTTCAAAAATTACCTGCTACTCAACACTTGGTCCTTCTTGCCTCTACGAACCTATTGTAAATTACTTAAGATGCTATCAAGCTTTAATCCTTCTTTAGTCTACGGCTGCGTGGCTGTATTTAGAAAAAGACGTGCTGGAGTGATCCGAGTCCCAAAACTTGCTTAACAGAAAGTTAATCAAAGAGGCTTACAGAGTAGAGGAATCACAATGGTGCTTCTATTATACTGTTCTGAAAGGTCATATAGACAAGGTTTCTCACAATAAGCGCTCGGTGTCCATTTAATACGTCTTAAATAATACAGTTCATCCTCACACCTCTAATCCTTGATAAAACAGCCCATCACTCGATCACAGATTCAGAGCTGTGCCCAATTACGGAATAAAAGATGGAAAAAAAAAGAGAAGAGAATGATAATCAAAACCATTAATGATAAGACAAATGTTAGTTTCTTTCTGAAAGATTCTTATACCAAAGCTTGAAATAATTATCAAAGTATTCAAATATATATCTTGACAGCAGGTCAAAGCATACAAGACATAAGAATAACAATTTAAATAGCTTATTTGCAATTGTGTATACGATTGGTGTGTTTGATCAGTAAAATATCATCACAATAAGCTTTACAAAAGCTGTATATACATTTTTAAACATACTGCAGGCCCCAATATTAATGAATAGGATCGAATATTAGCCACTTTGTTTATCAAGAACCTTAAATACTCAGCTTTCCTTTTCATCACCAACGAATCCTTTAATCGTTTCATATTATACAGAAACATTAACATAATAGTTATAATATAGATTTATCTTGTTTAAGTCATCGATTGACTTTGCTAAAGGAAACCATTTACCCATTATAAATAGCCATGGTTAAGCACAAACTATTAAGCCAAGGTGTTTCCTATAACCCATTAATAGGAGATCAAATAGTTAAATTTCTTTACAAAAGAGGCATGAATATTTTAAATCTGGTAATAAAAAAGAGCCAGTGACCCACCCCTGGCTACCCATTTTAAACAATTAAATTTGATGGTATGATAATGTATGATAATGAGTAATAAAGGTGCCTACTATTAAATGGGATGTCACTTCCTTTCGAATAGTTTCCGTGGCAACAGAAGTCTAAATGGGATTGACAGCTGGGGATTCCAAAACTGCAGTTCATCAATCAGGGCGACTTAATACCATTCCGACTCCACCTTAACGGTCTGATGAGGTAAAAAGGGCTATAACATATATATATAATAATTTGTATTGCTATAAAACTGAACAATGAATAACTATACAGGTGAATATTTTGGAACATAGGTGGATTCCAGTGAATGCTATGGCAGCTACCGTACTATTCTGAGTGTGATTGGATGCAGTCCTTTTTGAAAAGCCAATTTACATAATTCCATAAAATACACTTTGCAGCAGGATAACGTTGTTGTTCCACTGCCACCTGATGCCTGGATTTCATTTACTTGATCCATTTACATTTGACATTAGTTTCAGTCAATATGTAACAATTGTTCATTTTATAGATCATTAAAAGAATCAATTGGCTTCATGACGACTCCATCTATAACTGTATTTTGTCTTTCCTTTAATGAGTAAAAAGAATATTTAGCCGGCAACGTTAGTGTCCTTGAATGCAAGTTATAAAAATATAATCCCTCCACAATTTTGTTAGGAATCTATTGCTGTGACATCTGAAAATATTCCTCAACATGGATTTTGAGAAAAGTGAAGCTGAAGTACACATGCCATCTCACTTCCATTATGATATTTATGAGCTGTCTGGAAGGATTCTTAGTCAAACCATGAAAGCCAATAACAGCAACCATGACCTCTCAAGTCGATGCCTAAAGCCCATATCACACATTTTCAGTCGTGCAGCCGGAACCTTGTATCCTTGTGTACGGAATTTTCTAAATTGTATTTGAACAGGTCAGACGGTCTAATTGCCGTAATGATATTGCTTTCAAATATGTGGCGCTAACCATGTGTAAAGGGATAGTGAGGCAAAAGTGAGGGAGAGGAGCAGCTGCTACTCACAGGGAACCTCTGAGGACCCACAGCAGGTCTGGGCTGGCTCTGAGCAGGAGGCATCAAGGGCACTGCAATGAGAGGGGCAGAGAAAGGATGGGAGCGAACGGAAGAAGGTTTGGAGGGGGATGGGCGAAGAAATGAAAATGAGGGGCAGTAGGCAGAGAGAAGGTGTTGAGAGAAAAGGAGCGGGTGGTTACAACAAACCTCATCATAAGTAGATCACATCATAATCAAATTAGAATACATACATTATGAAACAAGAAATAAATAAAAAACAAGTACATTTAAGAAGAACTACCATGCATTATATGTCATTTAATAATGGCTAATATTGGTTGAAAAGAAAAGCACACACAATCTTATCAGCACCAACACTGAAACTTCTCTGGAGAAATTCGCACAAAACCCCCACAAATGCCCTTCCTAATACACACAAGTGTGTATACACGAAACACACAACCTTTGTTGGAAAAAAATTCAATCTTGGCACTCCAGACAGGCCAGATAAACCCATCTCAGGGAATGAAATGGTGATGCTGCCAGACGGAAAAGGAGGATAAACCCATTAGGAGCTAAGAGAGCTATTCACTTGTCATTCAGCCAAACAACAAAATCACATACAAATTCAGACACCTTTCTGGACGGTTAAGAAAAGTTAGCACAGGCCTTGCATTTTTACACGTTTAGTGCGGCTTGAACAAGGCTGGACAAGTTAACTTGTTAAGCTTAATCAGAAGGTTATACTTCATGTTTTGAAAGATGCATAGAAGGATGTAAAATGTAATGTAAAATAAATCAAGTAAAATACCCTTTCAGTAAGAAAAGCAGTATTTGAAATATGCTGAAATCGTCAAGTCATAAATCTTAATTAGTAATCAAAATAAAGGATGTGTAAGTGAGGCGCACTCCATATTCAGTTGAGAGTGGTGCGTTTACTGTAATATTGAGCAATTTAATGAACAATAAATGAAAAACTGAATAAAACTAAATACAAACGGAACATTTCCAAGACATAATACTAAATGCTGAGAAAGACAAAAATTGTATGATTAAGTTCAGTTACAATTACCTCTGAATCTCAACTATTAAAATATAAACTAGAATATTAAGTTGAAAAACAAATTGGATTTAAAAGCTTTTCTTTTTAGTAAAGCTTAAAAGCTGGAAGCTTAAACTAGGGACTATATTGGTTTGGCAAGAGAGGGGTAAAAAAACAACAACATTTTACTCCATCTTAATACCTAATATATTTGACCCAATTCTTAAACACAACTCCACAAAGAGCGACAAGCACAATTGCACAGTTTTGCCTCAAAAGACAATCCAAGATCACGTGCCAATATAGAAAATGCATCTGTGGGCGAACATGGCACATGTCTACAGCTCCAAGATTACATTTTGCTTTACAAGCAGAAATTTTCAGTATATTTAGAGGACATACAGCCTGTACAATTACGTCATGCAGACGGATGCAGTACGTCATGCAGTAATCTCAGTTGTTTGATAGCCAAAGTGGAACCAGATTTAAGGTTGCCTGCTTTTAAATAGTCCTTTATTTCTATGCCATTTACCCTCCAATTCAGACATATTGACTATATTGACTTTGGGGATGTTGGAGACAATAGAAGAATACAAAACGGAATATAATTTTAACCTTTTTCTTAGAGACAAAAAAAAATAGTCTGGCCTTGATAATGCAGAAAAACAGAAGGAAGTAGCAAAACAATTATATTATGCTTTCAGTGGGAAAACACATTTGTGTTTTTTCTGTTATTTAGGAATATAACAAACTTAATAGCTGTATGAATTTAAAGGGTGTCTTTAATCTATTGTCCACTCATTTTCTTAAAATTAAACATCCAATAAAAAGGTAGAGATGGTGTATAATAAAAGTAAGTTATTCCTAAGATGTAGTCATAATGAACTAATATAATGCTGAACTGAAGCATGTAAACCAGTTCAGATATCACCTGGTAATTCTAATAAAGGTCTCCATGGTAGTTTGATATGACTCCATTTCAATATGAAATGGAAAATCAATATGGTTGATGTAAACCTGGTTTGAACCCACCTTGAACAGGAGGTGGTGCTGGACCTCTGAAGTGGGGGTTTATGTGGATGTTTTTTGGTTGTTGAGGTTGCTGGGGATGGTGATGTGAGAAATTTGGTGGAGGGGGGCTCATCATCCTTGGTGACCCTTCCAATTTTGGCCTCAGCGGTGGCGAGCGGTGAGACATGCGCGGAGAAATGAGTGGCTGTAGGGGCTGCTGGGCCAGCGGGTGCCCGAGCTCTTGGAAAGAAGAAGGTCCTCTTGGCCGGGATATATGGTGCTGCTGGGATTGAAGCTGCTGATGATGAGGCGGATGCAGATGAGCCATTCGGGAGGGATGTTTCTAATTGGAAAGAGATAATGAGAAAATCAAATCAAGCTGTCAAGACGCTAAAGAGAATTGACATATTCCTCTTAATGTGTTTTGTTGATTAACCGACAAGAATATATTTTTTCCATCCTAAGCTGAACATCTTAATATTTACAAAACAGACATGCGTTTTAAATGGTATATAATTGCCATATGAACCACAACATACAACTATTTGGTCATCGTAACAGTTTGCCACAGTACTCTGCAAATATTGTTTTGACTTTGCAAATTAGTCCACAGTAATTGGCTGATCAATACAGGCAGCAAGATAAACATGGTGGTGGCTGAGAATTTAGCAGCTTGTCAAAAAAAGAGCAGGCTCATTAACAGCAGTCAGCAGCTTAATGCTTGTTGACTGGCATTTTGTTTTTCCGATATTACATTTATTATTTAGGTGCTTGCATTTTGGTTTAGTGTCAAAATTAAATTGCATAATGAGAGAATGCTCATATATCTGAACAATCAGAGCCACAGTCAGAGTCAAAACTTTAAAGATTAATTTCCATACTAGTTTTATAAAAATTAACCATATAAAGAAATTTGAACTGCTGTTTGAGTTTAGAAATCGTGTGGTTCATAGTTTTGATTTCTACTTATTTGCATAGATAGTGACAGAAATATTTTAACGTTGAATAGATGGAGTTAAAGTAACAGGTTTTTGCTACCAAGTGTTGAATAAAATAATAAAGATATCAGTGAGATTAAAATATAATGTGCAAACTTGACTACTTTGACTTACATATTTGCCCAAAAAACAACACCAATACCACATTTCAAACCTCCAACCAATACTAAAATGATACCATTGTGTTTTCAGATCAGCTATAATGCTTAACAGACAGTCCATGAGTAGTTAAACCATTAGAAAAACAACATTAATTTGGTCCAATCATGCCTAACTGCATGACAGTCAAATAACCTGTGCTAAACTTTAAATGTTTTGAAGTAGCAGGGAGTTTGTATTCACAATTTGATATTCATACACAAAAATCTCTTGCCAGTGCTTGGTGTTGAAGTCTCATTGGCTGGTGCCAAAAATATGTTTTATTTCAATTTTACTGTTAAGTGAATAAAAAAGATATTTGTGTCTATAAGGGACACTTCAAAATGACATATTTGGCTGTGAAAATCACTTTGAAAGAACACATAACTAACCTGTAAACCCATCAGAGGGTGGATACGGTCATGCATTCTCCCATGATATCCTCCTCTATAGTCATTCGGCATTCGATAACCTTGATGAAACCCTCGTCCCCTTCTACCACGGCCATAACCTTGACCCCGACCTCCGAATCGATTCTGGCGATTATCCATTAGATCTTGCTGGGCTTTTTCGGATAGTTCTGATGAGATTTGAAAATAAAATGTACAGTTAATGTGGGAAAAAGAAACAGTAACCTTATTAATTCCGTAAACATATGATGCATTTCATACCTAGTGTCTCAGGGATATCCCTTCTCTTGTCTGTTGCCGCTCCCATGCGCACAACACCACTGTACTTTCGCTCCGTTTTGAAACGACTGCGACAGGAATCTTCGTCCTCCTCATCCTCTTCCTCAGACTCCTCTTTTATGTCAGGCACAACTTCATTGTCAAGCTTTAAATGAATGAATACAAATAAGCAACTGTCAGAAAGAAAACTTTTACAGAAGAGTTGATGAAAGATGAGCTTTTGTTGCATCAACCAGATATGTTAAATATGTTTTTAACATAAATAATTGACATTAAATTAAATCAAGATAATAAAATCAAGAACATAAATATTGATGAAAAGTTAAAAATTGCTTTATTATCAATACAAAACAGAATAGACAAAAGTAATACGTCAATAAGACAAAAAATCCTGCTGAATGAGTACTAATCACATAATATTCACATTTAAAAGAGGGAATGATGTAAATAATTCCTAGTCACTTACTTCATCCGTGTCAAAGACCCGGGAGCTGGAAGCAAAGCTGTCCTCTGGTTCTGCTGGCTGCTCTCCTCCTCCCAACTCATTCTTGCCACCCTCAGGGGCTCCGTACTGTTGCGCCCCATGTTCATCTGGTGGCCCATCACGATAAGAAGTCTTGTGATCATCCTTTGAAAGATCAGATTGAGATGCATTGATTATATTGATCTCTTTTATCGACCATTAGGTCAAAGCCATTGAGAAGGTTGCATAGGACTGATAATATACACAAAACACGAGTGACGTCAACATGCAAACACATCGATCCATAAGTAATTTATGCTACAATGTATGACAACAATACCAGCAGGGCATGGAGCAAAAAAAATGTGCGTTATTTTTGGGGAAATTATTGAATATAAAAAATATTAAACTGTTATGGCAAGGATTTTTGGCGAGGCACCAACCCCCCACTTATTGCAAATTACCATAACAGTGGGCGTGAAGGCTTCATTACTATTCCTGACAGCATTTGAAATTCAATGAGATGTAAATGTTTGACATGATTTACAGAAATGGAGGCATAGATAAAAACACTTCTCTCTGGTTCAATGATGGCGAAAATAATATTGACTGTCTACACACAAATCACAGCGTTATTGGCTGAATTGTGAATTGTTGTTTTCATGCCAAGCAAAAACAAAAAACCCACAAAACTGTGAGTTGACAAATCAGCTTTTCTTACTTGCGAGCGTAGACTTGGTCTAACCTTTTCAACTGGACTCAAATACAAATCACGTACAGTAAACAATTGCAACGGCTGCACCATTTCGTTGGCTGTTTCTGATGCTGTCTGCATGAATGCCTCAAACAGAAAAAATTCCCAGCTAAATAAGGTCAGACTGTAGGTCACACAGCAGTGTTTGGAGTTGTGCTCCATTAGCCTGCCAACCAGCAGCACATAACAATGCAGAAGAGGGAGAAGAAACAGCTAATCAGATGGATGGACAGGATGCCCAGAGGGAATGCTACAGCTTAATCCTTTAAACTGTTCAACATATAACTGCCTGAATACCATAGCCAGCAAAATGTCAAGCCCAAGCAGTTTAGTGACCTTGTAAATTGTTATTACACATAATAGGAATACGAAGACAAACCTGCAGTCAATTGTGGGAAGGGGGGGGGTGATTTACATATCTCTGTCATGTGCCAAACACAATCGACCCTTTCTTAATGGACCAAAACAGACATTTGCACACGGATCAGGTCTTATCTTTGATCCTCTCAGGCTCAGCGACGGAAGAAAGGAAACAATAGTGAAACTCGCCATCAATCTTTCAGACTGTATGCTGTGTCCTAAAAAGGTCAATAATCTTTTCACCTGCATGAGACATTATCAGATTCATTCAAAGCGCAAGATAAAGGCTTCCCACATTAACCTCTGGCGATTGGCAGCACATCTTCCGCAGACAAAGCAACCGCTTACTCTCCAATAGATTTTGGACCCAAGGTCACAATAGCACTGGATACAGAGACGACAGCAGAGGATTAGCACACACCAAACAAGCCGTCAACACAAACTTTGTCAGCAAGATAGAAAAAAATAGCTGGCTGTGATAATGAATCTAATCCCATCCTGCCACAAATCACCAACCTACATCTCCTTCACATGAATAGATTGCCAAGCCTCACTGTCCCCTCACAGAGAAAACTGACACCATCTTTTTAGGTACAATAGTGTTAGATAGGCAGTGGTGTGGAAGGATGAGTGTGTGTGTGCGTGGGTGTATTTGACATGCTTGTAGACAAATGGAGAAAACTCACTGGAAATTCACTTTCTAGGGGCTCATTGATTTCGATGTCAAGCACTTCATCCTGGTAGCCATCCTGGTCCTGAATTAAATCCCCCGTGAACTCCTCTTCCCCCTCTTGCTGGTAGCCGTCCTCTACATCCTCTTCTCCCAGGTCTACTGCGTCATCTGTATAGTTAGCTTCCTGCAAGTTCTCCTGATGGTCATAGGATGTGCCCAAACTGTAGGTGGCATTAAGACTTGCACCCTGACCACTGTTTTGGAGGGGAAAAAGAAACAAAGCGTTGTTAGCAAAATATATTAACAGTTTTGTAATTATAGTACAGTTACTGCTAATTTGATGATCGCTGGTGTCAAGGAGGAGGATTTATTGTTTTCATGACTTTGAACTTGCTACTTAAATACAAAAGGAAAACCAAAGCCAACAATGTAAGTGGTCAATACTCAACTATGTAAAATGGTGTTTTGAATATTATTTATCTAGCTTGAATTGCAAATTGCCCGTGTTTATTGAATTACCAAGTGTCGTGTTGTTCTTCATCATCACTTTGAAGAAGGTCGTCGTTCAGCTCCTCGTCTGACATTTCGGATGGATTCTAAAAAGACAAAAGAAAAATAGTTATTTTAAATTTCCTGTCTATATATTTGTGCAGCAATATAGTAGTCGGATGCAGCCTCCCAAAGGATGCTTTATTCCCATGTGGTGAAGGCAATCTGGGCAGGTCCAAATAGTTATTTTTTGTCCACTGCACTTCCTCTTGGTTCACATGAGCAGATATTCCTGTGGATGAGCCACCTGCTCTTAGTGGATAGCCCTGTTCATTTCTGAAATTCCAATAATGTCCTTGTTGAAATGTTTCCAAATCTCTATAGACAATGGCGGTAAGTCAAATGGCATAAGAACTCAAGCCATCCGGCTACATCCAGAAAATCCCATTACTTTATCCAATATCTCTTGCTGTTTACAGCAGAAATTGTCTGCTGCATGAAACCACATAATTTTAGTTAGGCGAGTTATGAATACTCAAAATTCTTAAAGAACATGTAGTGAAAGTAAAACAATAGACTAATCACATCCAGTTGATTATTATTATTAGTACCATAATCATGATACATAAAAAAAGTCATTTCAACCAGCCAGTAAACTGTTACACACTCTAGTAGTAGACAGAAAAGAAGCAACACAATAGTATTGCCAACAGACTCAAAAGTAGACAGATGGATACATTTCTAATTTGTTTTTAATTGGGATATTAAAGAAACTGCGAGGGGAGTCCATTCTAGCTGACTCAGACTCCTCCAAAGTCGAAGTGCACTGATGGAAAAGCCCAATGAACCCCATGATTTCAGCCTCCACTTTGGATAAACTACTGGGAGCTGGCTTTGAGGTGGTCTGCATTTTATAACTATAACTAAGACTAGATTTAAATTTGTAAATTTTTGCTTTTATAATTGAACAGGTAGATAATGTGTAAAGCAAGAACTTATGTGATGTAGTTTAAAGTGATATTTCACCAAAAATTCAAACTTCACTTATTTTGTACTCACACTCATGACTACATATAAACTAAGGGTTGGGTTTGGATGTTTTTAAGCTTTTTTTGGAGGATGTTCATCCACTGGGCGCTAGTCACTTCATTAAAATTGATGTACATTTTTTACTATGACTCTAAAAACAAAAACGTTTACTAATCCCAATCCTTAGTCAACATGAGGGTGAGTGGAAAATGAGTGGAGTTTGAATTTTGGGTTAACTAGTACTTTAGATTTATCTCAGATTGTATCTTGTTCTTCTCTTTATTTCTCTTTGTTCTTGTTCATATGTTATTTTATTTATTTTTTATGAAAAATTGCTTTATTTTCTGTGGCTATTGGAAAAAAAGGATTTCCCGAAGGAGACCTCCTGAGGGATCAATAAAGTTTTACCTTACCTTGCCTTAATGTTTAACCCAGTTAACGCCTGGCTTCTGAGTTTTGGACTAATTTTATGAGAGTAAGGATTTTAAAAAACATTTTCCACGTAGACTTTGTTGTAAGAATAGTCAAGATCCAAGAAAGAAATTGAGTGAGTACAGTCCTACAGGAGTTTGTTGTTTGAGTAGGAGTCAAACAAACCAATATTTCAAGCCATTTGTTTTGACCAAGACTGTAACTCCTTCAGTAAGTAAGTAAGCAAGTAATTTTTATTTATATAGCGCTTTTCCAGGCCAGGGTCACAAAGCGCTTAAACAATATTCAATAAAGTATATACTTTAAAGGGCAAGTTAAACTGATAACACAACAGGAGTTCCAGAAAAGCCTGACCATGAATAGCTCGGAAAGTAAGAACCTGAATTTTAGAGTTGATCCTGAAAGAAACTGGAAGCCAGTGAAGAGTTTTAAGGAAGGTAAGAGAAAGACGCTTCTCCCAGGATGACAGGAAGTTGCATTTATACAAAAAAAAGGATTTGGCTTACCTTTTTACCAGACAGCCAATCCTCCTCCAACAAATCCTCTTCCAGATCGCTTTTGATCATAAAAATGAAAGAACTTGATCAGCATGGCATGAAAAAAATATAAGATAAGAACATACAAAAATATTTTATCATGCAAGTAAGTAAGTAATTTGTATTTATATAGTGCTTTTCCAGACCAGGGTCACAAAGCGCTTAAACAATCAAAACAATACTCACTAAAATATATACTTTAAAGGTCAAGAGGAATAAATAAAACATATAGTATATAATGTACATACAGTACATAGCATTACTAATGAAATAATCACTATGATTTACCTGCCCAAATCATCATCTCCTCTCCTCTTGCGTAACCGCTCAGTGCCAGGTTTGTCATATTCGTCAAAGTCAAAACCTGAAACAAAAGAAAATGATGTCCAATCAGAATTTAAAAATCACATAGGCATAAGCAAACTCTTTTCCAAGGCACTTGTGGCACCAAACAATAATTTGTGGAGGCACTGCAAAGGTTTGCTAATAGTATGAAAAACACAGCCACCAAAATCTTACAAAGCTTGTTAGTGAAAATAATAAATTACAATTATCAAAAAGAAACGTAACATGCAATGTTATGGGCCTAACAAACTTCTGACATACTGAGTTTTGTTATCTCAACCATTTTGCATTTCATTAAAAAAAAAACCTGTTTGCACATATTCTGGCAAAATGACAGGAGTCGTGTTTAAGGGTTGCAGGCCAATTGCCACACCCTTTAAATAATGTTTAAGCAAACTACATAATCATCTGTACATTTAGGTTTTTAATAGGGCAGTGTGTTGGCAAGAATCTGGCGAAACAATACGTACCACAATTCATGTGTGACGATATGATATATTGCAACACTACTGTATAGGAACAACAATGTATTATCACTTTCTGGTTTTTACAACAAATAAATGAGAATGTACTTTCTTTAATCAAATGTGAAAGCACTTATCAAAATGTTATTTTTCTTCGATCTATGTTCTTTAACTTTAGACTATCTTGCACTTTCTTTTTAAGGAAATTTTGTTCTTGTTCTTATTTTTTATTTTTATGAATCCATCATCTGTGTTGCTGTGTGCTAATTGGAAAAACAATTTCCTGAGAGAGACCTCCAGAGGGATCAATAATGTTTTATCTATTTATCTATCAGTCTGTCCAAACATCAACTCTAAAAGTTGTTGGAGTCCTTTCTTTATCGGTTATTGTTGCCATTTCACCACTTTTGTTTACTTTAGCACAGAGGAAATAACGACTGTTGCCTAGTGGCAACAAAACCAGTGGCCAGAGGTTTAATTGCACTACACAAATGAAAAAACGCTTTGAATATTTTAGTGCCAATTTTTGTTTAAAAAAATCCAATGATTGTCTTTTCTACACACAGTATTAAAATATAAACTTTAAAATAACTTTTAATTAAAATAAAATGTTATTTCAAAGTTAAATATATACATACGTAGTTCAAGTTGTTATTTTTTTAATCATTTGAACTGTGATCAACACGATGTAAAAGTGAGTAAAGTGTCAAAGGTGTTATGATTAAGCTAAACTTGATAAATGTATTATTGTTTCATTATTGATCGCCCTAAAGTTTGTGAAATTCAGATTTATTAATCAAATTTTTTATTGAAATTTAAATTTGTTCTTTTTTGTATATCGATACTGTGATATTGGATATCGATAGCTTATCGGGAATAAAATGTTGGGACATATCGTTATAGCAATATTTTCTTCTAGCTTTTAGATATAGATTTGAATGCAGTGTAAAGCTTTAATACATGTAATGTGCAAGACAAGTTATAAGATTCTAGGTATACAAACAGTGGTGTAGTGCTCTTCAAAACTGCTTTTTCTAGGTTACCCTGAACTACAACTGCATGTCCAGAATGTCTTTAGTAGCACCAGAGGAGCAAAGATCAAGGATATAAGAGTTCAGGAGAAACGAGCGAGAAGGTCTTACAGAAGGAACTAGAACTAGACTAACAGTTTATTTTGTCTTCAGAACACTTGAAAGCAACCATTTCAGCATCTCACTCTGCGAGGTTGAGCTTTGTTTACACATATTCCTTCAGGCACTGTTAATCTGATTCTGATATGAACTGATATGAAATGCTATGGTGTTGGTAGGATGCATGCCAGGTAATTTAAAATTTGGGGTACTTTATTTAGATGTTAAGGGTCTGTTTTGCAGACATGTGTTATAGCACACTACAACACACCATTTAAGATGCGTTACTGTGTTGAATGTAGTCAATTATTTGGTGAGGAATAATACATTACATTTAGAAACGAAATAGTAAGAGCCACAAACAAAACACACAGGTGTGGCTCTGTAGTTTATTTACCAGGATACTAACGCTTACGTATGGATTAAAATGACCCCAAAAAAGCGTATCATGGCCCACATGTGTACACATACTCCTTCTGACACGGATATGCTACATTATTGTGAGGAGAAGGTACATTTTGGCTGAAGAACCTGGAGCCGCTCAATCGCCTAGCTAGTAGCCTAGCATGCTAACGTGCCGTGTTAACATAGATGCTTCCAACAACAGCTTGAAAATACAAATATCAAGCCTAAGAGTGGATAGTAAGTAAAGCCATCGACGTGCGGCTCGCTTTAATGTGAAGATTGTGTAAGTCTTAAAAAAAAATAGTCCTTCATTTTTCAGCGTAGCTCAGATCGTAATATACTGACTTATAGTGTTATGTTGACTATGACGATAATTGACGTCCAAACACATCACATATGCATTAATATATTACAGTATAAATCGACGTATATGCTAACTATCCATTACATGCATATAATAACCAACTACTATTGTAAGGCTGCTCAATACGGATGCTAACGTCGGCTAGCCCTGTTAGCATAGTTAGCTTCGAAGCTAACTTGACATAAACAGATCGACGTACCTTGAGCGTTAGCAGACATGATGCGCGGGTTGTTTAGTGTCTGTAGAGAACACTAAATTCGGACAGAATGTTTAAATCGCCATTTAAGTGGATATCACACTTATTGCTGCTGAGAAGAAGGAAATTGAGCTTTCTATGCTACGACTTCTTTTAACGACGAGAGCGAAAACATGGCAGAGCTGCAGCAGCAGCAATAGGACGCTGGTGGGAGGTCAGTGAACGCACCTCCGCCGGTCTCTTTGTGGCAGTCAAAATACAGACTACTTCGTCATCGGAGGCCTTTTGATTATTCTCCCAATTTTAGATGGGCATTTTTTTTAAATGTATGTAATTTATATGTTAAAGACGTTTTTTGTGGTGATGTTGATTTAAAAATAAAAGGAAAGTCAGAGGAAAACAAATGAAGGAAAATAACTCCTTAACTCATTTAACCAATTGAAAAATAGACTTTGTTTCATTTAATCTTGACCAAAACGTTCATTATTTATACAAAAAAAGAACAATAGATATAATTAAAATGTAACTCTAGAGTTATAAAGTTGAAAGAAAAAAACACATACACAATATGTAAACAACGCATAAGTATACGTCTACAATAATCCCATTTGAAGTACTTGTGTAATTATTTCTACCATAGCTTTGCCGTTGCAGGTGTTTTGGTGGATTTTTTTTTCAGCAAGACTAATCTGTAAAAACTTGAAAAAACATTCAGGTGACATTTTTGCAAAATAATTAAACCACATGGAGTGACTACAATCTAGGTCAGACCTGGGCAAAGTGCGGCCCGGGGGCCACATGCGACCCTTTGACTGTATTTATGCGGCCCTCGTAATGTGAAAGTATGATCATGTATACATGGTTCTAATGCATTAACACATGTATTTTGTATTTATTATTCATTAACATTTTCACATAAAACTTCCCTCTTTTTTGTGTGTAATTTTTTGTGTATATATTAATCCCTCAAAATGGGATTTTTTCGTCTTACTTTTTGCTTGACGGCCCCTAACAACATTCACAGAATTTAATGTGGCCCTTGAAGAATTTGAATTTCCCACCCCTGATCTAGGTGGTAAGGTGGCAGTCAGCCAGCCACCTTTTAATATGAAAGACTTATACACAACAGCAAATATGTAAAAAAAAAAGCAACTATTGTTGTATTTTTATGTTTGTAGAGTTTTAAGTATTTTTAATTCTCAAGGTCTTAAAGTCACATTTTTGACCACAAGACTACAGTGGAATTCATCCCCCTCTATTCCTCCTCGGCTGACAAACATCAACAAAGACCCACAAAGACACCAAAGAGAGGTGAGCAGTGAGCTGAGACCTCATTGTGTTGGCGTATTATTCGCTCGCACTGTGAGGAAGAAGCTATTTTTTTCAGCACCACAAGGTCAATATCACAATGCTGAGGCAACCAAGTGGATCAGCTTTGAGATTTCAGAAGAAATAGGTGAAGGGTTTGAGAATTCAACGGAAAATATGTCAAGTTGACAAACTTTTTGTGATTTCATATTTGGAATGTAATTATTTAATTCATAAAGTATACTTAGGAGAACATACACTATTTCTCTCATAGGCTGGATTTCTAAGTCTTTCCCATGGAACTTAGCCAACCAGATATAAACAGCTGTGGCTAAACTTGTGATATTCTTATGTCGCAAGGTCCAATTTTCCCAGGAATTTGAATTTTTCTTAACCTAAATTGATGTGAAAAGGAGCTGTCACACTCTATTATGGTGACCTCAATGATTCTGTGCCCTATCCAAATCCAGAGGTTTTCCATAACAATGAAAATCAATGGGTGTAGAACTGAAGGAGACAAGACTTGTTATTTTCCACCAAAAGAGAGGGGCTCCTTTACAACAAACTTGTGTGTATGCTTTGTGTTTTCTGAGACAGAATTTTGATACTGTCGTAGATTCTGTTTAGTGTCTGTTTGTTCTCAGTTCTCAGATAATATTTGTGGTAAAAGTAAAACGACCTGGTCTAGAAAGGCGCTATATAAATAGAGATTATTATTATTATTATTACTTGGGAAACATTCTGAGTAATAAATTAATTCAGTGTGTTATTTGTATTGTTTATGTAAGCATTTAGATAATTTTGTTGGTTTCTACATGGTTTTTGTTTTAATTTAGCCAAAATATAAAGTCTGGCTTTACATAATATCGGAGAAAATATACTGTACGTATACAAATCACTAAAGCTGTTTGTAGTTGGGTTAACGGCATGATAAAATAATGATTTTGTTTTATTAACTTTAAAATAAAATAAAAGTTACATATTTATAGAAATAAATATGTAATTAGAAAAGTTCAAGATAAGGTACATACAGTTATTTCTGAATACTAATAAAAAGCAGAATACATTAATAACTAAATGGGGGACATTTAACCAAAATTTGAAATAATACAATTAAAATGTTGTGCTCATCAGATTAAAAAACAAACAATGAAAGCAACATAAATAAAAATGAACGCTATATTGTCGAGAGTGATGAACTTTCCTGAACATGCATGACCTCATTTGACTTCTTGTCCAAATATATTTGTACGGATTTCATCCTTTTTTATTGATATAGACGACCATTTTCTTTCTTATACCTGATTCTGCGAGTCTCAGCGCTTTTTCTGCCATTGACCCACATTTGAGTGCAGTGAACTGCTTTAACTCATCCTGTTGTTTTATTCACTTCCCCGCCAACTGACGGGTGAGAGGAGGTGGAGGGCGGGACGTTTGGCGCGTTCTCTTTTCCCATTGGCTGATATCCCCCAGAAACGCTTTCCCATTGGGCGTTCGTGCCATCACTCGATAAATGTTACCGTCGCTTCCCGCGCCATTTGGCGTGCACGCGCAGGACCAGCAAGCACGTAACCGCTCGGAGACTGTCTGGAGTGTGTCTGAAATTGATAAAATTCGCAGATGGAGTTTCATGGCTCCTAGAATGTTTTTCAACAAGACGCCAGTCGGAACTGGGGAATTCCGTCACATCTCGAACATTCCAAAGTCAGCGCGCGCAGAAGAATTCACGCAGAATGATGTGAAAGTTTTCCACCTCCTGCAGCGTCACTCTCGGCTCTTCATGCACAGGTAGGTGACACCGCTGCTGCATCATCGCTCGCATAATGGCGCACTTCTGCGTCATCTCTCCATCGGTGACCAGTCCAGGTCACACTCGAACATGTCGCTGTGTTGTGTTCTTGTGTTGTGTTCAGAGACATGACCTCATTCTCACGGGTTGACGTGCAGGTGACGCACCTTTGCTCACGTGCAGTTGTTTCGCTCATGCGCTCACCTGAAGGCGCGAAACCGGAAGCCACACACCTGCACCATTAAAACCAGTTCATTATTAAAAATGATTTAAGATACGAAATCCTTACTTTTTGATGCATTTGAAGAAGGCACACAGACATGTGCACAATGAATGCTGAGCTTGTTTCCTTTGATGAACAGCGGAATTAGCAAAACTATTATACTTTTAATTATAATATTAATAAAACTTTGAATAATATTCATTATTGGTCCTTTTTTTTTCTTCGTTTTTTTTAGGCAGATATCATTACTATAACAGTGTTTTCCTATTGAGTTGAATGTTACTTTTTACGTATTGACTGAGGTTTTATGGTAAAAGTTTAAAGTCAGCCCCTGCATGCACCTGACCTGCTGCAGGCTTGTCTAGACATTCTGCTCTGTCACTGCATTTGTGTGCAGACTGTGTTGTCATATGACTTGAGGAGCCCTCCTGCTCCCTCCTCCTTGTTGTCTGCTTTTTGGGGCCAAGATGGCTGCTCCAACCTTGTTGTGTTTCTCAACAAGAATACTATAAAAGAGCCTTTTTTATATATATTACGACTGAGGTGATTTAATTTCTTTTTGATAAAAATGAAAATAAAATATCATGAATTGTGGAACAGCAAGTGGCCATCTTTTAGTTTCTATAAAATATATATCTTTATTCTATTCATCATATGTCGTGCATGCTTCTTTTGGAGGACAAATATCCAAAAAGATTCATTATTATAGCTTTAAAAAAACCAAAACATCTGCACTTGTAATTGAGTTGCTGGAGACTCGCACGTGTGTTCATAAGAATGTCTACAGTTTTGTATGGATTTGAGAAGAAGTTTGAAAGAACAGCTGTATCGATCGTTCCACATTAGCGCTATATAAATAAATATTACTTACTTACTTACTTACTTACATTCTGACATCTGGGTTTGTGAGTGATTTTTTAAATTAACAAAAAAAATGCTCCCAGCGTTACTCTTGACCTCACAGGTTAGGTTCGGTCGGTGAGCCTGTGATGTTTACGTCTTCATCATCATCATCATCATCTGCTTAGTGCATACTTGTCAAATGCCGTGTTCTTGTCGTGCTCTCTGAAGTCTTAGTAATACATCCCTCAACATACTTTCGCACCAGCTCGTCGCTCAGATGGTGATGGGAATGATGCTCCGTGATCCTTCAGATATGAAACTAGGTCATAAGAAACAACATGGACGATGTGAATGTAATTGCTGTCTATGATTATTGTCTTTTTATTCACTTTTAACCACTGCTCAAAATCATCCAAATCTTTGTATTTTGGGTAACAATCCTAATGGTTTACCAGACTCTCAAATTAAAGTAAAGATGTGGAGATAAAGTTAGTGAAATAACCTTTTACTGCCAAATTAATTTCAATAGGCAGCATATTATATTTCAGTAAAATAGAAAAATAAAACCTAACATGACCAAGCTGCTTCGCCTCTAAGTTTGTTGTTTGTGTCAAAATAAACACATTGTACTTTTGTCTTGCTAGCTAACCAGCATAGCTTTTTAGAAAAACTATTAAAATAAATGAAAAGAAGCTAATGGTTACTTAAATGAGTGAAATAAAATAGAAAAAAGTATAATTCAAGCATTTTAATTTGGTTGAAAGATAATTGCAATAAATATTCCCCCACCATAAATATATAATTACTGTTGTTGTTGGAAAAAAAATCAACAAACAAGCCAGGAGCAGTAGATTCACATCTAAACGCATATATTTCCCTGATACTCTTGCTTTTTTGTTTTCTCCACATTAGGCTTTGTCAAATAAAACATTGAAATTCATTCCAGCCATGACTCACATTGACGGACATTTGTCTTTATGCAATTGGTTTAATTAACCCATTTAGGCAATTGTTTTCATTCATTGAAAAAAAAAAGCCAATTGCAAAATATGCTATTAATGTTAAGCAATTAAAAAGTTTACTTACTAATGTAACCACAGCGATTTCTCATTTTATTAAATAAAAAAAATAAAGTTTGTGTAGAAGTTGAATTATAAGCTGCTATAATTTACAAAGAAATTAAAGAAGTAGATAAAAAGAGAGAGTCTTAATAGTAAAATCTTAGTTTACTATAACTATATTTGGGTACATTTCAATGGCTCTTAACAATTTAAAATCTCAAGTACAAAACTGTTATATAAACATGTTTGTGGTAATTATGATATGATTTGATAATATGTACTTCACACATATTTGCTTCAGAAGATAATGTGTTAAAATTATATTGTTTAATTTGCTGCGACATGCTTTTAAATTTTTTTATTAATGATGTGTGTAATCCTGTAAATAAAACAACTTAATTTTGACTACATTTTCATGCAATACCAAAAAAATATAAGACTTTATATTCAATCAGATCCAGACTGTGACACTTCAAATATGTGTTGTGTGTGTGATCTGATGCTCCCTTTAGATTTCAGTTGGAAAACTTTCCAGAGTGAAACAGCTATGATAACTTACCTCTTTTTTCTTTTTTTTCCACAGAAAGTCCACAAAGTTCCTCTCAGCCGCCTCTGTCTCGATGTCTTTGACTTCGGGGAGTCAGGCCAACCAAATGGTGAGCTCTATATAGATTTAGGTCTGTTTAAAGTTGGTGGAATCAGTCTGGGAATGTTTAAAGTTACTTCAGCGAGTGGACGTGACCGCCTGAGGGAGATGTCAGACCATCACACACACACACAAACATGTTTGCTTATTTACACACTTACACAAATTGAGCGTTGGCAGCATTTTCAAATAGTGTTGTGTGGAAGAACTCGATCATCCAGTCATCCATCATTTCTGATTAGCATAGATTTGCTGATCTCTTCATAAGGAAATGGTGGATGTGCTCTCACGACTCCGAGTTTCCTCTTTGCTCCTTGTCTCCTCCCACTGTGGAGTCACACGGCCTAAAATCCTGGTGGTGTCTGGAGAAAACTTGCTTTCATCTATTGCTGCCTGACTTATAATGAAGACGATCCTGGGTTATTTTGGTGCACACAAGCAGAGAGAGATTTTTTTTCAAAGCAGCACCAGAAACACCTGCCATTGTCTGTTCCTGCTTGTTTATCCCAGCAGCCTCTGCTGCATCGTGACGTGGCTTCCTTTGACATTGGTGTGGCATATTTCCTCCGTATTTTGAGGAGACTCGTGGCTGTGTGCCAAAAAAATCCCCCGTCCGTTTGCCTTTTTGCTCTTAATATCACAACTGCCCAGCTGTGACCCTTCACCAGTCCATCCATATCTCAAAGAGAGCGGCGTCCATTTTAGGTCTGAGGCGTCAGTGAGAAATGGAACCGACGATTCTATGAGAATTTTGTACTGAAAAATATCATGTTTTTCTTGTGACGCAAGAGAATAACTAACAACATTTTGTCATCATTTCCAACAAACGCTTCCGAAATGATTACGCTCATAGAATAAGATTTTTTTTTAATATATGTTTTATCGCGGGATTATGTTTTAACCAAAAAGAGTTCAACCGATGTAATTATATTGTTTTTAAAATTGTAATTGACGATTGTTATATATTGATATTTTGCAAATCTGCTAAATAAACCGATCGTAATATATAAAATATAAAGATCGGTTGAAGGTTTCGTGACATATTAATAAAAGTCCCACAGGTTTAAATGCAAATAAGTGAAGACATTTTAAAATATATATATTTTTTAAATAAACCATTAACTTTCTTTATTCATCCGAGTTTAAAATTGCGTTTGGTGATACATATAGAAAACATAAACTGTTTACTTCACAAGAATTAAAAATGAATTGCAATTACAAAAATATTTTCTGTTGAATACACATTTATAAAAAAATATTATGCAGATCGGGATCACAGTTAATATTGTTTCTAGATGTGTAAAGATTTACTGTTAAAAAAGCTGAATTCTCAAGGCAAATTGAATTTTTTAATAAGGTTTAATTTGTATTTAACCTTTTGTCGCTTTATAAAATGTTCGTGTGAGGAAGGATGTGTATTAAATAAAAACATTTGTTTTGTACACATCTAATTATATTTAAAAGTTTTTATTTCCACACATGTTGCTTAACATTTTAGCGTCCAATCTCTATTTCTGTATCAGTATTCAAATATAAATTCTATTTGTATTTAATACACCGTTAAGTCACATTCCAAAGTTAATTATTTTAAGCTTTAGCACATAATATATTTACCACTATACTACCATATTATACTTTAAATAATCAAACTACTAATTCAACTATTAGATGTGTCAATAAATTCATTTTTTTCGATGCATTATTGTAGGTAACATTGTGTGAGTATCTATAATTGGCATTATATCATCTTTTTGTATGAGGATATGTAGTGTTGCGTGTAAAGCTGCTAACAACTCAAGAGGATTAAAAGAGTGTTATCTTGTTTATGCCACTCAGCTGAGTATGTGCTGATTGTTCATGATTATTGGCATTAAACAAACAGCGACAAGGTATTCTTATTTCATATTAAAACACTTCATTAAATGTTTGTGTTTTAGTCTAACGGGTATTTTAAATATGATACATTTAATGCCGAAGATATTATTTTTATGTTTATTCCATTTAAACACTAATATATAATATTTCAACTTAATTTAAACCATTACAGATTATGATATTTTTCCGTTTTTAAATTAAAAAAAATCGTACTTACGTCGGCATTTTCTAAACCTTTAAAAAAATATATGCAAAATGTGTACATTTCATTTAACAACCTTCAGTCATGTTCAGTGGCCACAGTTTACCAATAATGAATTCATCTTCCTACTATTTCAAATTGCAGCAGCTTGACTATAAATGCTGAGGCATTGTTTTGGCTGCAGGACGTAAACGTGTTTGTTCACTCTGTTTATGATGCAACAAAAACACACATGCAGCCTGTCAGTTCCCACTCAGCGGCACAGCACTTACATTTCACTGCTACTTCCTGTTGATGTTCAACTGAAAAATAAAATCTTTAATTTGTAGAATAAGCTTAGGTTTTTTCGTGTAAAATTGAATCTGTTCATCAGGTTGTGTGATTTAGCCTATATTTCTTAAATCCCTAATAAATGTGTTTTTTAATGAAACGTAACTTGCGCCTCATTCTTAATACCAAAAATAATTTTAATTTTACTTCCATATTTGTTAATTTATTCCAAAACCAAAGTTGTCCATCGCCATTTATCTGTTTTTTTTTTTTTTTTTACTATTTGTTAAATGCTTTTTTAAAATCTAAAAACCACAACTTGACTCTGTGAAGGATAAACAAAACTCTTATAATAAGGCAGCAATTTTTAAGTATTAATCCAATTTTAGCGAGTTAGTAATTTAACTCTAAAATATACTGTATCTTTCAACAGGAATCTGACTTAAATCTATTAATTGATTTATTGGGCACCCATATGTTATAATTTCATTATTTTTTATTATTGTATATTTATTTTCAGATATTGTAGGAGTGTATTTCATGCCGCGCTACATTTATTTCATTTTTATGAATTTATAATTATTATATTTTTATGATGTAAATTGTCCATTGAATCTGTTGAGTCTTATTGATTTCATTCCTCAATAGAGCCCATTTGAGAGAATACCAAGGGTAAGAAGACGGGCGGTCTCAACATGCTGCAACATTTGCATTTGCTCACTTCAGGGGATTTACCAAAAGTTTTTCCCCAAGTCATCTTTGGGAGTCCAGAGGCTGCACTTTCATTTTTTTCTCTCCTAATTGGGGCTTATCCTAACACACCTGGAATACCTGCTTTCACTTTGCCATTTGACCTTTCATGAATTGTGATGGCCATGCAGAATGGGAGCGAGCTGACCCTGCGGTGCATCAGAGCCCCGTGACTAATTAGCAAAGCTCTCTCCCAAAAAAAAAAACAATTTCCTTTTTTGCAGAGAGTGGGGGTTGATGAGTAAATACCCACCTGCACCAAATAGTGGAAACCTAATAAGTCTCTCTGGACTTTGAAAGTGAATATTTCATATTTTACTGATCTCTAACAGCTCTTCTGCAAGTATCATATTGGAACCTGGTAAGCCGGCTAAGATGGCTAAAAGAAAATACACTGCACTCTTTCTTTTTCCTGCGACACAAAGGCGAGGAAAGGTCAGGCCTAATGAAGTTGGGGGGTGTGACCTCTAGTATTCAGTGACTTTGCATGGGACCCCATCCCACTGCTGCAACCATGCCGGTTAATCCCTGTTTGATCCTAATTGATAGGCATTAACATGATCCTTATCCAGGAGCGCTGTTTTGTCTTCCCCAGCCCTGCCTTCTGGGTGTCGGTGACACAAAGTGTGAAAGCGTTAAACCAAATGTGAAATTGATATTTTTAATGTTTGTGTGCCTGCGCTCCCCAACACTCCCAGAAAGGTGCTCAGTCTTGAGTGTTTGCCCTTTGAGGCTATTAACAGGACTTAGCACATGACCCCCTGAATCCGACTGTGATGAGAATGATCCCAGCCCATTTCCACTCGCCTTTTCTCTCCGTTCGTCTTCATTATTAGCCGCTCACTGCCTTTAACTAAGCACACATCGTTTATTACACATATATTCTTTCCACCTCACGCTAAATATCTTCTGTTACTATGTTTTCAAATATTTTTTATTTTGCGTGGACTGACAAACAGTTCTTTACAGAGATAAAAATGTATCCAATACAACACACGTGGCACACATGACCATCACATTTAATTAAAAAACATTTATTCTAGATTAATAATTAAATAATTCAGGAGAAATAACATGAACTGATGATAGAAAATTAAGAAATAAACTAATTTGCATCTATTTATAAAAATGCAAATTATGTGTTTTGGTCCAAAAAAACATTACTTCTAAAATGTTCCGTTGTTTATTTACTGTTAATCACAATTCCCCATGATATCAACACCCAGCATCTATTTATATAAAATAAGCATTGGTCCTGTTTTTTAAGTAACGCGTGCATTTTTAATTTCATTGTCATATATATTATACACACATTTATATTGTTTAGATAATTATTGCATACATGTAATTCATTCATATGACAAAAGCAGTATATATGTTAGCTGATTTAATATCCGTGATTAACACATCTATTAAATAAAAACGTTAAAATTGTGGTTAAAAGGAATCCCTGTGGAATGGTTTGACATGTTCGCTGTACAATTCTGAATTTAAATGAATGAATATGATAAGAATGACTTGGACAATAAATATGTGTGACTTTGAAACTGAGATAACACCATTACAATAATCTCTGGCATGTGAGTCCAGGCGAGGATCACAGGATTCTGATACTTGATGGACATCACGGATAAACAAACAGTAACGGATGATTCTTTACATTCACACCTGTCAACTCTCCTTCAAACCTCATCAATGATAGTCAAAGTATATCAAAATGCATTCTCATGTGAATATGAACTATTTATGATCATTTTTATAAAGAATAAAAAATGATATATATATATACTCATTATAAAATGTATTAAGCAAAATCAATCAGTATATATATATATATTTAAACATGTTTTCCTCAAAGAATACTCAATCTACTATAGCATGAGAGCTGGACTTAAAGGATCTTTTATCATAATATACTTTGTATCAAATCAGAATTTTTCAAATGAATAAAATAAAACATAAAGAGTGACTGATGGTGGGTCTGTACGTTGTTGCAATGATGAATATGAATATTTCACCAACATATATCAGTAATTATTTTGATAAAGCAACGTGGAGAGCTGGTTCTTGTTGTTGTGCTCGACTGTGTGCATCAGTCCACTTTAGCTGGGAAGTGCCAGGTGTCGTGTTGGTTCTTGTTGGTTTCACACAGACACCGAGGACCCTCCCTGGAATGCACAACGCACGTCTCCGTAGGATTGATGGAGATTTCCATCTTGTTTGTTTCACTGAATAATGAACCCACTATAAAGCCTGATGACATCATTTAGATTCCACTGTGGAAAATAACCAATTATAGAGAGTGAAAGCTACAGATTGGGGACTTGCTGGTGTTCTTCACTTGACTGCCACCACCTGCCCTCCTCTATATGTCACATACTTATCCCACAGTCGTGTAACTGAGCCGACGCAAGATAGCTTGAAAATGAAACAGTTGAGTTTGGGAGAAATGGAGATCATGGGATCAAAAACCATTCATTGGTGTGTCAGGAATAAGAAATCCTATGGAATTTTAATAGCACTAAATGAATAAAGTAACATAAACAAAGATGTCAAACTCGAACGAAGAAGGTTGCAAACTATTAACATTATCTTTGTTTTTATGAAGTCATAGGGGATGTATAGTTTAGTGACTGAGAGAGTAGCCGAGGTCTCCTGTAACAAGATAGGACATGTGAAATACAAGAGGTGCCAACTGGCCTAAAATAAGCCACTAATGGTTTTCTCTCTTCTAGTCATTCTTATTGAAGTTCGTTTGCTCTGAAAATTGATCTTGTTGGTGTGACCTCATTTGTGATAAAACAACACATTCATAAAAAGATTTGTGTGTACTAAAAATATGTGGAAACTATTAACAAATTTAAAAAATATACGCAAAACGTTTTTTGTAAGTAAGTAGTGGGTTTACCAAGAAGAAAATGACTTGTTAAATTCACTCAAAGAAAGTAATTCACTAACAACACGATTACACACACAAAACAGTAAAGAGTTTTGCACAGTGTTGTCAACACAAATGTGCTTATAAGTTCAGATAGGTGCAAATTGCTAAAGACGCACCTGCTTAAATCTGTGCCTAGTTTTGGTGTGCAGCATGACACACACACACACACACACACACCCCCACACACACCCCCACACACACACACACACACACACACACACACACACACACACACACACACACACCAGCCCACCGCTGTGTTGCTGTCAGCTGGAGGTGAATCCAACTAAGTTCTGTGTCAACATCAGACTGTAGAACATGTTGATAAAACAAATAAGGATGAAAGATCAACTGTCAGGATCATCTTACATTGATGCAATTTGTATCTTTTCACTGTAATCAATGAAAACTTACATTTAAAAATGTTTACACCTACATTTACAACAGGATATGTGTCTACCAGTGTTGCTGGCTCACATTGACTCTTTGATTTGTAACACCTGAAAGTGAATATAACTTGCTTCAGCTTCATGTCTTAAATATAGGTCAAACATCGTATATGTGTAATTGTGCAAACATGGTTGCAGTGATTATTCCTTCACTCCTTTGATGCGGCTCAGGCCGTTTAGAAGGAGCACATTTAGAGAAAGAAAATGCATATTTGAACAAATAATGCCTATTTAATAAATATTGATTCTACTATTTTAATGAGTATTTTATTGTTTTAGAAGTACAACTTTTTTTTTACATGAAATGTCGCTAGAGATGAAAGAGAACGTGTTGAAGATTCAAACAGACCTACCCTATATTTCTGCTGCATAAAAATGTAAAAGTGACCATATAATTTTGATCCGTCTAAATAAGAAATAAATATGTCATGTCAGGGTGGATCTTAACTTTTTATTGTTTAGGCTTATGTATCTTATTCAAGTGATCATGAATGTATGTTTAACCTTCACCTTTTAATCTTTCTCAAAACACTGTTTTGGTCACAAATCTTTATTTATTCCCCCAAAAACCCAGCTTGTCAAATGTGAAGTAGTTTTACATTTTAAATGTGTTTCACTGCAGATAAATCTCCATCCTGGTCAATACCCTTTAACGCCTCTAACTCCACACGTCTGATACATGTTTTTTTACTCAATATTTAACAAGAACTGAACCTTATGAAGACCTTGGTAATAGTCAGTGAGTTCAGAGGTCTTTTTGTGTGAGGCGGTTCTCCACAGACCTACCATGTAGGTCACCAGGATCTCAGAGTGGACACCACGAAGGTCATCAGGGTTGTTCAGCCTTTAGACTGTTTCACAGCACACTCATAGTATCCTCAGAAACAGCACAACTTGAAAAAGTGTAATCTTTCGTAGAGTATAGAGTCAAACATATCTGAGGTATCTGTCTCGGACGTTATGCTCACTTTAATAGTATCAGCTGATTGTCTTAGCTTGACTGGGTTTCCCAGATCTGGTTAAGCACTCCTGTTTTATTCCCAAAACATGAATTAATCACAAGTCATTCACGGCAGCAATTTTATTCCCACCGCATTGTTCTTGTGTCAACTGCTGCTTCTCTGAAGTGACACAGATGAAGAGACATTCCGACGTAAAGCTCTCGCCGGATGTTGCGGCGTCACAGCAGGGATGAGAAAACCTTGTTGTCACGACTGAAGGGAGACAGTGAAAGTTATTTCTACTCCTCTCAGGATATAGCTGTCAGACTCCCACACCAGCCGACTGTCATTTTCGTTTCTCTTTCTCTGGAATCAGTTTATTTATCGGTCTCCAGCTGTAGAACCCTTGAGCTTATTAATGAAGTTCCAGTTATTATCTTTGCAATAGAGGTGAATATAGAGATTGAAGTTCTGAGATTGAAAAGTGTTTAAATACCTCATACCTGGAATCAACCAAGAAAGACTATCCTGGAAACAAATATTTTTAAATTGTTTTTTTCTTTCCAATTATTGGTATTATTGTGAGATTGGACCGATGATGTCAATTTATAATATGAGTGTTCTATTTATGGCCAAATATATGAACTCTGACGTGAACATTTAAAAAATAAATACGTATAGTAAAATATGGACTGGCGCCCTTTCCAGGGTGTTCCCCTTCTTTTGCCTGAGGATGCTTTGATAGGCTCCAACCCCTGCAACAGAATAAGACGACAAGCAGAAGAAGAATTATAACTAAAAGAAAACAAGACCAATTTCTTTCTGTAGTAAATACAGTTAATTTATTTTTATTTTTATTTTTTTTAATGCAGATACTGTTGGGATGTTTTTAGAATACATTTCTACTAAAAGATGTGTTTGTTTGTGTATTGAATAAGTAGTTGGGTCTTTTTGGTTGTAGTCTAGTTTCGAATGCTATTCGACAACCAAATGATATATCCAAAATAATATTTATTTAAACTGAGTGAAGACAATGAGAATGTTCAGCTGTTCATTATTGAATATTTACTCCCTACGTCTTCTTCCCTGCTCGTAGTTTCTACCTCAGTCTTGGCTTGAATTCATTAGTGAGCAGTTAATCCCACATGGGCGGGCTTCTCAATCTGACTTTGCTTTGCCATGCAGCACCTTTCTCCAGACTAAAACCATTCAAGATCAAGGGCACCATCACCTTTGCCACTAATGAGCTTGTTTATTTACCAAATTTCCTTGTGGGTTTGAGAGTGCGAACAAGCCATGCATAGCAGAACACATCATTGACATTAGCAGAGAGGCTGCAAATGCTCTGGTTCTTGACATGAGCAACACAAATCCAACCTGGAAGACCATGTGGGTTTTTTGTATTGTTAAAAAAAACAATGCTGCTTTTGTAACCTTAACTAGTTTGAGGTTTTTTTTTTCTAAAAAAGACATAGTTTTGATAAAATCACAAACAGACCTTAACATAATGACAAACATGATGTTTGTATAAGTAAGTAAGTAAGTAAGTAATTTTTATTTGTATAGCGCTTCCAGACCAGGGTCACAAAGCGCTTAAACAATCAAAACAATATTCAATAAAGTATATATTTTAAAGATCAAGATAAAACTGATAACACAACAGGAGTTCCAGAAAATTAAGGAAAAGCCTGAACAAATAGAAACGTCTTAAGATGTTTCTTAAAGGAGTCAGTAGACTTTATAACTTTAGTCTTTAAATTATGGTATCATCCAATTTGAAATGGACTTTTTTAGAAATAATTTCTATTGTACCCATAATACCTTTCATCAAAAGATAAGTTTTACTTTTCAAAAAATACTTTTAGTACGCGACAAGTATCTCATTGTGATGTAATTAGTAAATAAAATGTATCTGGACATTTTATTAGATCAAATTGGTAAACATTTATAGAAATGTGCAAAATTGCGCTCATTTAATTAATTTATTGTGTATTTCAATCTCATCTTGTACTTAGTCTTACAGCATATCTGTACATTTTTATAGAATTTTAATCATGACCAATATTTGTATTGTATATATTATACAGATGCCGACTATAATGTTCAACTGTAAATCAAACAATTTAAAACAAAATTAAACAACTGTCAACTGAAACGAAACAATTGTCGACTGAAATTAAACAATTATCCACTTAAAAAAACAATTGTCGACTGGAATTAAACAAATATCTACAAAAAAAAACAATTTTCGACTGTAATAAAACAAGATGTCTAAAAATAATTTAAAATGAGACCTGGGTTGCTGTTTTTTTTTTTCCGAGTTCACCAATGTTTCATAGAAAGAAGTATTTTACTGTGTTTGTGATTTGATTTTACGGTGCGATGCTTTTTAAAATGGTTTTGTAGTCGTCAAGCTATTTTGCTAGACGATACATGATTATTTGGAAACTACAAACGCTGAGACGGATTATATTGCTTCATTATCTTTAAATCTGGTTTATGTTGTTTCTCATGTTGTTGTTGGTTCTTCCTCATACCTTTACCACTTGAATTTGGGTCTTTTTTGGACACGGTTTTAGACCTTTGGACACACTTTTTACATGCAGTAAAGAGTAGAAGAATCTCTAGTTCCCATTTCAACATTGTTTTTCACAATATATTCATTACATTTTTTTGTATGAGGATCATGTATAACTTTTTTTTCAAGACATTATGCCACATATGCCAAGTGTGTGGTTTTATTTCTGAAGCGTTAATACTAGCTGTAATATTTATGCAGGGTTTATTATTTATTTGTGCGCCACAGAAGTGGCTTTTCTTATTTCCTAAATCTGTCAGTGGTGGCAGCTCTTGTTAGAAGTGAACATGGCTCTATTTGCTGATGTAAATTGGGTTCCAATCTCTGTGTAAATGCGCAAGGCTTTACTGTATGTTTGCTTATCTGTCCAGCCATCTCATCTATTCAAACAGCGTTCTTTTCATTCAGGCTGTTCCCTCACTGGTCTTTTTTTTTCTATTCCTCTGGACCTTTTTTTTCTTCATTTTTTTGGGACCAGATGGCGAGGGGGCACGGAAGCAGCTCTTTTGTCCCGGCGTCCCTGTGAAAGGAGTCTGTCCTCTCTAATGTAATCAGCGACACCGGAAGGGTCCATTTTGGGCCGTGAAAGAAGACAATTGGTTTTGGACTCGTCTCGATTACAGAACCACAGAGTTCATCTCCTGACCCGGCCCCCTCTGACCGCGGCCCTGGCATGGAGGATCCTCATCTTTGATCACTGAAGGGTGGAGGTGCTGATCCGACCTCATGGGGGCCAAAGGCCAAACTCTCCCCGCCTTGTTTACCCTGCACTTGGCTACTGATGACCCCTCCTTCCGGAAAGATCCAGGGGGATCTTGGTTAGTTTGGGCAAGGCGGGATACCATGACCTGTCTAGACACTACTGCTTGTTACCCGGGTGTTGCCAAGGGGATACAATAATGAACTTTGACCTCAAATGTAGTTGGTTTGGAGCCACTTTAGTCATCTTTTAATTTGGAGACTTGTGGGTGGGAGAGATGTGGGAGTGGGTTTGTGTTTACAAACTGTAGTGACGCAGCATGAGTGTAGACCTCCTGAGGAAGAAAAGCTCCTGCTATTTTTACAAATATTTACTAAAAAAAACTGTCTTTTTTGTATTTAATCATGAGTTTTGGTAAATCTTAAAAGGACTGATTTTTATATTTCTATTTTGGCACCATTAATTTACGTAAGTAAGTCTTCTTTAAAATGTAATACAATTTGTAATTGGGAAAACGTGCTTCATTGTTTTAACTGTTTTCTGTAGCATCGTAATGATCTTAGGTTTTTGTGGGCTTTGGTCACACAAATATTAACAGTTTCATAATTCTGAAAACATAATGTTAAATATATATATATATATATATATATATGCCTAACACATGGGTTCCGTCAATCCCCACCTAGTGCGACAATATTTTAGACTCACATTTTTATTACTCCCACTTACTTACTTACTGTAGCGTAAACCTGCTCGGGAGTTTGGGCTTTTCCACGACAATAGATGTAGTGATTCCACTATCATGGCCGTCGCCCGCGACCCCGCCCTCTGCTTTGCCACTCAGTAACAGTTAAAATGGCAGCATGCAGCAAAATGAGTGAGGAAGAAGGACGACGCCCACCATCACCAGCCCGGTTGACTGGGTTGTTGCTCATGTCCGCTGTTTAAAAACCAACACTTTCTTTTACGTGACTAAAATAAAACAAATTTAACATTTATCATATTGTTGTGATCGAGGGAAACTGTCTTTTTTATTTTCTCAATTCACTTTCTGGACATTTTTTTGTGCAGTTGCCATTTTATTTTTCCAGCTGTCTGTTTGTGTGGACCTGATATTAAACCTATTAGTTTATTTATTTTAAATGATTTCCCGATCGTAGATTTCAAGACTTGATCACACTATCATTGGTATTCTATAGTGGTGCTTGTACAGGAGTTCAATGCCTGTGTTCTCTCACATTAAAAATGAATTATGTGCTATGATCACTGCTTTTTTTTAACCCTTTTCTCAGAGCATGCTGCCGCTATGTCATCTAACTAATTGAAATTATTATGTATATGCAAGCATAACTGGATAAAATGTAGCTTTGCTGTTGTGTGTTCTTTTTCTTTGATGATTTCTAATCACTTTCAACATTGCAGATTTTCCCTTCATGGAGGCTCTTTCAAGAAACATGAAGGAAATCCACAGAATATCCCACGTAAATATAAACAGTATATATATATAAATGGTAAACTCTCCCTGAATGACATGTTGTGTTGTTTTACTCTTGCAGCGTGCAGTGACAGTGGATGAACAGGAGGAAGATGTCATGCTCCGGATGAGTTTTGGGAGATGATGTTGCTCCGCTCGCTGCAGCATGGAGCTCTCACTTTGTGCCGTTGTCAGCTATGATGCGTAACCACTCACTGAGTGACAGGTCCGTCCCTCTGCAGCTCAAGAGGCTTTAGGTGAGTGGGATGTATCCTTGACCCCCAGTCCAGCTGTGTCAACTGGAGTGATGAGGACAAATATAAATATATGTCATTAGACCATATTTATTATATTTTCCGTGAGGAAGCATTTTTTGGGGTTTTTAAAGTGACTTTTGCAAATTATTTATCATCGAAATACAGTCGACAACCGTTTTGGGAAAACTTACCGTTGTCAAAGAACCAATGTGTGACACTGTCAACAGCTATTTTAGACATAAATCTATTGGATTATTTGGCAGAACTTTAATATATGTTCTAGTTAATCTTGAGATAACTCTCCAAACATAGTTTTATTGTTTTAGTTTTATGCACAAATACAGGTAAAAAAAAAATTGTCGTTTTGTGCAGTTTAGAGTTTCTATCTATTGTTATAATGGTATATTTAAATTATGGTTCAAACATTTATTTTTGTCAGAGTTGCAGGAAAATATTTCATGAAATGACGATAAGAATCGAACCCTGCATTAATGGCGAACATCAAGATTAATGGACTGTCCTTCGTTCCTAAATAATTAAGGTTAGTACAATAAAAGTAAATGCCTGGTAATGTCATTTAAAATCATTGTAAAAAAAATATTTATAGTTTTTGAACCACTAAACGAGTCTCATGCATGTTCTTTTTTGGGCACATGGGTTTGTGTTCGATGTACAAAGACTCATTTAAAAAAATATTAAAGGCGATCTCAGGTCGAAAAGCAGTTCTGAACTGTGTTTTAGAAACAAAACTGTTTAGTGCGACACCTTGTTGACAAGAGTTGAACGCTGACTGAACACCAGTATTTTTTCAAACGTCAACGCTGGCTCTTATCTTTAGGCCAAACTCTGCACTTTTAGTCCCTTTAGACAAGAATCTAAAAAGAGGCATATATATATATATATATATATATATATATATATATATATATATATATATATAAGTTTATAGATATATGTAGGTATATAGGTTCTCATCTTTAGTTTAGTATTTATTTAAAAAATAAAAGAATACAAATCTTCTCAAAATCATGATCAGGCTCTCAGACATGGATAAACCTCCAAACAACTGAGTGGACAGTACTATGCTGCTTATTCTGTTCATTTATAGATTGACTGAAGAGGCAAGAGTCATCTACTGAAATGTATAGATGCACATAAACATTGTCCAACTGAAGGGCTGTAGAATACAGTGATGCCTGGTTCTCCAATGACTGCAACTATATGGAAATCATTGTGTTTTTAAGAATGTTTTCACATGAACTGCTGCACATGGTAACATTTCTCTATGTATTTTCTAAAAGTGTGAGGATTATTTTAGAAACCTTAGGTGTATTATATAAAGCTTTCCAAATATCCAATCAAATTGTGAAACACAACTAAGATCTTTTTTTTATCTTTTGATTGACTACACTATTGATTTTTGACAGGAAAGTTTTTACTTTTCGGAGAAAATGTGCTTCGATCAAAAGGCAAAGCATTTGAATGTTCAAAGTCTTGTAAACAACTTGACGGTAATTTGGCATGTCCAACTTTTTTTTCTCAAGCCGAGTCGACCTGAGTTACACTTTGTTTACTGTTTCACCAAAATTTTACCTTGTTTATCGATTGTTTTTGTTTTGTTATCTAGCTAGGAATATATTTCCTAAGGCTCTGGAGAAACTTTTAACAACACAGTCTTATGAATGTATTTTACAATTTTAATGTAATTTCTGATCGGCTTTGGTTCTTCATTTTACTAATGAACTTACTCCTCATTTGTTTAACAAAATATAACTTTTCAGCACTGGAATTAAAAGCTTTAACAATTTTCTGTCTTATAAAACTCATCATATTTCTTTTAATATTCTTAATAAATGATCCTTAGAGATCAAGAGTGTCCTTTTTCTTGTCCATACAATGTCGTACACTATTCAATCTGCTTTAATTCATTTCCTCTCTGCAGAACGGCTTCTCTTTGAACCTTGTCAAGGTGGACACAAGTGGAAAGAGTATTTGGATGTTTTTTTTCTGTTATTTCTTTAAGTGGACAAAAGTCCTGAGTGTTTTTTCTTCCGAGGGTCACTCAAAAACGGTGTGTGAAATGAGAGTTGCCTGGGTGTGACTTTTCCAGAAAGCATCCGCTTCCTATTGTGTGGCCAGTCAACTTCTGCCTGCACCAGCGCTCTGACTTCCATACATGAGAGATCAAGGGTTACCAAGGTGCTTTTGAGAAGGAAGGGCTCAATGTGAGAGGGGACAAACCCGTCCACAAAATACTAATTTCCTTTGCACATTCGCTGGCCTAGTGGGGATTCAGACAGGGTCAGTGACAGCCACTGGGGTTGAAGGTTTTTTCTCCTCCATTGCTGCTTAATGAAATCTCGTGCCTGCTTTTCTGCCGCCTGTACTGTATGTGGCTGAAAGTTTGGCAGAAGGAAGTTTGTTCAGGCTGTTTATCCGCTGCCAGACAGAGGCACCTCATGTAGAAAGGTAGAGGTAGTTTTGTCCACCTCCTCATTCTTGCTGAAAAGTTCAGTCGCTGAGCCACAGCATTAACTTGTATTCTAACAAGATTAAAATATATTCGTCCTGGGGATTAGCATAGTTAGGTGTCCTTTTGCCTCTTTCTCTCCAGCGCTGGTGTGGCGACGCTGGGCTTTGATCTGTGTTGCGAGGCAAGAGTCCTGGCTTGGGCCGAGCCATTCGAGTGCCAAGTGTGAAATTGGCCTGATGTCATCCCCATTCTTCACCTTTTACATCTTTCACCACTTTAATTATGTTTCCGCCACAAAGGCCAAGCACCTCAGAGCAGATTCCACTCTGGGCTGTAGGAAGCGTTTAGGAAAAACTTTGGGTAAATGACACAGTAGGGGTGAACGGTTGTGAGAGAGGTCAGGATTTGGAGCGGAGGCGCCGATTCTTCGGGATGTTTCCTGTGCCATCTGCCATTTTCAGATCGTGTTCAGCGATTTGCTGTCTTGTCGTAAACAAGGCGATGAAAGCACCAAACTGTCTAATTGAACCTTGATCATACATTAGGTATACTTGTGTCTCCTTACGAGGAGTGTGAAGATTAACCGGGGAAAAATGTGTTTTCTGGAATTCTGGAACAGTTGCAATTTATTTTAGCCTGATGCTGTCCGATTGTATTCATGAATGGCTTGATGGAGGCTTTACTAAAAAATATGGCCCCTGTAATATCGCTGGACTTACGCAGTTAAGTGTTGTGACCCAAACATTCTAATTTTTTGAAGGCAAAGCGTTGCAGACTACTTCACCACAGCCTTCAACAAGCCCATTTATCTTAAATCTCTGGTATGAAAAATGTTTCAAATATTTCTAATGGAATATGAAGTTGGATAAAAGTCTGGCCATTTGTAAACTTAAGTTTAAAACCCATACTTTAAGTGCAGCAGTAGCTCGACTAATCTGAGCACTCACCTGTTGAGACGAAGTGGAGAAAACAATGCAGGTCACAAGGGATTGGTTTCTGTCAAAACACCTTTTTATGCACTATATGTTTAACATTGTCTATATTATTATTTTTAATTGAATGTGCAAAGTTCGATGGTAATTTATCTATCAAGGTTTGTATCGAATCGTCATTCAAGAAAGAGTTTCACAACCATATTTACTATGATGGTCTGGGAATGTATCCGAGAACATCTCTGTTAAAAAATAGATTACGATTTAGGTTTTTATTTAAAAACTCTATTTGACCAAAGTATAGTTTGACTCACATCTACAGTTGCTTTGGGTTGAGAGGAACAGAAATACAGATCCAAATCTAAAAAGATGTGAATGAGAGAATCTGTGTAAAATGGAAAGAAAAGCTGTAAGAAGAGGCAGGTGTTGATGGGTATTACAAAATATGAAAGAAACAGTCAATTATTCAAAGATACGTAAATAACGCAGTGTTGGTTACGGCACAACCAACACAAATGAAGTTTCTCCATGTGGGTCCAAATGAGTGCATAGCTCTCAGCAAATCAGTGTGATTTTCAAAATCTTTTAAAATGAATAAGACTTGTGAGAGTTCTTAGGCAGAGAGCTGGCAGTTTGAATAGTCAATAGTTATTTTAAAGTGCTTCATTAGCGTATTGTTGTGACGACATATCAGATAAAGGGAGAACGATAAAAACCTTATTGTAGATTGAACGTAAGGGACCAGAACATAAGATGTATTTTCAGAAACCAAATAAACACATTTTTTGTTGGATGTTTTATAAACAAAAATCTTTGTGGTAGAAGCCAGGACTCAGGTGGTGTGTGCTCAAGGGGTTCAAGGTAAGGCCGGTCCATGTGGGGGTTGTATGACGACCTCTGAGCATGTAACAGCTGACCTATCCGACGCAGTACCGTCCGACACTGACCTATTGATAAAACATTAATGTCAGAACAGATCCCACTTGTCCATCGCTCTGATGCCACATGCTTGGTCGCAGACTTCAGTTCAGTCGTTCGGGGGGGGGGGGGGGTTTAACATCTTGTGTCACACAAATCTTTTTCAAACAACGTGTGTGAATGCGGTTGTTGTCTGTATTACTCAACGGATCAAGAAGATAGTCTGGCAGATCTCACCCATCAGTTGTCGAGTTCCATCTTTGATTTGGTAGTTATGAAGCAGGAGCAACTTATCTTGTCCACCTCAACATAGAAGTCAGAAAGAAACTATTTTATTTCCGGTTCAATCTTCAATCTTTTTAAAAGCCGTCATAACATGCAGGTTCTACTTTAGACTTGTTCACTTAGTTGTCCCCGGCTGAACTTTTGGAAAGCTTCGCCACCTTTTGAATATTTCCAAACTTTCTATTGAAGCGAGTGAATGAAGCGCTGAAACAGCAGGGGGTCCAAGCGGATGGGTTCATGGGTAGAAACAAAAATGAATGAAACTGGTGGCTGTGTGTGCTTTTGGGAAGTGGGAGGCGGGGGGGGGGGTGCTACGAGGGAGTATGAAATAAAAGTGTTAGTAATATGTGTGCGCGAGAAGGGAAGGAGTGAGTCGGTGAGTGAGAAGACTGTGTGGAGAATGGGTTACTGAGAGGTGGGAGGTTGGGGGGGAACCAGCCACCTGCAGCCATGACAGGCTTTGACCTTCGTTTCTCTCACCCCCACCTCTTCCCCCGTCTCCCTCTCTCCCTCTCTCCTTTCCCCCTCCATCTGTGGATGGACGCTCAGCCTCTTTTTCGGTGGCGGAGATGAAGACTGACCGTCACAAAGACAGTGGTGGGAGCAGCGGTGTCTGCTCTGACGTGCAAAGATTAATGGCGCAAGTATGAAAATGCAGATAAGGCGTTGTCAAAACAAGCCGGGGGATTGTTCAAGGCCTCACCGGTGCATAATGTTTAAATCTCAATGATTGTTTCCATCCAATAATGAACAGCCTTGAAAAATGGGTAACGCATCCTGACGATGAACGGATGACGATTTTGGCGTGTAGTCCGCAACATTGTTAACACACACTTAACCTCTGCGTAGTTGTTTGTGTATAGGTCTTTTCGGTCTGTTAGACTTCAGCAGCTTCTTCAAAGAAAGCGTCTTCACAACATGTCGTGAACTCTGACCTCACTCATACATGCATAGCTGCTAACTGTTCTAGCAGCATCGTACAGTTTTAAAGTATGGTTTTAGCATCTTAATCACGTCTCAATGATTGTGGCCAAATGTGTCTGTGCGTTGAATGTTGTTGGTTCAACTTTTAATGTTATATTTCATCACACACTGTTGTACAATTTTAAAAATGTCATACAAGGGTTACAAACAAAGGAGAGCCGAAATTCCTGTTAACCATTGATGTGCTAATAATAAATGTTTGTTTATAATGCACTGCTGTTTTTTATGCCTCCTCTATATATATATTTCCACAGAAAGCATCTTGATTTACTCGAGAAAATCCTCTTGTTAAAATGTTATAATACATTTCATTATTAGTTTATTACTGGTTCATTATATCATGCTTGAACTTTTTTTCAAAATAACAGATATTTTTTTTAATCAACATGTTCAAGAATCGTGGCAAATTATGATGCCTTTTTAAATGTAGTTACTTTCCTTATACTATCAGAAATAATCCAAAGTGGGGCAAATGATTGACAAACTTTACAGCTGGGAATGTATCTTTAGCCTAGAAAAGCTGACTTTAGAAGTGCTAATTCTGTATTAATATTTATATCTCATATTTTGAATCGCATTGAAATAATTAATTCTCATTTGTGTTGTGTATATTTATACATATATTTAAGTATGTGTTTCATATATTAAAGTGTGTTTATCGGGGTTTTAAATGAATATGTGTTTCCATTGGTTTAGGTAGCAATACAACATTTGCTGCTGCACATATTTTTGCCATATAATCCATTATAATTGTTTTTGCACCTTTGAAACAATTAATTCACAGGTTCACAGTCCTATCCGTATTTCATATTTCAGTTCAAGATGTGTGTTTGCTATGTGATTTTATTTTGGACATTTTTCTGTCTTATTCAACTTCTCTATGTCCATAAATTGTTAATAAAATGCACTTTGAGGACATCATTGTTGAACCTTCTGCAAACCAACACCGGAGACTTGTCTTGTATAATCTTTCAGGTTTATTTACTTTTCTTTTGTGACTTTCAAGAGGCAGTTAATTACACAATTAATACATGATTGAAATTATGTACATTTATACCAAAGAATACTTCCAAACATAAAATAAAAATAGCATTGTATTCTACAACTCTGTGCTGTACTTTCATTTGAACATATATAGATAGAATATACGCTGATGAGTAGATTCAATACGTCGTAACCAGCAGTTGGTTTGTTTGTCTTCATGAAGGCATTGAGCTTAATTAGTCTGCATTTGAAGTGACACCGCTGCTCTGATGTGGCACAGTCATGATCTAATAAAAAGTCCAGACCCTGAACTTTTAAGGCAAAGTGTGTTTTCTGTTTGGTGGGTCTCTCTCTCTTTTTTTTTTAATTCACACACACTTATTTGCAGATACACAATAAAAACACTTTGAAAAGGCAAAAAGTCCACAATTTGGTATGGATAGTCTTCAATGTAACTCGGTCACACATTTGTCCATGAAGAGCAAAAGTTATGAACAGAGTTGTTTGTCCAACAAATTGCAGCTTTCATGCAAAGGCCCCGTAGACTTTTTTTTTATTCTCAAATAAAAGCAAAAATAAAAAGAAGTTATTGCAAGATAAACAAGCGTGTGAACACCTCAGATATCTACTCTAAAGCAACACTGGTCATTGGATAGATTCTTTTTTTTCTCAATATAATCTATATAAATACACATATGAAGTCCTTTGAATAACGATAAGCCATTTCCAACAGACAGATTTGCCTTCATGTATGATATATGAGATAGAAATGTACTGTATATATAAAGATTTCACAATCACCTGCATGTGTAGTGGGGTGTTGCCGCTACAGAGTTGTTTCAGGCAGCATTTTAGCCTTCAGTTCACTTCAGAGTTACAAAACATGAGTGGTATTGCTATTTAAAACTATAACAGCTGCATTGGTGTAAACGGAAAATCACGTTAAAACTGCTCAAAGGCTATGAATTGACCACATGTTATAGTGGCGCGTTAGGGGGGGAAAAAACGCTACATCTGTTCTCTCTGTACATGATTTTTTTTTTTTTTTTTAGAAAAATTCTGACACTGGAAAAATCTGTCTCAATTTATAAAATACAACAAGCGTGGAAATAAAACTGTTATATTTAAATTCACAGTATGCCTGGGTGCAGCAGAAAAATATTCTTTGGACTTCAAGTTCACTGACAAAGATCTCAAGTGCCAGTGGTGTAGAAATGTAGGATGTGGACAATCATGAAAAAGCTGTGTTTCGGCCTATAAAATGGAGAGTAGCTTCTGCTTGACAACAACAAACAATGAAAAACTTTATACAACATCTTGTTTTTTTATAGACGTAAGATTGCAGAAATATCTTTCTATCATTTTTTTTAAAACGATTTATGCTGGTATACTTTATACACTGGCCCTTTATTCGGTGTGATTATTGCATTGTAGGCTTGATTGATCCTCCCATCACAAGAACCTATGGAGACATGTGGCTGTTTAAATACTTCTAAAGGGACTATTACGCCCTTTTTACTGTTGCCAATGTGTTTGGATGACGTATCTCCGTATAGGTGTTGCCATGGCAACCACAGGTTCTGCTGGGATGCTTCAATCACTGTCTGATTTGTCGTCTTTTGACGTGACGGTGGCGTGATTGTAGAGTCCCTGTGCCATCAGGTGCAGTGCCAGGCTGTTCTTGGTGCCACTGGCCTTCTTGATTTTCGCCCTCTTGTTCTGGAACCAGATCTTGATCTGGGACTCGTTCAGGCCCAGTTCCTGCGCCAGGTTCTGGCGCCTCTGTTCCGTCAGGTACCGGTTCGTCTGGAACTCCGTTTTGAGTCTTTGCAGCTGCTCTGCGGTGAAGGCCGTGCGTGGTCGCTTGTCCTCTTTGCTGGTCGTTTTCTTCTTTGGTTTGCGAGACCTCGGTCCTGTTGGAGACGAGGTGAGCGAAGAAGATGTTCCGTTAGAAGCAGCGGGGGAAAGAAAAAAAATATGGGTCAAACATGAACAGTGCCAACATCGATTTCCCCCACTTGGCAAACCACAACGCACTGACGTAACCAGCTTTACGTTCGTGCCAAACTGTTGATAAACGAACCGAATTTCCCAGAACGTCATAGAAACATTCATTGTTTGCGTCTAATAAAATAAAAACATTTAAATGTAGCGCAAATTCAGCAAGTGCGTTATAAACAGAGGTTTCCTGTATGCAGTTTGGTATTTTCACAAACAGACAAAATAAACGAAAAGTGATTTTACAACTGGGAAACTGCTTTTAAAATGATATTTTCCTTTAAAAAATATCAAAACATCACCATTCTATTGTTAGTAACAGTGTAAAAATTGACCCGAATTTCGCTTGATATATTAGAGATTCGCCATATTTAGGTCGACTGTGACAATTCCCCTCAAAATTGAGTCAAGCGGGTCATGTTTTAAAAATAGAAAAAGGGAGTTGGTTATTTCTCATCCTAAATGTAATTTATAATAAAATAAAACTACAGTTAAAGAGGTGGAAATATTGCAGCAACTGCAATTTGCGTTATAACGTATACGCCGATGGGTGGTCGTAAATAAACTAGCATTTAAATTAGTATTACAATAGTCTTAGTATATTTAGTATTCAGAATTCAGCGATATTATAGTGTTAAGCATACAATAAAAATCAACGGTTTTGACCAGTTTAAATGTTCAATAAATATTACGAATAAAATAATCGTGTATGCTACTTGCTCTGTCCAACTGGGGCGATAAAAAATACAAGTAACACGTTTTGCTAGTGTGCTTAAAAAACAAGACGTTTTTTTAAAGAGAGAGAAAAGAAACATGCCTTCAAATGTGGATACACGGCGCTAACATTGCCAATACGGTTTCGAACCTGGTGTTTGCCTGCAGCAATGCGTAACCAATTATTAATAATAAAAAAACGAATTTTCCTAAACGTGAGGAGTTTTCGTTTCAACGTATATTTTCTAAAGGTGTTTATAGAAAAAAGTTAACAGTAGCTATAACTTAAATGATCTTGATAATTAGATTTATCTTCGAAAAAAGCTCTTGGAACTATGAATTGCATTCTAGTATGGTCATTTAATGTGTGAAAATAGCCGAAACGTATTTGAGATTCGATTAATATAGGTCAGGAAAATGGGTCAAAGATTATGTGAAAATAAACGTGTATTTGGACGTGTATGCGTGATTATTAAATGTCGTGGAAAAACTGTACCAAAATATAGCTTCAAACAACATCTAAACATTATACGTGTTACATGTAAGGCAGCTGTGTGTATTACAAACAATTAAAAATCTCAAATAGTCTTCAAAAACATATGACAACCTTAAAGACAAACCTTTTCTCCCTTCCAGGTGGGTTGTAAAAATGTTAAATGAATGATTAGTCAATTTGGAATACTTCACAGGAGTCAAAGTTTTGAGGGGAAAAAACACGAAAATAAATTATTCACATAAGATTCTGACGCAGTCATGAAAACACGAGATATTTGGATGTTTTGACAGTTTCATTCATGAAAAGGAGCTATATGTATGTACATCCCCTCCCTTTCACTATGCTGCTCACTCACTCTTACACCCACACACACACACACACTCTCACACACACACACACTCCCTATAGTAGTAAGGACACATCAACCAATAGGAAACGTTGCACTGACTCAGCTAAAAACGCAGGTGGTTTCAAGCGTGAGATATATCGCGCTGCTTTTTTTGCACTTGCTTTTGCACTTGTTTTCTTACTCTTTATTTAGCAGATTTAAAGTCTAATAATTTGGCATAGTGATCCGAGGCACAAGACGTTGGCTTTTCTATTTGATTATTGTTGTCTTTCCGAGCTCCCAACACTACTTCCAAAAGAATAATATAACAGTTTATTTCTGCTGAGAGGATGTGAATGTTGAATGAATGTGTTTCCTCCTGAACGACCAAAAACTCCTACAACTCGTAGTAGTCGCCTACGCTACCATACGGCGTTACATAATGCATGAGAACGAGTTGTACTCCACTTTTACGCACAGTTTTCTGCACCCTGGAATATCTTTTACTGTATACTTGTTTAATTTTACACACATCAGGGTAAGAACCCAAGGTCGTAGAGGTATTGTTTGTTAATACATGCATTCATATCACTGAGTGTGTGTGTGTATATATTTTTAACGATCGAAGAAACAACCGTTATTTATTTATTTATTGTTATTTAGTTAGTCTTGTTTTTTTAACTTAACGGATTTGGTTCTTGATATACACGCAATGCTTTTAAGGTAGGATAATTTAAAAAAAAACTTTTCTGCTTCTACTTAAAATATGTTTAATTCCCTCGATTTATCTTATCTTATTTTTAATGGAATACTGCTAACAATTACGCGCTTTTGCTCGAAGAAATGCATTTAAAAAATAGTCGCCTGTTGCGATCGTTTCTCGTGCTGAGACAAGTGTTTAGGTAGTTTTATTTCCACTAGAACGTGGGTCAGGGCATGCTGGGTCAGTTCGCACAAGGTTAGAAGAAGACTTATCAGAACCAACCTGACGAGGGTCTGTCCGAGTATCTGGTGCAGTAGACCCAGGCGGGCCACAGCATGGGCTGCTTGGACGCGTTCGGGTTCGAGCTGGCTTGGGAACTGTCCGAGTCTGAGCTTAGGCACTGGTCTCCGTTCTCCCCGCGGGACTTGAGGCTCTCCTCCGCGGCTATGGCTGGCTTCTTGGCCCCGCTGACCGTGTGTGGGGTGGAGGTGCCCTCCGCCGGCACCGTGCTGCCCACCGGCTCCGTCTGTGGAGCGGCGGGGCTGCCGCTGCTGTCGTGGATCTCCGGCGACTCCCGACCTCTCTCGTCCCGGATCGTGTCCTTTCTGCGTCCGAAATCCGGGCGCAGGATGTTGTCGATGAAGAAATTGGTGACCCGGTGCGGGATCTGCGGGTTCCCCGGCGCTTGCAAGAGTGGAAGGATGGCTCTGTTGGACTCGTCCGCCGACCCCTGCCTCTCTCTGGGATCGTTTTCTTCCATTCTCACTTCTTTAACCCCTTTATCGCTGCAGAAAGCTGGCTCTAATCAAACTAGAAGTGTAAAAACTCAAATTCTTTTCAGCGCTTTTGACACCCTGCACAGCTTGGCCGTAGTGTCCTTTGATAAAAACATACTTTCAGTCTTTAAATCCTCAAAATATTTGCGCTCAAACGTGTGCCATTCGCGCAGCGTCCAATTGATCCAATTTAGGCAGCAGAGTGTTGTCTACAGCTAAACTAAACTAAATAAAGACGCTGCTTAACTGATGCTCTAATACTCTCACTCTGGAGTTTTCTTCTTATTTTCAATACGAGCCCCCTTGAGTGACGTTTTCCCACCGTCCTCCCAGACACGTGCCTTCCGCCAATCAGACGCGAGGAACCAGGCCATGTGACCCGCACTCCGGAGTCGTCCGCGAACGCCCATCCTCGCCAGAGTAAGGGGGCTGAGTCCCTCACTGACGCGGCTCGAGCCTAATTTAAACCCACCGCATGCTCCAGGATACTCCCAATTATTTATTGGAGAGTAAGAATCTGTCTTTCAATATTTACCTTTCAGACTAAACCCACAATAACAGCAACTGCGGTTTAATTATGTCAAATTACAGTCACCGTAAAATATATTTTTATATTTCTATACATTTTTTCAACAACGACGTCATGAATACGTAACTATAAACAATTAATACGAGTAAATCACTCAAAAAGTAGATATTGGTGAATTAAATTGTGTCAAATAAATATCGACCCAATTATTACCCGACAGATGGTGCCACAGGGGGCGCTCTAGACTATTTCAGTCAATGGATAATACAACTTATAGTAACGAAACGTTCCAGTGTAAACAATGAAATCATTATTGATTTTTGTTGTTCTTTTTAAGAAGTCGAAGTAGATGACAATATGAAAACAGCGTAAACATCACAATAGGGATTCCACTTAGAACTGGTGTGGGAATTTACATCTACTATTCATCTGCAGAATTTGTAACAATATTGTTTAGACAGAGTTATGGATCTTGAATGGAAGTTTAATTTATCATGTGTAACAAATCTAAATTCAAATCTTAATAAATCAGATATTATGTAGTATTTTTATTTTTTAGTACTTTTATCACCCTCATAAAGGCAATTGTTTTGTGTTTTATTGAAATAAATCATAATACTTTACATTTTAAGTGCATTTCCAATTGAAAAAAGCCTTTTTCATTAAAAAAAAATCGCACCTCATGATTAAATTATGTTATTATAATTTTCTTGGTTTTAAAACTCATAAAAACATAGTTGAATGATTACTTGATCAAATATTTACTATTGTGTATGTGTGGCTATTATAACTAAAGTTTTCTCATACTGACATGTTTAAAATAGTTACACAAATTAGCTTATACATTATCAATTATTAAACGTAGTAAACACAGTTAAATATTTAACCCTACTTTTAATATTTAAATTTATACAGAAGTCTCTTTTTCCATTACTTAAGGGATGCCACAAGGCGCTATCCTTGAGATATACGAGTTTAAATTCACTAGTCATTTCATTCTATTATATTTATTGTTATTATACTTTTAGTTAATTGGAGGAGTATAACACCAGTTTAACTTTTACAAAAATGAGATATTACAGTTATCAAAATCTTATATGACAATCGCACAACGATACAGATGAAACAAAATATCTGTTTATTATCGCTGGTGAAAACAAATCATCGTCCATCCATTATCCATACAAGCGTGGATCATCAATGCAAAATTACTCTTCTAAGAAACTTTTTCGCAATATTCAGTTACTCTTATCAATTTACAACACAATGGCCATTTTTAGGATAAACATAAACGGTTAAAATATCACCCTATTATATTTTATTTGTTTTAATCTTAATGACTCAAGCTTAGACATAAGAAGTATTATAGGAAAACATTCGACATATAGCTGCAATAGATGAATCATTTAGGATTTAGTAAGTAAGTTTTATTTGGTGTATTTGATTGGTTTGTATTTAAAATGTGTGACTTCATTTAGACCCATTTTACTGCAATAAAAGGAAATGAGGTACAAAAAATATCTTGAGTTTTTTTTCTTCTCTCCCTTTTCACCTTCAACTACTGTTGTGTCTGCTCTGTCGCTTCTGTTCAAACCTGCAGGTTTGATCACAGCTCCGACAAAAAAAACAAAAAACAAATTTACCTCAATATCATTTAAAGGTCATCCGTGATGATTTGTTTTATATCTCCAGTGTCTCGTGGAAACCTTTCTATACATCCACTCATGCTCAACTGTTTGTGAGAAACCTCATCTCCCGTGACAACGCGCTGGACCACAAACTGGGTCAATATCCCTTTAAAAGAAAAATCAATGATGCACAAACTGTTTTGTGCGCGTCTTCTCAGGATCTCAAGTCGCGCCAAAGACAAAACTTCTTCAAACTTTGCTGACCGGCTCAAAGTTTGCGTTTCCCTCTCTGGAGACGACAGCTGGTGCTTTTGGACTTTCTTCGCTGCTGCTTGAACAGGACGGACCAGTGAGTAAGGCGCTCCTTTTGTATTTTTAAATAAACGTTTAATGTTGTAACGAGAGATAAAGTTGAGAGTTAGAGATAAATGTATAATTTATTAACCTCCCGCTGCACACATATGCGCGTGTCTCTTTAAATCCGTGTCAACCTAAAATAAAAGCAACACTCCCGTTTTTATAAAAAAGGTCCATCTTTATTATTTTTAACATTGCTTTGAATTTCCTTTCGTCTTCTCCACTGAGAGACGCACTAAGACAGGCCACTCATGCTGCTGGAGAAGGAAAGCTCAGATTAATGTGCAGCTAAATGAGCAGCAGACAATGGAGCGACAGACAGGCCGCTGCTGCCTGGGCTTGGCCTCTAACCTCGAACCAAAACAGGGGAAGTCAAGAGGAAATGACACCGGTCTAAAGCTGTGAATTATAATAAGGGGCTCCGTCCTCCCTGAAAAAACAACTCCCTGTCTTGGCTGCGACTCCAGAAGGCGACATGGTTCATCTGAAGAGGTGTTTACGCACGACATTTGGAGACTTTCTAGACAAAAATGGTCCATCCTTCATCCCATACGAGGTCAGGGAGTAAAGGTTGACATAGAAACCTGGTTAATAAGAACTTTAAATGTCGTTTTTTTTTTATTGTGTTGCAGGTCCTCACGTGCTCTTGTCATGATGCAACTGACTGAGAACATATGCGTTGTCCAAAATGTTTTTATTACACTATAGTCTGTCTTCTAGCTTGTTTGAAATCGAAAAAATAAAGCAGTAAAGCGGATTAAAATGAATGTAAAATATGGAAAAGTCAAGTATAGAAATATTAAAAAAGCCCATTAAGTATAAACTAATTATTAATCATGATTTATAATAATTACAATTAGATTTTTTGTTTTATTGTTGTTATTATTATTCTTAACAAAATATAGGCGTCAGTTATACAGACGAATACTTTTAAAGCTACAGTGTAAAATACTGTTTTTAAAATGATAACTAAAACTATTTTTAATACATTTTCTCTCTCCGTTCGTTAACATATAGTACATCAGACTTTATTGCACTAAGGCAATCAAAACTGTAAATTAGTATAAAAAGGATTCTAATAATTTCAGCGAAATATTTTTAGGGAACAACCATAATATTATTATTATTGTTGTTGTTCTCAAAAACTAAAATAAATCTATTCCTATTGGTATTTCAATCTACGCCGTTTTTAGTTATAGGATATAATCAAGTTTTCAGAGCTTTATTTATTTTAACTTATTTTAATTTATTTCTGCTTCGGAAAGCCAGTATGTTTGTGTTCCAATATTGAATAATAAGTTGAAATGTATTCAAATCGATATATAAATGCTCGTGATCATATTAAAGAAGCAAAAATACGAATCACGCGTCCTTGTATTTCTTATTAAACAAACAACGATTGCCATATTTAAAGTCTAGAATAAAAAACCTGTGCAATTTTTGTTTTCATTAAATTTATTTTATTTTTTAAACGTGGAATTGTTTCTTTAAACTTTTTTTTTAAAGCTATTGTTACAAATACGTACAACAAAACTGTGACAACAATTCTATTTATTTGTGTCGTACCACGGACGTGTTCATAATTCCAGGGGCATTAAAAAGCATGCAATGTTCAGACCATGAATCCAGCATCATATATTCCCCCTTCGTTAACGCACCACTCCTTCTACTATAGAACACCGGCTGCGCATGCGCCGTGTCCTTGAGCCGCTGTAACCTATTTTCCTGCCGCTGCTGGTCCTCCTCGCCAGGATCCTCGTCCACGTCACCAGAGCTGAGAAACTACAAAAGGTGACGCGGAGAAGGAGGATTTGTGAATGGACGCCGTGATGTGTGCCAGCGCGCAGATCAGAAGGCGGTGGGACCCTGTGCAGATGCACCCCGAAGCCCCCCTCCCGGACCCCGCCCGGTCACTATCCCCTCCCCGCAGATGAATGGGGGTCTGAGACGTGAGCTCTGTCACCGTGCAGGGGTCGCAGCAAATCCTCCAGCTTCCTGTGCCTTTCAAAAACTGAAAGATCCCCTCTTCTTTTTGATGACCCTCTATGATTTTTTTTGTTGTCGAGCCATTGTGGGCCTGGAAGAACTACGCCCCCCGGTTCTGATCCAGGGTCAGCGAGGCTACGTCCACATTACTGTGTTTGCGTGCATCTCTATTGCCATGTTCTTTTTTGGACCCCCTAAACCCAGAAAATCAGAATGTTTTCATTCAATATGGCAATTTTAAGACTTTTGTTTAAACACCAATAAACAATATATATTTATAATTTGCATGTTATTTACGCAGTTAATATATCCCCTCACTGAACATTCAATTCTCTAAACTTATTTTTGAGGACTCTTTTCCCAAGTATTTTTATTAAACTTATTAGGACTATTTATTAGACAACTGACTCACCTTCCTCCTATCAAATAACACATAACATACATTCATCTAGGGGGTACCACAGGGGTCCCACCATAACGCCCTCTATCCCTTGATATACCAGTTGTTAACTATATGGTGGACAGCGCTTGAAAACAAAGGAATATTTTTCTACGCAAAGTTTTATCTTGCATGGAACAAAGAGAAGCCCTGACTTTTTGGGGGGCTTAGCAGCTGTTTCCCACACAAACGACCTTCTGTCATGGTCGCATGCACACGCTGACTGAAGGTGGTGGTCAGTGAGTTTGACAAACATCAAACATGATCGACTTTTTAGAAAGTAGCTAGAGCTCATCCACATCCCTAGAAAACTATCTTACCTTCAGAGGGCTATAGCTGATATATATATATGATAGAGTGATATGCTACTTCTTTAATTTTATGTTATTATATGTATAATTTGTGGCTATATAATTAAAATAAAATAGTTGGACGTAGATTTAACTATCAAGGTTTGATCTCGCATTAACCAAAATAAATAACAAAACGCTGCTGGTCAGGTTCTAGAAAAATGCATTAAATCGCATCAGAAATGAAATAGAACTGCACTAAGAGTCCCACTACAACTTAAAAACTCATTTGATGTCATTAGTTTACACTTATCCATGACTTTGTTGACACTGTACGCTGATGATGTCTGTATTTACTTGTGTCTTCACGCAAACCGCTGTCTCAGCTCGGAACATTTAGGTCTGAATCCCTCTTTGGGTTTTAATAACTGCTAATCCGCCTGATCGGTGTGGCGTAGATAAGTCTCATTGGAGCCGCGATTGTTCTTAAAGAGCTCAACCTCACGACCTCAAACGAGCTTAACGCCAACCAGCGAACCTCCCTGCGCGCACTGAAGGCCGCGGATCATTGTTGAAGGAGGCGAGCTGCGACCAACAGAACCCCCTCACATGTGGCACTAATGTCAGATAAACGTCGTGTTTTCTCGCTTTCAACTCGGGATTGAGGGTTTATTAGTATGTCAAAAACAGTGAACGAGAAAATAATCCTAAATAGTGAAAAAGCAGGTTCAGGTTTGTGATTTTACATGCGACGTTCACTGACGCAGAAGGACTTAATACAAGTCGTGGTCTTTTGTCGTTAGGAAGAGAAAGTTTTCATTAACAAAATATTTTATTGTGTTGAACCAAAAAGGAAAACAAATTAGAATATTGAAAACAAACGAAAAAAAATTCACACAAACATTTTTGTAAATATATGTATTATTGTTTTGTAGAAATAGTTAATATGTGAAAGTTTATATGCTTGATGATGTGATTTTTGTATTTATTGCATCTTTAAAATGAACAGAAAGAAACAGTACAAAATAACTGAATATTTGCATTGTTTCAAACGATACGTTATGTATAATAAAAACTGCATTTCAGTATAAAGATCACTCTACCTTTCGAAAATGTATGTTATTTCAACAAATACGACACTCAAATACTTTGAATACTCTTCTAAATAATAATTAATCAATATATAAGATATTATTTGAAAATATATGGGATTATTAATCGTGAAACACGAAAGAATTTGAAATGTAACTTAATCAAATTCTCGTCTGTAGAAAAATATATAAAATACAAGTTTCTTCAATCTTTATTCGTAAGAATTAATACAGTATCTCACGGATATCACCTGTTTATTTCAAGTAGAACTACATATGGATTATATAAGGGAGAGGATTATTAATCGTTAATCTATGTTTGGATCACGTGTCACCTGTTCTTTACGAGTCAACATTCTCTCTCTGAATACACAGCGAGATTTTAAATGAAAAATCAGGGTTAAGAGGTTTCCATCAGGTTCCTTGACCCTCAAGTTTCTGCTCCCTATACTCGCAAAAGGGATCTAAGGATGTCTGAGATGGTCCGCGTGCCTCGCGCACCTGTCCGCCTGCACGAGGAGGGCCAACAGGTGGAAAACACTTGTTTCAAAGCAGGTGCGAAAGTTTGATATGTCAGCTTCGACCAAACGTTTTCAAGTGAATCAACATATTTAAAGTTATTCCCACCGATGGTTGAGGTCCTGATCTGCCAGCTCTACACACAACTATTCTCTGAAAACCATCTGTGTGACGTCTTTTCATTTTAGTGTCTGGGGGTCAAGTCAGAAGCGGAGGCTCGACCCTCTCCCTGTGTGGCATCGTTTCGCTCTTCGCCAAAATAGTCCTGCCCCCCCACGAGCCACTGGTCCCTTTCACCTCTGTGCACCTGATTTGTTTTGCCCCCCCCCACCCCCGGATATGTGGAGAATTTGTCACTTATCAGGGAGGCCAGGCACGGACTAAACTTAGACGCAATAACTTTCCCGGGTGGATTTAGACTGCCAAGACCCGGGACACCTGCAGGCAGAAGAGGGGAAACAAGTCCTTTATTCTCCCCCTCTTATATGGTTGCATCTCTCCGGTAGTATCTATTGTTTTTACACATTATTCTTTCCTTTGAAATTGTTGACTTTAATATCATTCATTAATTCATCCTCAGCACTTTCTCTCTTTTTAAGTTATCGGTAAGTGTTTTATTCTTTGATTTATTCCAAGTTGATTGTTTAGAATGATTGCAATCTTCACCAATTCATATGTCATCTGTTTAACTTTAAACTCAGCTTCCAGGTTACAATTTCTTACTCCACATAAGTTCATTCATTCATCAGTCTTGAGAGTAGCACATGACCGTTCCTTCATCCATCCATTCATACACTGACTTCAACTTTTTTTTTCAAATAAAGAAACAATGTGAGTCTAATAATAAACATATATGTTGAGCTAACAAATATTATTAAAGCTATTTTAAACTTTGAGGTGTCGTTGTTTTTTTTTTGTTTATTTATTTATCATATTCTACCAAGAATGAGTTTTGGATTATTCTCTTTCATTTTTATGACAAAGTATTGGATTTGAACCTATGAGCGCATTGTGACCCTGGGCTAGAAAGGCGCTTTAGAAATAACCATTTCTTTCTTACTTACTTACCTACTATAAATACAAGACATACTATAAAAAAACAAAACAAAAGCCTGATTTTCTTATCATGTATTCAAGGTTTTGATTGAGCGTTTCTAAACATATTCGGTATATTCGTTTTTTGGAAAGAATAAGAACTAAAGTATAACAATAGAAAACGACTCAAAATCCAGTTTGACTTGACAGTGACCACAACCAATTGTAACATTATATTCCAGCTCCAATACTCCATATTTGTTGTGTTGCTGGAGCAGAAGCTAAATGTAATTCCTATCTTAGATTATAGCGCACGTTATGAACACACGTCTGATATTGTGTTTTGTTGTGATCGGTTTTATCCAAATCAACATTTTTAGCAGACAACATTAGCATTGATATGGACGCCAAAGGCAGATGCTAGAATGTAATCACCTTGATTTATTCCATTATCTTTTTATGCACTTGTTATGGATGTTCAAAGTCGGATCAGGGATCAGAGATGTGCTTTTAATTCACCCCGGAGGATTTATTTTGGATGGCATGAATAATGTGTCATCACCTGAGGTCGGTGCTGTCGTGCTGTGGCTGTCCTGTGGACGAAGAACCAACACAAAGCTGAATTGATGAGCTGTTGTTTACGCTCATTTATTCAGATATTGCATCTTATTATTCCGATAATCCAGCGACTAACATCACAGGTGAGCGCCGGGAGAAATGTGGACGCTGACTTTTAAAAGAGAGTTCAGACAAAGTGTAATTTCAATACTTTGAGTGGTTAGCTTCTGTATCTGTTCGGGTTATGTAGTTTATTTTGTGTGTATCTGTTGCATGAGCTGAAAATGTATTTTATAGGATTCAAATTGTAAATTGAAGGGTGGTAAACTAGGTAAAGAATGTGTACATCTCATTGTGAATTTAAATCTATAACTTTAAAATAGAGAACATAGAGAATTTATTCATCCCTTGAAACTCTCTCATAAAATGAACACCTACATATTCACTCAAAATTATTGTTTTTAAGCAGAATTTTCACGTATTTATTTTGACCCTGCAAAAATATACTATATTATATATGCCTAACCCAGATGTTTACTTAATAGAGCAGTAACACTTCAAGTTCTGCCTATCATAAAGACACAGTTTCTTATACATCACAGTCAAGGAGCCAAGATCTCAAGTAGACAAGTCATTACGTACGTTGACATGATTTATTTGACATTTATAGTACTTAGATTGGGTCTGTAAAGCTGAAAATCTGCCACCACGTTACACATATTAAAGAAATAATGTCTTACAATAAGTTTATTTAAACTTTACGCTGTAAGTGAAATCTTACTATCTAGTAGAATGCAGTCATTTTAACAAGAGCTATATATAAGAAAAATAGCCCCTTTAAATACTATTCTATTACGTGTTCATGTCAAGTATAAAGTATGAGAAATAAAAAAATATTTAAATGAAGGATATATTTTCCTTCAGTGATATCTATGATCGATCCTCTGCTTACAAATATCTGCCTTTCACCCCAGCTAGCTGCAGTCGACCTCATCTAGCCAACAAGTAGACGTGTGGACGTGTTAGTTTTAATTAATTTATTATATATATATTTTTTAAGTTTCTTTAGAAACTAAAGAGAAGTTTAGTGTTAAAAAGTCAACGCTCGGAAAGAATAAATTCATTTTCACACTTAGTATGATTTGTGTAAATGTTTCTCCAGAGACCCAGGGGATGGCATTTTAGTGGGAAATGTAAACTGTGAAATCACTGAGCCTGTTTTTCTTAGCCAAACTGGCAAATATTGTCAGCAAATAAAAGGGATTTGAGGTGGTTTGAACTAAAATGGAGTCCAAATCACCCTCGACCTCTCCCCATGGCGTCCGCGGTAATTCATTATTCCTGACCGTCGGTGGAAGTAGAGCGAGGGCAGAGGACAGAAGTGGACCCTGCTCTGGTGTAATGAAGACTCAGTAGACCCAAACGGTTCTACACACACACTCACACACACACACACCCCCACTCCCTCACACACACACACACACACACACACACACACACACATACACACTGGTTTTCATTATACCTCACAGAGAGCAGAACATTAATACTGCTGAAGACCTTTTGGCAGAGAAATAACGGCGTGTGATGATTTTCTCCAACAATCCATTTCATTGACCTTTTCGGTGGTGCATGTGACACAGCTTCCCACTGCATGGTCAGATAAATATTCCTGCAATCATATTCCAGCCGATTAATAAGTGATCTCCCCTGAACTGGCTGGAGTGTATTCCAGTGATGTTAAGATGGTTTACTGATGCATGTGTGTTCTCCGACGGAGATGGTCGATAAATATGCTATTGCAGGTTCATTACATGTTCATGTACACAATCATAGAACCAGAAGTGGTGAAAGAAAAGGGAGACAAAGAAAGATTTTGTTTCACTTGCTCTCCCTAAAGTGTTGAAAAAAACTAAATAGAAAATGTTTGCAACTCTTCACCTCCTACAGAGGTGGAAAGCAAATTATATTTAATCGCCCTACTTTGAGCCTTTTTTATTTCATTAAAATACTTTAAAAGTAACAAAACATGTACATACTTTTGTATATTTTAAACAAGAGAGACACATCAAACCTGGAAAATGTATTTATTTTTTATTTAATTTTGTTATAATGTATTATACTGTTTTAATAAAAGCATCTGGATTGAGATTTATATCGTGTGTTTTTTTTGGAGCCCTACACACCCTCTGATAAAAAAGTAGTAAATGTACCATTTTATTAGACTCCTAATGTTACTGTTCATTTAGTAATATTTTTTATTAAACACAAATAAAAATAAAGAGAATAGAGGAAGATTCAAAAACATGGTATACTTTAAATATAATTATGTTTGAGCTACAATGACTCAATTAAATACAGGATGAAATGAATTAATTAATAATCTACGAAAGAGCATTCTACATGTGTTAATAATTATAGATGTTTGTTTTCATTTATTTTTAAAGTATCTATAATGTCAAAAATATAAATAATGAATGAATCCCAGAGAAAAACAGAGAAAAATACTGGTAAAGTATAATCTGAGATACATCGTCTTCTTGAACGTCTCACGAAAACAAATATTTTCCAACCTTATCCGAGCTGCTGCGCCACAATGTTTAATTTATCCACATCAATCAATACGGGTGATAATTAGGGTTCAGTGCGAGCAGCGGATCCACTCTTGGAGCTCCACAGATGTGATGAAGTCCGGAGAAAGTAGGAGGATAAATACTGTCATCTGGTGGCTACACAAGCCATCACTGCTGAGATCATCTCTCGTACCCTGGACCCCCGCCCCCCCGCCCTGTCATTTTAACTCCTCAACTCTTAAACACTTCACTGGAGGGTCGGGCAAGAGCTTGGTTTGGAGTGCAGCGTGAGGGAAGTAACATGTCAGGCTTGAGGTGGAGGAGAGAGGTTTAATGATGGTGTCAGGTGACAGCCACACTTCCTGTGACTTCACTATTCAAAAGATGGCCCAGGGGCCACATATGGCCCTGCGGCAATCCTGAGTGGCCCCGGCAGCAAAGCCTTCTTCTTTTAACGCTGACGAAAATATTGTCTTATCACTGTGACCTCTCTGTGGTCTTAGTGTAGTAAGAACTGAATAAAAACAACAGTACCCAAAGTAGTTACTAATGGCGGACGTGACTTTGGATCGCTTTGTTGTGCGCCCCGCGTGGCGCCGCTTCTCTTACAACAACGCCGACAGAAACGCCCGTCCTGCTCAGCTTGGTGCCAATTTGGGAATATCCTCCATGTATGGAAGATATAAGACGAGCAGCCAGGCTTTGTCTAAGTGTGTATTTTAATAAACCGTGGCAGTGGGGGACGATTTCTGCTGACACGTTACGCCTTGAAAACATCTACCTCCACAAATACACACTGTTACTACGTACACTTACTGCAGCAGAGTGGAGGCGGTCGACTCCCTGATCTTGAACAAAGTCTGGGGCAGTGCCAGTAGAGTGGCACGCCAGGATGCCGGTTCCTGTCTTCCGGACCAATTACTCTGGCATCACTTGGCTTCATGTCCTGAGGGTGATCCAACCAATTACAGAACATCAGATCTAATAAGAGCAAGGTTGATTCTATCAGAAGAAAATAATATTCAAGGGTCTAAACATTTATAAAGATGGTTAACCCTTGTGTTATCTCTGGGTCGAGGTGACCCGGTGGCCTGTAAACGAATGTGATTGTGGTATCCCTTGTGTTGTCTCTGGGTCAAGGTGAACAGGCCTCAGGGTCAGATAACACAAGGGTTAAGGGTACAGTTTATGTACCAAACTATGCCATTGCTACACTGTGCTACACTATACTACACAGTACAATATAATACAAAACAAAACTATACTACTACACATTAATATACTATTATATATATACTATTCTATTACAACACATTACTCATTACTCAAAATAAAACAGACCATTTAGAAATGTTTCCTATGGCTAGCTAACATTTGTATTACTACTTCTACTCTTCATATAACTTATTAGAAATCCTTGTTTTGAAGACCTTTTTTATTCTCCTTTCTTCCCTATATTTGTCCTTTTTATGGGGGTATTGGTATCACATTTTTCTTAGTGATTTTAAAACATTTTTCTAATTGAATATAGTTAACATTAAATGTGACACAATTTATTTGATGGCATGATAACACTTTTTATGGCATGATAACACTTTTTTTTTGTATTTAAACAGTTAAATATATGAAATCTATGTTGTTAATCACAGACAAGATTTTGATGCAGAGGTTGACTTCTTTCTACATACTGTATTATTTAGGGACTGCTGAACTGTTTTATATTCATAGCATAATAAAACAGCCTCAGACCTGAGGTTGATGGTTCAATTACAAAACAGTGGCCTACGGTCACTGCCTAAGAAAGTACCAAGACTCTTGTACTACACAATCAAGCCACAAATGGATCAGGATTCAGCTGCTGGGTAACATCTGTATGGAAGAGACTCATCTGTTAGCTGGACTAGACTAATAAATGTGTCACTATTGTGGCAGATCTAAGGTAAGGTCACGATTGATAATAATCTTTTGTTAGAAGATCGCAAAAGTGTGTCTGGCTCGTGTCAAAGGTTAAGGAGATCAGTTTCTAAATTGTTTCCTGGCTATCGTCTCCCTTCTAGAGACACGCCCTCCAGAACTGACCGAGGGTGAGTACTTTTCATGACAGAATATCTTTACATTGAGAGAGTTTTAAGATTACGTCCTCTGTTTTCTCTTTTACCTAATGACCTGTATGACTGACAACCATCCCCCTCGCCCCCCTCCAACATATACTGGCAAACACAAACGATTCCACCACTTATTCCACCAGAGAGAATGTAAAAGATCAATTAAAATGTCTCCTGCAGTGAGGAGTAAATGTTCTCATCACTGTCTTCATGTCGGCGCTCCACTCTCCACATCAAATTAGAGGCTAAACGGCCAAAAGAAACCTTCCAAAGGCGAAATCAAAGTCACACCGCTGAAGGTGCTGCAGCTGAGATGGAACGGACTGAGATAGAGCGGATCAATAAATAAGATGGGCCCTGTTACAGACAGTGAAAGGAGGGGTGCGAGAAGAATGGCGGCGGGTAGGGGGATGATTTTGGCAATGAGGAAGTGCTCTAATGGAGTCTTTCAGTTTGCTGAGGCTGGAAATGAAAGGAAGTTGAAGTCTCGCCAATTATTCCGCTTGAGAATAGAAAGAGGAGGGGGGACGTGGCGTGTGGCGCGGGATGGATGGATGGATGGATAGAAGGGTGGACATAGAGAGGACGGGGGGAAAGAGGGGGTGATGGGGTGCGAGACACACTAGCCCACAGACATTGGCTCCACTCCCAGAAATGTCCCCCAAGTGCAAAAGGTTAACTGTCAGTCTCCCGCTAGGTATAAATAGAAGTCTCCCCTCCGGAAAGATGCTGGGGTTAGATGATGAAGAGGAGGAGGCGGGGAGACGGGCGGGGGGCGCTGAGGACAAACAGGAGACTGAGCTCTTTGACAAGGCGAGGGGTGAAGATGAGATGATAACATTTGAGAGCACAAACAACAGCCGGACCCCAGAGCGCTCCGCAGTGACTCCTCGGGCCAGTAGAGGTCACCCAAGTAGTGCATCCAAAAGATAGCTTTCGATAAAGCGAGAAAGTGACTTTAGCTTTTTTTTTGTCTTTTTTTTAAAAAAGATTTATAAGAGTCACTGAGAATTCATCATATAATTGCAAACATCAAGCAAATCCTAAAATGTTTATTTCAAATAGGAAACTGGACTGTCAACCTAAATTTTTTTTTTTCATTATTACAAGTTTTAGGTTGTAAGAAGCACAAGTGTATTGCTTTTTATGGATTTTAGATGATCATGGTGTTACAAAACGCGGTGTCCTCAAATAAGGCATAATTGACTTCATCATGGATTTATTTTCTCCTCAATAACTTTGTTGATTGAAAAGATAGTCATGAATCAAGACGACTTTAGACCTTTTATTTTTATTTTTCACTTGTATTCTTAAAAGGAAGTGATACACAGCTGAATATCAGTCAAAATAAATGTTAAGAGGAACAAAATAGGTGCTTCACCACCTGCACAAAATAAAGCTTGAAAAACCTGAATACAAGTAGCTTTCATTTGCTACAACAGAAATCAAAATGTACAAATGAGGTTTTTCTTCAATAATGCTACTAAATTTAATTTGACACAATCAGTATTTCCATTCATTTACTGCCTAGAAACAATGTTGTCGCCTCTTCAGAGTCTCTGAGGAGTTATTGCTTCTGATAAACCACTGCATTAGAGTCATTTGTAAGCCATTGTAAGCAATAAATAAAGAGTCGACGGCTCACTTTGTCCCTGACTGCACTTGATCTTGATGGACTGTTACTCTGGAACAACAATACCTGTTTGATCACACGCACAAGCAACACATTTATACAAAATCTTATAGTGACAAAAGCACTAAATGATGAAATATACAGACAATCACAGATTGCAGATCTTCATGGTTGAAGTGAAAATGTCTCGCTCCTTCTCTCACATGATCCTGAATCAGTTCCGTGGGCACATGGACTGTTCGCCTCCATCACATTCTTAAAGACATTAAACCAGCAAAACAATCTTCCCTCTGGTACATTCTGTTCAATACTACACGTGTATTGGCGGCTTTGCCTAAGAAATTTAATCGACTAATTGCTGCTTACTTCATACTATACTTTGTTTTTAATCAAGTATTTAACCTTGCACTTTGTATCATCCCAACATTCTCAACACTTGTGGGTTAAATTGGCACTCCCGGACATGTTTTCTAAGCATTTACTATTTAACCTTAACAGCAAAGTGTGCTTCTTATACTCTGCACTTTGGGTTCAGACCATTCATAGCGAATAAATACTAAATTTGGTTTCACTCTGGAAGATTTGCAGCTTCCGGCCCCAGGCATTTCCTCATTTTTCCCTTTATCATGATATTACATTGACACCACAACGTACACTTTTATAGCTTATGAGTTGTCAGGAGTTTTACGTAAAGGAAAAGGCAAACGCTGTGCTCCTCTGGTAAGTATTAATGGGTGACGGAGGAAGGGTGGCTCAGTGTGACCACCGTTCTAAGAACATGGCACGAGACGAGGGGCTTTTCCGACCAGCACTTTGGGAGATTTTTGAAGAAAAATCTTTTTCGTCTTTCCCCTTGCTTTCCTCTTCTCTCTTGGATCTCCTGGTTGCCATTTCAGCACTTAGTCATTGTGAGGTTTCTCCACACCGCCCTGAGGAAAGAGGAGGAATTATTATTAATTATCACTTTCATTTTACACCATCAGAGTCACAATACCAATTACATTTGACCTTTTCAGTTTAAGAACGTAAAAGCTGCAATTAGTACAAATGACCACAAGGGGTTGCACATGGGTCCTTGGCACAATCAAAGATGTTTCACTCTGGATGTTGGTTGGAATACGGGATTAAATAACCCTCTCCTTCCACACACAGTGCTTCATAAATTAAAAGCTGAAGACAAGTGGAACAAAAAGGCACAAGTGCAGACTTGTGCCAACATTCCAAGCACCGTCGAAACAAAAACAACAAGAAGCCAATGACCCTCTGGTCAGCCGAGTCCTAACTGGCTCGGTGTCCTGTCACGACTGCGAAAAACAAGAGCTCATAATCTCCTTTCACGCTCTCTCTGAATCAAACTGAGGGAGTGACGGGACTCTCGATTAACCGACAGAATGAGGTGAAGCTCTTGGGCTGATGAGTAATGAAGACATCAGGGAGTATATGAAGAGAGAGATTATGAAGGGGGAGGCATCCAGAGAGCTCTGTGTTAATGTAAGACCTCTCGACAATCACACGCTCTCGTCGTCAGCCGGATAATTCTTCAGAAGAATTATGTTCCTAGCAGCAACTTTATACTCTAAAGAAGGCCTCAAGCTATTAAATCCTTAAATTGAGTTAAATGCTCACTTGACAGTGTGAGAACTTTATACTTGTTGGCGGCTACTGAGGCTTAGCTAGATGTCAATTTTCAAAATGTTACTTGAAAGAAAAATCTCAAGAAAGACATTAGGTTATTTTTATTTTACAAAAAGTGACTTCTAGACAACGCAGGTCTATTAAGTGAAGAATAAGGACACTTGTGATGTTACATTTGAACCTTTGGGTCAAATGTTTGGTCTACGATCTAAGGTTTACGGCATAATTAGTTTTTGGTAAAAATGCTTAAATAAAGTACTTCAAAGTTGACAGCATGTGCTTAACCAATTTGTCAATCGAATAAAGAACTGGAATGAACTGGTAGACTTTGTCTCTCTTTGTATACACTTTGACAACAGATGCTTTTGCTGAAGCAAGCTTCCACTTGTTCTGTGCAATATTGCCCCAGGTTGGAGTCACAATGAGGTTGTGATGAGTAATGTTTCTAAACAGCTTGTTTAAAAAGGGTCACCTGAGGTCACACTTTTCACCTCGGATCAACCCAGAACTATCATTCCACCTTTCTGCCACAATTACTTGAGTCTTTTAAACTTTCGGAAGTCTAAAATAAACACTGAATCAACAAGTTAACATGAGATGTGATAATAAAATGTATCACCCAAAATTCAAACTTCACTAATTTCGAACTCACCATCATGTCGACTAAAGGTAGGGATTATTTTCAAAGTTACTTTTTAGAGTTATGCAAAAAAATATTTTAATGACGCAACTTGAGCTCAGTTGTCTCGGTCTTCATCTTAAAATCATCCAAATACCTCCATCTCGTCTGTAACATCCATCTTTTATTGAAGGTTCGACATGAGAAATTGTTGAAAAAAAAAAAAATTAAGTTTGCAAGTGTCAGTGCCAGATGTTTTCAAGTTTCTTTTTGGACGAAGATGAAGGCAACAGAACTCCAGCTGTTCATTAAAATGGCAAACAGTTCTGTCTATAATTTGTAAAGGAACAGAAAACAAGCCCAACCCTTAGTCGACATGAGGATGAGTGAAGTTAGAATTTTGGCTGAACTCTAACTTTAAGGTACATACGTCTTTCCTAAATGCTGTATCACCATATACAAGATAAGGTCAGTGCACCCGTTTCAACACAAGATATATTTCGGAATTACCCTGAGTCAGCACTTACACAATTTCGACATTCAAAGCTATTTGCATTACAACACCAAAACATGTGACCTTGTGAAATAAGAAGATTGTAGACTACTGTTGTTGGTTAAACGCTTGCATGCAATTATACTTCATATCATTTTAGAATTTTGAGTTCAGTTTTATCCAGTAGCTCCTTACCATTTATTTACTTCTTCCCATTATAATACATGTGAAAATAAACAAAATAGTATATCTTGGTTGTCTTGGCTGTTTTATTGGGATTATATTAAACGGATGTTTCCTTACAGAACAGACTAAATATTTCAGAAGTAGTTCAGTATATAGTCATAAGAAAAATACTTTTCTGACAGGTCCTTTAGCAACACGACATAACTAGATATTAAAATTACAGACAGTATACACCTTCACTTATTGATCTTCCAATGTGGTAACGGTGTCGTGATAATAGCGTAAAACATTTGATCTGCAAAGACAATAACTCACCATGGCAAGCTGTCGCCCGATGTTTCCCACAGTAACTCCGCCTGAGAAGAATATACATGGCAGCCAGGAGCGCACGTATAAGAAATCTGGAGACGTGTACCTGTGTAACACACACAAAAAAATGAGTAGAAGTTTGCTTCCCAATCATTTTAAACCATCTTAATTAAATGTGGACTTAAAAGGTGACAGTTGCTGCAACTATGCAGATACCGCTTAATGTACTAGTGTCTCCAGCTCAAAGGAATGAGGGGTGCTGGCACTAGCTAAAGGGAATTTGCCTTCAGGTGATTAAGTGAAATGCTCTACATGTTTGTGTCATCCATCGCAACACTAATAGCAGCATCAGATTTCAGTTAGATTTAAAAAAAAATTGGAGACAATGGCCCTTTTCTAGCTAGCATCAGTAAACATAACCATGGAAGTGTCCCCGAACAAAGGGATAGTCAGATACAAATAGTGTTACAAAGTCAGGATGACAGGGAGCAAAACTGAATGCAAGTACTACTACTTTAAAACGTTAAGAAGTTATTAAGCTCAAGTGTGAAATCTCATGGACAACTAGCATGAATTGACTTACTGGTAGACTCCATTGTAGACAAGCAGTTGGGTGAATGCAGTAGCGAGGAAGGCGGTTGTTACGCCCAATCCGAAGCCGCTCCTTGATCGGTCAAATGTCCACCACAGGCCCATGGACAAAGCTGCCAACGTCAGAGACAGTTGAACATTGTTGTCAAAGTCCAGCTTCTGTTTTTTTTGCTGGGTTAAGGTCAAATTCTGAGACAGTGACATATTTTAGCACAAATATTTGAACAACCTCCTAAAGCACATTACCCCCCCCTTTTATTTGACCAAATGTCGTTTAACAATCTTAACCATGGACTTTGTGAAAGGATACGACGCTGGCGTGGTTGATTCCCACAAACACTGCGATGCAGCGCATCACACTGGCCCACTCTCTCTTGAACTTGTGTGGCTCCCCCAGATGACTGTCAAGGCAGGGGTACAGCAGGCCGATCACAGCTGAGGAACACATAGCAATGGTAAAAATTCAAAGTGGATTCAAAGGGGACAGGTTATAACGCAATATGACCTTTAAATAATCAAATATTATATTGATAGGAGTCTACTGACTCTTTCAAGAAACATCTTAAGACGTTTTTATTTGTTCAGGCTTTTCCTTGATTTTCTGGAACTCCTGTTGTGTTATCGGTGTTATCTTGACCTTTAAAGTATATACTTTATTGAATATTGTTTTGATTGTTTAAGCGCTTTGTGACCCTGGTCTGGAAAATAAAAATAAGTAAGTAATAAAAATGACTTACTTACTAGACTGAAAAGGGGATTTAATAAATATTTAATCCAACAGCGACGCAATAATATTACACAAGTATCAGGTGAGTCAAAAGATTAAAGCAATAAAAAAAAGAGGGCGCAACTGTTTACGTGCGCGCTTCATCTCACATGTTGTCACTGTTGTTATTCTTCCCTCCTCTCAGACTTCCTGGTTCCTGGCCTTAAGACCCCGCCCCCTCCGCTCACCCGTTATGACCTGAACCAATGAGCGCACGACTCGGCCTGTGCCCGCCTGTTGCAACCAATCAGAGCCCGAGAAACTCCCGTCAAGCTTTTTTTTATCTGTTCCCTCTGTTTGAACTGACCGACTGACAAAAACAAAAATGGATTGACAAAAACAAAATGAAAGACAACATAGCTCAGACTACAATGCTTAAATGGGGATATAATTCGTGTATGTAGTGTATAATGTAGAGTAATGTGTTGTTTATTTGCGAATGAATGAGTTCTGACTCACCTGCACCGGTGCCACAGCACGGCGGGATCCACCAGGCGGACGAGAACAAGGTGCTCATCACCTCCTCGGGGAACAGGGTGACGTTTCTCTGGATCTGCAGCAGGTTGAGGACCAGGGCGAAGAAGGCGCCCACGGTGAAGAGCACCAGAGCCCGGCGGATGAGGCTGGCGGTCCTGACGCCGTGCAGGGAGCCGCACGCGCTGCGGAGCACCGAGGTGACGAGAGACATCATCTCCGAGGCTCTCTGCCAGTTGGCGGCGGGAGAAGACGCTTCGCTCGGGTCTACCCTCGACGCACAGGAACAGCTCCAGCAGCGCTCCTCCAGTCTGGACATTTGGCACTTCCTAGCTGGAGAGAAGGGGACACGCGTGAAGACAAACTGTAGAATCTCGACGGCGTTAAAAAAAATCACTTAAAAAAACACTATCTTAACTCACCTTGATGCACAGATGTCGCTACTCTCGCTTCAAACTGCTTCTGGGTCAGCCGAGCTTCAGTAGTTGAGCGAACAGTTGGCCGTGAAAACAGCTACAAAGACTCAGATCTCGCTCTAAAGTCAGTTTCCTCTGCAGGAGACAATCACAGCTGTGTCGGGTGAGGATCGGCGACCAATCAGAGCGCGGCGGCTGATATGACGTTGCGCCAGAAGCTCCGCCCACTCGTCCGGACAGACGCACGGAGCTGCGGAGAAGCGAAAGTGGAAACTACTTTAAAAGGAAGCCAAAGACATTCGTGTCAGCAATTGAGGCCTATAAAAAGGTACAAAATGTACAACTTAGAGCAGCGAGCCATTGTGAAATAATAATAGTTATAAATTAAACATATTATATCCCCCACAATAGATACAGAGAATAACAATTACTGATTTGTATAGGTAAACAATGTTCTGTCGTTACTGCCTACGGCCTTTTCAACACTTTATACTGTTCTAATGGTAGATTATATTTTTCTTTTTCCACTCATTAATTATATATATATTAGTTTAATGTATATATATATATATATTTAATTTAATGTATGTATATATATATATATATATATATATATATATATCAAATGTAAACTGTAAAACAGTGACGTGATATCACAACATTAATCAATTTCTAATGAAAAACAAAACACAATGGCAGAAATGTCAGCAAAACATTAAACAAGCAGCCAAATCTAGAGGTGACGAGTCTCTACAGTAGAAATAAAGGTATTAAATTCAACATACTTTTTTTTTGTAAAACTAGTTTCTGTACAAAGACAAGTTAGTCATTATACATATAAGGGGTTTCTTATCCCAAATAAAAAACAAATAAACACCTAAGAGTCTAAAGGGGTTATAAATATGAGTATGCTTAACCCTTAAAGCAACATCCTTTATTTGAATTAGTTTCAAAAGATGCCACGGTTCAGGACCAGAGGAGAGAAATCCTCCCAGACTGTTGCTCCTAAGCTTTGGAACGATCTTCCTCTCTCTCTGTGTTTGATGATCTACTGACTCTTTCAAGAAACATCTTAAGACGTTTTTATTTGTTCAGGCTTTTTCTTGATTTTCTGGAACTCCTGTTTTGTTATCAGTTTTATCTTGCCCTTTAAAGTATATACTTTATTGAATATTGTTTTCATTGTTTAAGCGCTTTGTGACCCTGGTCTGGAAAAGCGCAATACAAATAAAAATGACTTACTTACTTACTCTTTAATTCTTATTTAAGGGCAGTTTGTGAAGCAAACCCCAGCTGTAACCAAGAAATACCTTTAATACAGATTTACAAATTGAAACGAACTTGAATGTCGGTTTTTGACTGTAGGCCATAACCAGAGCCTGGAATGAACCCGGACAAACATGGTAACATCATGACATTTCTGCGTCCCAGCTAATACAGAAGTCAAGTGGTTCTTTCATACATTTCTTTCTTAAAGATGACTGTTTAAAAATCAATTCCTGTACATACATTACATACACACCTAAACAAGGACCATATAATACTTTAAATACATGTAAAGATATTATTATTATTCTTTTTGTAAAATACATTTTCTTGTAAACAAGGTGACACTGAAAATAGTTATGTGGTGATAGATGTAGAGACTCACTAGCAAGAAAACCAGCAAAAAATGTACGTAATATTTAGCTTATATTTTAAATTAATAGTAATTATCCTGTGTCCACTAACACATACTAGAATAGAATGCCTTTATTTGTCATTATACAAAGTATAACGAAATTAGAACCTCCCCTTCAGTGCAGACAAGCAATACAGTAAAACTGATTTACAGTTCAATAGATCTACTAGAATCAATAGCTTTAGTACATTAGACAATTAATCAACGGCATTAATCTGCTATATTTTTAAAAAGATACTTCTGCTTACCAGTTTAAATGTGGAGCTTGTGTTAAAAGATCCCTCTAAGGCTCTGTGTTTCTCAGTGTCTCCCAAACCCACAACTTATATACAACCAAGTGGAGTGAAATGAGGTCAGTAGCACAACTTTTGTGATGTTGAGCTGTTGTTTGAGCCAGACAGGGTGTATTAACAGTTCACGTGGGGCGCTGCACACGAGCCAGAGATAACGGAATGGTTCATTGCCCGCAGGGGGAAACCATTGGAGTGGTCATCGAAAACATGTTTCGCAAGAGCGCCACAATCTAGCATCTATATGAAAAAAGCGATAAGAGAATAACACGCCCACTGCCTACGTTCAAAAAAACACATACATTCAAGGGAATGTTTTGCTTGTCTGGATGGTTTACGTAAGTGTTCCAGACAGACATGCTGGGGAAAATAAAAACATGAGTGAATCATTTGAGGGATGACGCACGAACGGAAACAAATTGGGGAAGAAAAACAATTTAGTGGGGTGTCAAGCAATTTTAATTAAAACACAATTCTGGCACAATAATCTTTGGCTGAAATGTCTCAGGGTATTTTTCAGTTTTACCAATGAACTGGTGCAACAATAATGAAGTGACAGTGATCCCTGCCGTAATGCACAGATAACTTGGGAACTGGTTTTCTTCTGCTGGCTTCAAAGGCATTAACTCAACTGTTCAGTTAATCAATTTGAAATGGATCATTTCAAGTGTAAAAAATATGACTGTCTTCTCAGGGCATTTTGGAAAAAAGAGTTTGCACCATGGTCATTTTCGTATCAAGTAAATGAGAAAAGTATTTGTCTCATGGTCATTACTGTGACGAGGTGGCGCTCAATTAGAAAATGAAAAAGAACCCAAAACCATTGTTTAATTTTAATATTTAGTGATGATGAGCAAGAGTCTATTTTAGAGATAATGTTGTAGACTCTGCAATTAAAAACATTGATATTTCTTGTTCAAATTATAGATACATAACAGCAACAAACAGTCAAACTAATGTAATCTAATGTAAAAGAGCTTTGCTAACATCCTTGTGTGTCTCACCACCTCTACTGGTTTGCACGACAATCCCAGCATATGAACTATCGATTATTTTTCTTGTTGCCGTATCTACAAACAGAATGCCGATAAAATATACTACATAGTACCAACACACTGCAGCCCTACCTGGGTGCATTGGATTTTCTTCTTCACTCTAAAATGCAACTTTTAATTGTCCACAAGTATCTCTGTTTGTGTCTGTGCTTGTAATGGACTGCATGGAAATATAAATGTAGAAATATTGTTGGAACACATCACATCAGACTTTTACATTTAAATGTTAAAGCTACTTTTAAACTTTATTTTAAAGGGGAACTCGTCCGAGAGTAATCAGGTTACACTGGCACTTTTAGAACTTGTATGACCCATCAGGCATCACTCTCATTGATGCTTGCTCTTCTTAAGCTATTATTTAAACTTGACAGATTTAAATAAAGTATTTATAATACAGATGGCAAGAAAACATTATTTTCAAGCCACCCCTAAGAAGTTCTTGTTGGGTAGGATTTAAGATTATCAACTAGCAGAGAAGTATGACATCCAATTAAGGAGCGAAATGACTTTTCTATGTATCGGTACATTCTCCTCGAGAACCGTAACGTAACTCACTTGAAAATGTTGCTTTCCTACATCCGTGGAAAGAAGTACCTAAATTAAATTTAGCTGTTGTCAATAACCATGGACATGAGTCATTAGGCTATTGGACGCCGTAGATTTAAAAAGCCTGAGTCCGAATTAGTTCCAGTTGAATGCTACAAGAGAATTAAATCACCACAATGCGGCGATAACAGGCAAATAAAAACGTTACAGCTGGAGAGGTTTGACTTGAGCTGTTTAGATATTTTCAGGGAAATAGGTCGAGCATGAAAGAATACTAACATCTGACATTTCTCCATCTCTGAGCCTGTTGGTTTAGGCAGACAGCTTAAGTAAACATGCCATGTCTTGCAGGGTAATAAGACTGTCAGAGGCAATATGTTGCTTTCCTAACACTCTTTATTTAATTTTAAGTGTTTACATAGGGAGGCTGGATTGAAACCCTGGCTCCACAGTATCTTTACATAAAGCTCTAGTTCTCTTTAAGTATTCTTTGTCTGAACAAAATTACATTAGTCATATCTACTTGATCCCCCATTCATCATCTGTATGGTTAAAAAAGATAAGTAACAAGAATTTGCTGCTCTGGAAGCACCATAGAAGTTCCCCAAGGCTTTCAAACGCCGCAGCATTTAATTCATCCGAGAATTAAGCTGCTTCCTGCCTGGGGATGTAATGAGAATGTTGTCAGCTCCTGTCTGGGGAAAACATGCTTATTTCTCCCCTAAACAAATAAACTGCTCTATGTGTAATTATTGGAAATCCTAAGGAGCCAAGGCCCACAGCAAAGAGCAGCGAGAGGAGCATCAATGTGGAGAAAGCCAATGAAGGGCTGATAGTTTTCCCATTGAGAGCATATATTAAATTAGGCTGCTATCTTTTAGACAAAATGACATTATTATGGACACAACATTTTTTAAAGCATGAGTCAATCGAATGAGAGGGAGCAAGGTTGAAGAGGGATTAAGAAAACATTTTTTTAGGGGGAAGTTGTCCCTGTCTTTGATAAAAATGTGAAAAGATATTGACACGTGTATTGTGTAAGTAACCACAGACAACGGTTGTGATTGGTTTTAATAACTGTTTAGCACTCATGAAATGACACAAAATAATAACCCATTTAAAGACCCAAATAACCTCTTTTTTGTTTTACAGGGGAAATAAATTGAAACCATTGGCCTTATGAAGCTTTCATCATAGAGCAAATAGCTCCAAGGATGAATATTGCATCTAAGAGATTTGACAATTTAAATAAGTCGCAGATCAATTACACCACATATTATTGAGGGGTTGGCCGTAATAGAACATAATAAGAACATAATAGAAAAAGCTGAAAATGAATAATTGAACAAAATGAGTTATTTTAGTAGCCAAACACAGTTGTTTTAAAACTGCTTTGAGTCAACTGTGATTATGGAACCTCAGGTAATGCAACCCAAAGGTTTTCATCATTAATTGTTTGATCAGTGGGTGCCTCAGCATTTCCCCTTTCATGTTTAAAAAACATATATGCAAATCAAATCCAATTATAGCTTAATGTCACGTCTATATCTAGGACACAAAAATAGACCATTAGAAAAGTTGTTTTTCTTGGACGTCGCTTTATGATAGGCTGCCAAAGTTCATTCACTGTTGTTTTTCTAGAAAGATACGACAGAGTTCAGTTGTTCGTCAGAGATGAGAAGAAACTGCTCCGATAAGGTTGGAATAAAATGGACCCTGTTCAGGCTCTGGTTCTAGTATCTTTGTAAAAAACAAAACAAATATGCTTTAATTAGATGGATAATGTACAACTTGAAGGGGAAGACAGAACAATTTGAACGTTGTGTGTTAGCTTGTCACTATTCTACACTTTCCTGTTGGAGTAAATCTGAACATCCAACAAAGGTTCAGCTATTGAAAACATCTATCAATATTTCACAACTTTCTTGTTCATATTTTACTACCCAGTGTAAAAGATAGTAGCTGTCATATCGCTCCTCAAGACGTATGTCGGTCTTTGCTCATCAATCTGATGTGCTCCGATAAATCTGAAGTGTCTCCTCAGGTGAATGTCATACGTTTGGAACAATGTTTGATAGAGTTCACAAAGGCAGCTTGTTTTTCGAGAGGTGAACACGGAACAGGTGCTTGACTGTTACCGCCTCGCCCTCGTACGGTGTCTGTTTACACAAAGCCCTAGTCCCGAGTCAGCAAAGTCTCAGCAGCCAATCAAAACATTGAGAACCACCGGCTGTTTGCTCAGGTGTCATTTCCAGCCAATGAACTCCAAACCGGTGTGTTTGAGAGCAATACAATAATGAATATAGATGGCTTCTTCAAAGTCAGGGTAGGGTTCTGCAAATAATAGTTGTCTTTGAAGTAAGGTAATATTGACTAGCAGCTGCAAGAAATCCCTTTCATTATGCTGGCGGTGCTTAAAGAGATTGGAACAGGAAGTTAAAATGAGCTCATCGTGAAAATACACAGTCAGCTGACAACCACATGACTGCCAGTGGAATTTAAATGCATTTGTGCATGACAGATGTATGAAGTTATTTTTGCATGCTAGATCAGTTTAAATGTTGAAGTGAGTTCTCCATGCTAGTCCTATCTTTCTTAGACACAACTATCAACACATGTGGACAATATAGAGTCACAGTGAACCTGAATATTTTATGCAACCTTTTAAAATATTAAGTCAGTAAGTACTTATTATTTGTAAAGCTTTCTCAGACCAGGGTAACAAAGCGCTTATACAACAAAACAATACCTATTTAAAATATATACTTTAAAAGGCCACGACAACATAGAGACAAACACAGCAGCCCCAAGATAATTGAGAAAAAACCTGAACAAATAAAAAAGTCTCAAGATGTTTCTTGAAGGAGTCAGTAGACTCCATCAAGCGCAAAGAGAGAGGAAGATCGTTCCAAAGCTTAGGAGCAACAGCCTGGAAGGATTTCTTTCCTCTGGTCCTGAACCGTGTGCGAGGAACCATCAGTAGATTCTGATCCACAGACCTCAGAGCCCAAGCTGGGGTGTAAGGCTGGATCAGATCACTGATGTTAGGTCTGACCATGAATAGCTCTGAAAGTAAGAACCAGAATTTTAAAATTGATCCTGAAAGAAACTGGCAGCCAGTGAAGAGTTTTAAGGATCGGAGAAATGTGAGTTCTTCTACTAGAGCGGGTCAGAATTGTTTTGTATTAACCGCAGGCGAGACATCTCCTTCTTATTACTCCACAAAAAGGACAGACAATTTTCCGTGAAAAATATCCCAAAATGTGCCTTTGCTAATTTTATTATTTACATTTCTTACGTGTTTGATCACCACATTATATAGGTTTGGCTTTATGTTGACCTCTTATTGATACATATGTGTCTCATATCGAAATGTGTGTTTGCTATTAAAATAACATTTGCTACAGATTACAATGTTCAGACATGTAACATCAACTGTGTAAACTGTAAATAAAACCATTCAAAAAGGAGGGGGGATACTTAAACATTACATTTAATGCTGCCATTAGACTTTGATTTTATTTAGTTCCCGACACTAGTATCAAGGATATCACTCTGGAGTGTGACAGAAATCGATTTCATGCTCTGATTGGAAAGTTTGGTTGCACATGTTAATGGTGATTCTTGAGGTTTTACTAGAAAATGAAAGAAGGAGAAGAAATGATTAATCCGAACCACACTAGGAATATCATTGCAACTTAGCAGTTCATTGCTGTAAGAGTTTTAGTCACAACTTTTTTATATATTGCAGTAAGATTAGCCAATTTCACATAGTAGGAAAAAGATCATCTATTGACCAAGCAAAAACAGTGAGTCAAAGAGTTGGAAACCAACCATGGACTTGAAAGCCAGGTGACCTTTCACAAGTACAACAAATAATACTAGATAATCTAATAATTAGAAATCAGTTCAATAAGTAATTGAAAAGGTCATCCTTGTTTGCCACACACATCAGTCAACATTTGCTTTATTTCAGCATATCTTGGGTTGACCTAATTGAGGGTGAATGATCTACCTCGTGCGACCTTGTGCTACCTCAGTCGATCCAAGTGCAACACCTTTTTTTCCAAAAACAAGTGTGGAAAGCTGTTTACACAGGCTGGAAATTCTTGTTTGCCGCTCCAGTCGAAACATTTCCACTTGACCTTGGTGAACAAAGGCAATCATTCAAAAGCTGGTCTAAGACTTCTTTAAATGGGAACACAAAATGTTTTTGATTTCATCATCAAATCACTTCATCTTTTCACAAGACGACACAGGGAGCCAAAATATTGGACATCTTTACGTCCTCGCTGGGATGACCCACACTTGTCAGGAACGAGGCCTTGATATTCTTACAGTATGTGTGACATTGTTTCGCCAGCTTTGCATCACAGCAAAACACATTTACAAGTGGTCGTGCTGTGCAGCTTTGGAGGCCGTCTACATGTGCTGCCACTATTCTTTGTTTTGCTTTGCTAACTTTCCAATATTCAGGGAAAAAATATATGTCTAAAAAATCAAAAACAAAGAGGGTTAAAGTTTGAAGGAAAATGTATTGATAGATAATAAAAATACATTATTTATTTTGGTATATTTGAAAGTTGGAAATAAATATATATTATATTTTTATCAATATTTAAGCTCATAGCAAAATAGAATTTTAGTAATCTGTGTATAATGTAGGTCTAAACTGGACCTGAAGAGGGCACTGTGGGTTTACAGTAAGTAAGTAAGTATTTTTTATACTTTATATTATACTATATAATTTTTAGACTGTGGTTTGGGTTGAATCACGTGGTGTAAGACGAAACGAAGATTCCCTGGCTGTTCCTTGTTCAGAGTTGAGAAGTTTAAACAAAGTTTGAATAAACTTCACCAGTACAATTCAAGCCTTGCCTGAATGACTACATAATTGGGGATGTGGAGAGAAAAGAAAGAGAGTAGTGCAAATATTTAATGTCTGGGATGTAAATCCAATAGGCCTCTCAGCTCCATCTTGCATCTAATTAGAAAGTACAGCTCCAATCCCAAAGTGCAAAGTAACACAAGTTAATACTGTTGGTTTCTCCAGATCTTTATGCACCAATACTTTAGGCACTTTGTTTGAATCTTAAACTTCTGCATCCTGTAGTCCCTGCAGTACCACCGCAAGTGCCTGCATGTGTTCTTGGACATCTCTGCCAGTCGACAAGATGTCATGCAAGAATATATCAACACGTGATGTGCCCTGCTGCAGTACTTCTATTGTCCATTGCTCAGCACAGTAACTGTAAGTGAAATTGTTTGTGTTTATGGTCAAATACTTCTTTGCCTCTTCTTCAGCTAAGAGTCGGTCTAATTCAGCCCCAACTCTTCTCTTCATTGCTTAAGTAACTTGCCTGGCTTTGAGTTTAGCACTAGCATTCTGGTCCTACTGCAACATTATCCCCAACAGGTTCTCCACCCTTGAGTTGAGCTGGAAACATTGCACTATATTCCTTGCTTTAGGCTTGAAGTGACCCTATAGCACATTCACTAGTTCAGAAAGTCTTGTAACCTGGTTTTGCCAGACCGACGAGTTGTTGATGAGGCTGTAGGTCTTTCTTACCACAAACTGATCAATGTCACCCGTTTTTCATCTTCAATCTCATTTGCTTTGAAATAGTGCAGAAGAATCTAACAATACTTCCTAGACTCCTCATAGCTGTAAAAAAAAAAAAGGCACTGTATGTCAAGCTAGTTTAGTGGCCAATTCTTAGCTTTGGCACTATTCCCTCTCAGCAACTTATTACATTTCTCAACCATTTATGTTATAATTCAGTCCAGGCTTGAATTGTACTTTTGTAGTGTATTCACACTTTTTCACTAAGGACTACTGCACAACATCTCTGGAATCTACAAGAATTCAAAAATGCGCTCTGAGACTTTGAGCTTATGAGAACACAATAGTGTACAAGGAAGGAACATGCCAAAGTGATGCTGATGCAGTAAATCACTTGCTTTTACCTAAAAAGAATGATGGTAACACCAGAGGAGAGAGAGCTACACACTGGTGACTGCTGAGCATGTAACGACAAGGAACAGATAAAGATCTAGAACTATCTCCAGTGACGGAGATGGTTGAAAGAGAATGATTGGATGAAGAAAGGGGTCAGGATTGGTTATCCTATACAGTAAGATAGGAGAAACTAATCATCAAGGATGGCTATGTTACGTTGGGAGCTAGAGTAATTGTACCGAAGCCCGGACAGAAAGAAGAGCTTAAACCACTTCATCAAAGTCAGACAAGAGTTTCTAGGATAAAAGCATTAGCGAGAAGTTATACTGTATATGATGGATAAAGTTTGACAAATACATTGAAGATATAGTAAAGTGTTCAACTTTTCTGGAGGCAAGAAATGCACAAGCTCCATTACATATCTGTGAATGGTCTGAAGAAAAAAAGGAGTGGTATTCATGTGGATTATGCAAGACCATATTTATGTCCTTAATTTATGTGTATGGATAGTTTTACTGATCTGATTTAGTCTTGAATACATACTGGTCTGTGTAAAATACTGGATGAGGAACAGTTTGAGTCCATACTTTTTAAATATATTCATTAAAAAGTTTTACACAATTTCATATACGTATATAACCTTTATCTATTCTTTTGAGGACACTGCTGAAATGTCTCCTCCGTGTTAAAGTTGGCAAGTGTTGCCCTGGTTCTGGACATACCTTAACACCCTCAGACTTTTATCTCGAACGTTGATAACACTGAGAGTCGACAATGGCCCCAGACACACTTTATCTGCTTCAACATTCCTCAAAGAACCTGTCGTTCATCAGCAGGCCTCCCTACAAGACTGTTTATGACAGCTATAAACATGCTTTTGGTTGTTAAACTTCACTTATCTGGATACTTTTCCTGAAATTTCTATTGAGATAACCGATATTTTAGTGTTTGTCTCTCGAAAATACAGTTAGGATTTACGCCCTATAACTACCAGCAGATGGCGCACTAAGATAACAGGTTTTAATATAAACGTTTTCTTCAAGCACTGGACACATTCAGAGCAAGCTCTGGTTTTATCAGGAGTTCTCTTAAATAATTCTACTTAAAGAAACACTATTAAAAGTACCAAAGTTAAAATTTAATCAGCTACAACTGTGTCTTTGTGTGATTTAAAGGTTAAAGTTGTACCACAATGGCATTAATTGGATCACTTCAGCCACTGACCACTGCAGACAAGACCTTTAATGCCAATATAATGATTAGTTCGACTATATGGGATAAAAAAAACAAACAATGAAGAATGTTCTTTCTGGGAATTAATTTTTAAAACATAACAAGTGAGATATCAACAACCTCTCATAAATGTGTCTTTATATTCCAGAGGAGTCCATGGATGAATTGATTCTTGTGTGTGCTGACAGCAGAGGTTACTGAGGGCGACTACAATACAGCGATGCACCCTGAGAGTAAAGTACCTCAGCAAATCCATACATTCAGACCTAAGTACTGAAAGTTTTGTGTTGCAAAGAAATACATTTATACATATATATATATATACATTTATAGCAATGGATTTCCGTTTGAACCATGGTACTGCCAAGTTTCAGTTTTAGATAGTAAACGTACCATAAGTGAAACACAGGTTGTCAAAAAAGAGCAACTGTATGTCTCTCATAAAGTTTGATTTCACACATAATTTAGTATTGATGGAGGCAAATTGTTTTTCTTTTAGCTTCTTGGTTCCAAGTTCCAACAGTCTAGTACATGAGTCATACAAATGACACCAATCATAACATAAAAATGAGAAGAATATCCATCTGTGTTTACAATAAGACGTTCTCATTGACAGAGAAAGGATATAGAATAGAATCTTCTTTTTCTTTCAAGTAGACTATTGGCGCCGAAACAGACTTCTGTGAACTACATCTACAACCACACTTGGTCTGGAATGTATCATCACAGCTAAACAAGACAGATTCCACTCAGACGATCAATACTGGGCTCACTACTGTTGGAGAATGACCTTAAATTCATGGATGTTCTTGAATATTTTGTTCATGAAACACCCAAGACTGATGACCAATCCATCAGAGGACACACGGCAGACTCCTGTCTAAACCAGTGTGACATTACTTGCAACGTTCAAAACATACACTTTTGTTCATTTTTCCAATGTAATTCAGTACCTCTGTAGCACATACATATGAACACAAGGTGGCAGTAGAGTGTTAAAACTCGCTAGCATGGCGCACACAATAGGTCGAAAGAAAGACTAAAAAGTTTAAGCTCTCCTTTCCCACCACAAAAGGTGATGAATTCTTCAAAGGTTTTGTGTCTCCAGATGGTAATTCAGAACACCAGCGAGCTGACTAATTCATGTGATCAAACTGTGGAGTTAGCGAGATGTAATATCGACGGACACTGTGACAACAACGTCTCAAAGACACTGACACTGTGTTCTGCTACACTGATCATTTTACTTTTTTAAGATTTAAATATTGATATCAAGTTGGGTATACATGCATATTCATTTACTATATTGAAAAAGAAAGTCATTTTTACATTTGTAGTTTTTTTTTCTGTTCTACATGATAAACTTAAGTTGGGTTTATTTGAAAAATGTATACAAATGTATAAAAAGTAAATTTATACAATGTTTAGTTATGCTTAATGCCTTCAGCAAAATTAACTTAACTATACTTGGATTTTATTCTTCTTATAAAAAAATAATTATGTTGTACAAAGAAAATTCTTGACCAATCAACATTAATAAACTATAGAAAAAGAAACTTGATTAAGTAAATCTTTCCTGATATTTTTATCATTGTATGAGCCCGCTGTCTTTCATCTTAATTATGGGATATTCATTGCCAAGCTGCTCATACATCCCTATTGCTTTTGTAACTCAATTTAACAAATGCTTTGACAAAATGTTTAGTTCGTAGCTCTGCTACGATAAAAATGCTGCTATTCCATGAGGTCACTCGCCTCGTCCTCTGTTTCTACAGCAGATGTTTTCGTTGTTTGTTGTTTTGATGCAATCCCCACCCGAGCCTGTGACATAATATGATAGGTCGACATTATTTCTATGATTAGATATGAATCCTGTCACATAGAATCCATTATCCATATGTTTTTCATTATTTACTGTTGTACACAGGCTACTACACTTCACTTGTTTTCTTACAGCACTTCAGCAGAATGACGCACTCATTTTGATTGAACAAAATGAAAATTATAGACTATTACTGAAAGTCTCCTTAAGCTAATCAAAAAGTGAATTCATGAAAGAATGGTGACGTTTTTAGTCTAATATATCAACGGCTTCTTTGACTGTCAAGTGGCTTGTTAGTCAAGGAAACGTCACCTCTCACCGTGATAGCGAACTGATTGTATGGCTGATTAATTATGGAGTCATTTTTATGTTCCGGCGTAATTTGCATTAATGTTTCATCCACCAGTCATTTGAGGGCAATGTTGCTAACAGGCTTCGCAACCGCGCTTGAGAGTTGAAACAAGATAAATCGTCTTTGATTCTAAACAACCCTGGAGGTGGAGTTGAACCCGTTAAGGCCAAGACGGACACATAGGGGCAGCAGTAGATTTGTCTTTGAGTGCTCCAGGGGTAGACAAGAAGATTTGCTGAAGAGAAACCTGGGATGCTGCTTTGTATGTGTGTGCGCTGTATGTGAATAGCCACAGCAGGAGCACAGACAGAAAAACGGAACTAATGTCAACGAGTTTGTAACGCAGGTGGAGGCGATAAACGGTGATAGACTTGGAAAGATGATTATCTTACTCAATCAAGCGAGACTTTTAAATGGATCAAAGCGATTAAAAGTGTTCAAGTATACTCCTTGTGAAATTGGAAGCAAATCCTGTGGGATCATCATGTTCTGCTGATTATGAATGAACCCAGTATTACAGCGCTCAACCCTCTCAGTCAGAGACAATTAATTTACCCAGAAAGCCACAAGAAACCTGAAACTCTTAAATGGAGGCCAAGACTCAGTTATATTGAAAATGTAGCTCTAATGAGGTAAGACATGTTCAGTAAAGAAAGAAAAATTGTTGCGATAATAAATAAGTAACTGTGCTAAGATGTAGTTCTAGGCCATCAGTCATCATCATGTTTTGGTTCACCTGCAGAATTAAAATAAATGATCAGCTGTCAATTATCTAAATATCAATCTTGATGCAGTTCTTATTTGCCTTAGTGCTCTCTGAATTCTACCAGTTAGGGAATAATATTATGATCTAACTTAGATGTTACATGTGGATAGAAAAAAAAGGTTTTGAGCAATAACACATCAAAAATTTGGGAAGAAATCATTTTTTCTTACTAAGCTATTGTTGCAGTTTTGTGATTGGTCTAAAGGTAGATAAGAGAGGTATAGAGAGATATTTGAGAGACCTTGATTGTTTTGTTTTTTTTGGTTGGTCAAGAATGGACCTGGAGTTGCCTCAAGCTAGAATCAAACTAGCAACCTTCTTGTAGCAGTAAATACATCAGCAAAAACTCTGGATAAATTAACTCTTGACTGTATGAGTGAACAAGTGCTCAAATGACCTTTCTGGAGGAATCTGCATTCACGCTGCCACGAGCAAAGTACACGTGCAGCTTGCAATTATTCCACAGTATTCCCTGTAGCCCGTCTCCTAGTTGAATTAGAAGTCCACTGCCAGAGCGAATTGATGAATTCATTTTGTTCCAGCAGTTTGAAAATGTCTGGTCGCCTTCCATTAGATATTTCAGCTTCGAGGGGGACCCTTAGGCAGGGAAAATGGACGTTTGAAGCTCCTTGTTCAAATTATTGCTCCTCACCAGACATGGTATAAAAGCTACAACATACAGACACTAACTCTATTTGGCTCCCTGTCGATATCGGTCTCTGCTCTCACATTACACTTCTGTTTCAAGGCTATAAACCGCCAAACCCTCACTACAAACCTCTTCCTGGGGTTTCTTCTTCACACACGTACTGTATCGTTGATGTCAAAGGATCTATCGCAACATAACCGACTCCTTGTTCTCACACATTCCCACAAGCGGATTCAGGCTGTGGTTTGAAGCCAGCTGGAGACCACTGATGCCAACAGGGGTATCCAGTTTGTGAGAAAGCCTTGGTAGAGTTAGAAGTACAGAGAACTAATCAATAGCATCGCATCTCTCATTTCCACTTCAAACAACCTACAGGTGCTGTTGTGCCATCATTTTGAGCAGAATTTAAATTTTTACATTTTTAAAATTTAGATTCTATATGCAGATATTCACCATTTATGTCTTGAAATGATCAACTATATGCTAGATGGCAGCAGTTTCTACGTCCGCTGCAGTTAAAGGAACCATGAAATCTTGCGAGAGACTGGTGATGACTGAGAACAAGAGGATACATTTGACTCAAGCAGCTTTTAAAGCTGATCTTTGGACATATTTTGGTTTCAAAACAAATAAAACCAGCTACAACTTTGTCATTCTGTCTGTAAATTGTGCACCACCAATACTACAAATATATCCTTGTTCCTACAGTATCACGATATGTCATATTGTTGTCCCTGTATTGTGATATGTTTCGTATCGTCACATAATATTTTTCTGCTCTCTTAATCTGATGCTTAGCTTTGCTTATTAAATATTTTGTAATACTTCAAAATACACTATTATATGTTATCTCATTATATTTGTTCTTTTAACATGGAGTTATTGTTCCTCTAAAATTAGAGGTTTTATTTATTTAGATATATTTCCAAATTCCTTTCCATTTTTCTGGTTCAACGTCAGTGTTACACATTGAGCTATTATAATGCTTTGTTTCCTTCTTAATGTACCGTGTTGTATGTGAATTTATTCTTCTGTAATTTAAAACATTTATACTGACACGTCTTCATCTTGACCTGATGGCTAAATGAAGTGCACGATGCTGGCATCATGATTTCCTCACCTTTTAACCATGTGACTAAGTTTAAGTGACAAGTCACACAACCTCTCACGATCACAGTGTCATACAAGTAATTCCTTTCCCGTCCTCTGCTAATTTCCACCTCTCAAATATCAATAGCAATACCACAGCCATGAATCTTAACAATAGGATGGTGTGACACAACCCTCACATGTCCTCAGACTCATCGAGCATCTGGGTCTCTTGAGGATAGCAGGCAGCAGGTCTGGTCCCTGTGGTCCGCAAACACAGCCCTATGTTCACAAGACAGGTGCTGAAATGTTCCACTTTTGATGTCTCCACTGAGTGCTGCGCTGTGATTATCTCGAACTCACTTGCTTTGATTCATTCTCTGCTTCATTGTATTGCACGTCTATTCTAGCGCATTTATTTTCTGCCGATCTCATTATTGTGTTTAGGAGTACAAACAAGGAATAATACGCCCACGCTCATTCACGCAAAGCAATATAAATGAGACAAATTCATGCAGTGAGCGTTTCTTTCTTTTGCTTCCAAAAATAACTTTCCAATTACACTGGGGAGAAAAAGTATTTGATACACTGTCAATTTTGATTATGTTCTACAAAGCATGTAGACTTTTGTATTTTTATCACCGGTGCACTTTAACTGTGACAGACCAAAAACATTTGTGTGATTTTTAAATAATCAATTTTCCTGTATTGCATGACATCAATATTTGATGGATCAGAAAAACTGAACATTTGGTAGAGAAACCTGAGGCAAAGATTTTACACTTGACTTAATAATCACAGACTTAGAAAAGTCATCAGTGGTGACTGTAATTTATCTCAAAATGTATATATTTATTTAACACAACAACAGTTGAACACAATTCATTAAGTAGATAAACCACTTAAACATTGTGTTATCCCAGGGCCATGGTGACCCAAAGGCCCCAAAACAAATCTGATTGTGTTATCCCTTGTGTTGTTTCTGGGTCAAGGTGACCCGAAGACTTGAAAACAAATGTGCATATGCAGTAGGTCAGATGTGAGCGGAGATGTGGAGGAGGAGAAATCACGCTACAAGATTTAACAGCACTAACTTTATTAAAGATCTAAAGACTAATCACAGCAAAGAATATGAGCAGATCGAAGAAACAAGAAAGACGAAACAAAACAGGCTAACTAAAACGAACGTTAACTTTGCTGTTCTGTAGAGACCATAGAAGCTTTTAGTCGACGCATGAAAGTCAACAATAACAGCGTTGTTGTTCGTGATAATGTTGACTTCATCATTGGAATCTGCCTCGATCCAGTAATTACAGAGTTTGTTAAATAGTGGTTTAATACAGGCTAATAGCGCTGAGTTCCGTGCGTGTGATATCACCGCATCCTCCACGAATTAAACAAACTTCCGGGCGATCAATGATGACACAAAAATACATTTAACAAGTTAAGTTTAGTCATAACAACGTTAAAAGCTTTACTAACTTACTTTTAAACCGTGTCAAACAGATCAAACCTTGAATTAAAGTAAAAATGTTATTTGAAAGGTTAATTATAGATTTAACATCAGCTTTTAAATTCTTAAAGACTCATTTTGGCTCTAAAACAGAGATTAAAGTAAAAAATAAACAAAAAAAACAACACTGATAGCTACTGTATATTGCATATTGCTCCAGGTTGTTTGAGACTGTTAATGCACTTCATTGTTTATTGTAAATGTATGTTTACATTTTTGTTAATATTTGGAAAAGAACTTTCCTCCAAGCACTTTCACATCTGATTAAAGAAATTATTTGCACATTTCTTTGTTTTAAAAGCCATAAAAAGTGTGGATATTCAAAAGAAATAACATATTGTTGTTACTACAGTATCGCAATATATTGCAATATATTCGTGTTACTACAGTATCGCAATATATCGTATCGTCACACATGTATCATGATACGTATTGTATCGCCTGATTCTTGTCAATACACAGCCCTAGTATGCAGTGGTGGAGGCACATTTATTAATGGAAGCCAGGAAGGACTCACCTTGACCCTAAGATAACACAAGGGATAAGAAACGTAGGTGTTCTTTAGTTTAATTCTTCATTTGATTTTATAATGTGTAAATGATTTATAATTTTGTCAATGAATGACAATTAAAAAAAGGCCAAATAGGAAAACAGTTATATTTAAGTGTTAGTGTTGTGTAGTTACAAATGTCAAGGACCTCTAATATCTGGCCCTTCAGAGGACAGGAAAGTGGTTAGTTAGTTAGTTAGAATAAAATGTACTTTGTGAAGCAATAACATGTAAATTAATTATTTTACTATCATACAAAGTGATTTTCTTGACTTTTATATTCTGTCTCTCACAGTATGAGTGTATCCATCATAAAAATGACAAAACTCGACATGCTTTGTAAGTGAGGAAAAACCTGGAATCGCCAGCCTATCAAATACCAGTTCTCCCCAGTGTGTGTGGCGTCATGGGAACAATAGCGACATTCATCTGGAGCCGGAGGTGAGGGTTGTAGGGGTGGTCAATATTTTTAAAAGGAATTTCATCCAGATCTTTCTCACCAACAGAAAGTGCGCAGATGTTGTGAATGGAATGGATATTTGTAGAACACCAGTAATATACATTTTGCCATCATCTTAACCAAATATAGGCCTTTAAAAAAAATAACATTTGTGTGCTCAACACATGTCAACAACTCAAATATGACCAGCACATTTTTCTAATTTCAAAGGTACACATTAAATCCTTCGTCATTTTTAGACCCACGCATGTGTTTATTTGGAATCATTACCGTCAACACGCATCAAGACACTTTACAAGGTTAGAAACCTAATTTTAGCCTGTAACTAGAAGTTATTTCAGAGAGAGTGGACAGCAGCACTCTGGTTTCCTCCCACAGTCCAAACACATACAGAGAACATGGGAACATGGGGAAATTGTCCGTTGGTATGAGTGTGTGAATGTTTGTCTGTCTTTGTGAACAGAAAATGGATGGATAAAACAAAACAATAAGAGACAGTCTTTTCAAAAGTACTTGTTTGGCACTCGTACTGATACAACCTAAATGACACACAGAACTGCACAGAACTCGCATAACAGAGAGTGACCAATCCTGCAAAACTTTGTCAAATTCAGTAGACCGAACCCCAAATTGCAACCATTCAATCGTTGAACCATTACTAATTGTAATCTGTTCATAGCTTTTCAAGTTATTTTGCCTACGGATAAATGGGTATTTATACAAATTGGATTCATTGATACGCTTAGGGACATTGTATTATTGCTCTTCAAGCAACACTAACCATTAAAACTTTTGAACTTAAAGTTGATGAACATCGAAATATTGAGTTTTTCCACCTCTAATTTTATACACACGGTGTTGGAAGTTGTCTGGTAAAGTTTTTGAATACAATTTACATATAAAGACACAGACACAGACACACATATACACACACGCACACATACACACACACACACACACACACACACACACACACACACACACACACACACACACACACATACACACACACACACACACACACACACACACACACACACACACACACACACACACATACACACTAACTTGACAACAATCTCTAATCAACACCTTCATTTGTTACCTTCACTTGCTGAGGGAGGATTTCCATGTGTTCTGGCACAATAACAAGCTTTATTATCATTCCAGGATTAGTCATCAGCAAGAATCAATGTTTGCATTTTTCTGGGTCCTTTTGTCATCATATTACTTGCTTGCAAATTAAATCCAATATAACAAGATACATGATGCAGTTAATGTCCTGGCAGCATGGTGGCACTGTGATTTATTGCTTTTCTTCCACTCTTCCACTGACATTGTACTTCAAGGTAAAGTATTATCATGGTCACTAAACTCTTATTATAAATATCATCCCACTCCACCAGGCGTTTCGTTTTTAGATTCTTTCCCAGGCTAACTATTATTAGGATACTGCCGCAGGAAAACTTGTTCTCATTACTCCGACAACACCTGAGAGCACAGAAGAAGGAGATGTGTCAGGATGCAAACAAAGCTCTCGAACTCATACTTTTGAGATGGAATGTCAAAACATTCTTAAAGACACACGACACAATGAAACAATTGAAGCCTTATTAATCATAACTTTTTCAAATCTTAATTTTATTTATAAATCTCTGGTGATTGCTCCTGATGATAAGGTTCCAGGGTTGAGTCAGTACTTGGGTCACTTAGGTCAGTCTGTCAAACTGAGCCTGAGAAACCTGGGTGTTGTATTTGACAAAGACTCTAGTTCAACACTGCAGAAAACTGACTATTGTTTATTTTCGTGTCTAAACAAGAAGCAGCTGTCTCGCCTGCAGTTACTACAAAACTCTGCAGCGAGAAATCCTTCCAAGCTGTTGCTTCTAAGCTTCGGAATGATCTTCCTCTCTCTCTCTGTTTGATAGAGTCTACTGACTCCTTCAAAAAACACCTTTTTATTGGTGCAGGCTTTTTCCTAATCTTCGGGGACTCGCATGTTTGTCTTATGTCTTGGCCTTTAAGTGTTTTTTATATTTGTATGTATTTTTAAATGTGTATTGCGTTTGATCATTCAAGCGCTTTGTGACCCTGGTCTAGAAAGGCACTTTACAAATAACTGTTACTTACTTATGTTACAGCAAGTAAGACAACTTAGAGATTTAGTTTCCTTTATTGATTGGATTCAACAGTAACATTTACATCATTAGTGATTAATTATTTGATGTTTAATTAATGTGTAATTTTTGGATTTGATGTCTTGGTTGGAGATTGTTTGAAACATATATGATTCATGTTGCTTTAAAAATCAACAACAACTTTTCATTTGCTGCAATTTGTATGTCACAGATCAATTTATTACAATTACGTGTTGGTGGTGCTAGGAGTCAGGTTTTCATTTTACAATAAAGGGTCAATCGATCTTTACAGGTTTCGTGTGTGGAAAACTTCTAGAGCAGTGAAACATTCTCTGATTCTAATTCTTCAAATGGAGTTCAATCTCTTGAGAGGAATTTGAGTGTTCTTATTTTTAGTTAGACATTTATGATTGAATTTACACAGTGCAGAAATTCATTCTTAATGTTTGATTTATATTAAAGTGAAGCACTCAGGTCTTTGCTTTTTGTTCTGCTCTTAGAGGAACAGACTGTACCATCGCTGAAGGACTTCAAGAAAACATTGCGTAAATCATGTCTTCAATATCAATAAAAACATTTCTGATCAAGATTGTGGCGACTGTTGATGGGATTGGCAGTCATTTATACACACGATCTTAACTGATTCTTCTTCTGGGATTGAAAACGTTTGTACAGTAGCTGCTTCAGAAACAACATTACCAAATGACTGATGGTTTATGCCGAGAGGAACTTGAGAGCCCTCTTCCTTCTTGGAGAATGCTGCGGAGCATCCAGAGTAATGCTACACATAATAATGTAAACACGGGGGCTTCCGGTTTGGCGAGCATGTGAGTGCAGGTTCATCTTGGCAGCTCTCGCCCAAATTATTTAAAGATTTCATTTTTTGATACCCTGCAAAATTAAGAAACGCTTGTGAATGAACTATTTTGAATATATTCAAACTAGGAACAAGTGCCAAGATGTCAAAATCATCTAAACCAAAGAAAACTGATGCAGAATCGGCAACAACCTGTGGAAGCAGCAATATCCGAAGGCTCCTCAGCGTCATCCACACTCCTCATTCTTCGACAGATTAGAAGCTATTATTTCTCTTGATGCTGAGAAAGCCTTTGACAGGGTTGAATGGAGCCACCTTTTTTCTACTCTTCAACATTTTGGTTTTGGCCCTGGAATTATCTCATGGATATAACTTTTATATTCCTCACTATTCGCATCAGTATGTACTAATTCGCAAAGCTCCAAACCTTTTCGTTTGTCCAGAGGCACACGTCAGGGATGCCTTTCTCCACTTCTTTTTGCAATTGCTATTGAGCCTTTGTCAATCAGACTCAAGTCAGACGATAGATTTAAGGGTATACAGAGGTGGAACTCGGAGCATAAGGTTTCACTTTTTGCTGACGATCTTCTTTTATTTGTGCGTGACCCACTCCAGAATATCATCATATTTTATCTTTATAAAATACATTTGGAAGTACCTCCGGTTACAAACTTAATATCCAAAAGAGTTATTTTTTTCCCCTTAAACCTCCCTGCAAAAGAAATCCCACAATCATTGATACCTTTTAATATATCAAAATTACAGTTTCAATACCTTGGCATAATTATCGACCGTTCTATTCGCAGCTGGAAAGAAATGAATCAAAGGGAATTGACAAAAAAAGTAAAGAATGATTTACAGAAATGGAATAATCTTTCACTCTCATTGGCTGGAAGGATACAAACCATTCAAATGAATATCCTACCAAGATACTTGTACATACTTCAATGCCTTCCCATCTTCCTTACAAAATCATTTTTTCCATCTCTTAACAGCACCATCTCTGCATTTATCTGGGCAGGAAAACATTCTAGAGCTAACAGATTATTACTCCAGAGGACTAGAGTGAAAGGGTGTCTGGGTCTGCCGAACTACATTTTCGGTCAGCCAATATTCACAAAATCTTCCTTTCGCCTGCATGTCATTGGCTACAAAATGAAATGGACTCTTGTCCTGCCACAATACTAAAAGCTTTGGCATGCAGTCCACTGCCATTAAAATCATCTTTTTATACACACAATCCTGTTGTAAACCACACATTAAAGAAATGGACACAAAGAAGGAACCATTTTGGGTGGCTCGCTGTCCCGCAAAAAACACCTCTTTGCAGAAATCTTAACTTTAAACCGGCATATACTGATCCACGATTCACATTGCTCCAAACGAGAGGTCTGGGTCGCCTGAAGAACCTGTACATATACAACACCTTTGGAAATCATACAACCTTAATAACGCAGACTTCTTCAGATATTTTAATTCCCTCAAATCCCAGCTTCAACTGGTGTAGACCTAATACTTAGTGCCTCTATAAATATAAATTACTTGCTTACTTATAAAGGGCCACATCTCATTTTTCTATAATCTTGTGTCTCTTCCTAGTGAATGTCTTTTACCCCGAATTAAATTGAAGTGGGAGGGTGAACTTCAAATTAGTTTATCTAATGCATTCTAGGATAGAGCCATCAGAATGGTAAATTCTTGTTTCACTTACGCCCGGTTAAGTCTGATTCAATTTAAAGTACTACACAGGCTCCAACATAGTAAGCAAAAGTTGTCAACACTGTATCCCAACAGTGTTTGTGAAAATTGTGACACGTGCTCTTTAACTCCATGTAAGCTAACACACATGTTCTTGTTCATGTTCTAAATTAAATACCTATTGGCAAATGCAGCCTTTCAAAAATAATTGGTGCAAAGATTCAACCATCACCACACATAGCTATATTCGGAACACCATCAGGTTAATCCCGTTTGACTAAAGTACAAAGAATTGTTGTTGCTTTTGCATCTCAAATTGCCCGAAGGAGGATATTATTGATGTGGAAATAATCCGCACCGCCAACTCATGAAGCTTGGATGAAACTTTGTCATTCTTTAAACTTCAAAAGATCAAGTTTGCTATTAAGTGATCTGCTGCTCTCACCCTAGCCCCCATTTGATAAAGAGTCATATTGATTCTTGACGCTCAATCATTTTTTCTTGAAATACGTGTAACTAAAAGATGTTTGTTTACTCACACTTACAGAAGTGTTGCAACATCAAGTGTTTATTTGTGTATGTGTACTCCTGCCAAGAAAAGGATGAGAATATATGGTTAAGGCAAGGGGTTGGAATTTTGATTCGAAGGAAAAATAAAAATATAGCCACATTGATATGACTGTGTTGTAATCTAACTTCATTATCAATCATTTTTTTTGACAAAAAAAAATAAAATAATGTATTAGTATTCATATTACTTGTTTCTTATCCTGTTGTTGTCTTCACTGCGCCTCTAACAAATGTCACTCTATTCCTAGTGAATGGAATAAAAATTAAAAATATCCTTGAATCCTTAAAGGTTTCTCATCTGGTTTGGAAGGAGTGACCGAGTCAGAGTAGGTCTGTGCTAGGTTTTATAGACACATTTCTGATCAGATAGCATCTTTGAGTGTCATGTAAAACGGAAAATGTATTCTCTGTTCTGATCATATGTTTTAGTTTTGTGGGAAAAATGCTCACTGAAACTCTCCAGCAACACATTTGTCTCAGAATTAAAATCAGGCAGAAGAAATTTTTAATTATAATTCCAGTTGCTGAACGAGTTCACAAAGAGAAGAGGTATGAATAATCCATAATCAAATGCATACGTAAAAAAAAAAGAAAAAAAAAGTAAATCATTTAGGTATTAATTAAGACCTCGGTGCTACTTGAGGAGCCAATTAACCAGAAATAACATTCTCCTAATTGCCTGACAGTCTCCTGACGCTCTCTTGAGTTACAATTGCCTGCAGAGCCAAACTGACATAAGCTCACACAACACATCGATTAATTATAGAAGGAAGTTGAAACAAAAGTGACTAATTGCTTTGGAATTGTACGCATCAAAGAATCATCCGCTAATTAGATGCATAAAAATAAAATAACAAAGACGTATTGTGATGTGCAGGACAGCGTGGATGCCTATCAGTCGTCACTTTTAGACCTTCCATTCATCAAGATAGATCCAGGTGATGTATACAACCAGTTCAAGTGGCACTCATACAAATATAAAAAAAAAATTCAGATATTTAAGAAATTGCAGGAAGAGTAAAGCGAAAACCGATTACAATTTATATGAATCACGTTCACCTGATACTCCTAACAAAATGTCTTATGTCCAGATATTAAAAGACAAAAGATGAGACCTAAGATGTTTGTACACACTGCAAACTTTATTCTTTCTTTTATTAAGTCATTATGATCATCATCTTGACTCCATCTGTGCTCAGAGGGAAGAGGCTGTATATTCCAGAAATAAATATACTTAGTCTAAATAAAAAATGTGTGAAACCTGTGAGAAGTTTTGCTGATGGTTCTTCCATCCTGTTAACTCGGCTTGACCTTGCATGAGTCAACTTCCTCTCTTTAGCAACACTATTGGAGGGTGCCAATCTTTGCCCATGTGTCAAACTTATACCTCCTATTAAATCCTTGTTATGCGGCCTGTTACAGCTTTTAATGCTCAAAATGTTTTTTAACGTCTCCTTGGAAATGAAAACAGTAACAGTAACACTATTGTTATAGAACAAGAATGTGATTGTAATTCATTAGAAAACTTAAAGTAAATGATGAAAGTTTTTGGCTCTTGTGTGCTTGATCCAGCACTATGACGCACAGGTAGAGGACACACAGGGATGGGAATAGCGTGTATCAGGACACATACTCAAAGTGCCAGTTGCCAGAAAAGATACTTGCGTGGACTCCTCGTGTGGCAAAATGACAGCTCACTTGATGCTAATGAGGAGGAAAACTGATCATTAGCTTCCTATTATTAAAGAGGAGGAGTCAAGTCCTGTCTGCACATCTGCCCCCACATGTCTCCATTTAGTGCTTCTCAGCAGCTTGTTCATGACAGTAGGTCTCATCAAAACATTAGAGCGTGCCTTTGTGTTTCTGGTCGCCTTCCCAGCTTCACCGCCGTGTTTGTCAACAAGTGCAAAACACAAATTAAGCATTCCTGCTGCTGTCGCTGTACTTTGTGGACATGGTAAACAGCCAGGAGGATAATAGTTGGAAAATGACCCGGAGCACATTCAATGCCTTGTCACACTGTTATTCAAATTCATGCTTCACCTTTGAACACAAGGATATTGTGAGAATCCCAATACAAACCTTCGTATTTGGAACAGATTCTAAAAAAATGTAAAATAAAATGCAAGTTCCCAACGAGGTACTTGTATCATCATGTGTACACTTGAGGAAACTTCTTAAATTTTCTAACCTTCACTGAGTGGTCAGTCGGCTACATGACACACACACACACACACACACACACACACACACACACACACACACACACACACCCCCACACACACACACACACACACACACACACACGCACAAAAACAGATGGACAAAAAGTCTGACTGTCTTCGAATATTATTTATTTAAATGTGTTCAGAAGCGCTTCAAAACCTTTCCCACTGTGCTTTTCACGGTCGATACTAATCATATTCCTCTGATGCTCGGCTTCAGGGCCAGAATTTTCAGAAAATGCAGTGTTTACTTATCTTAATAGCCTTAAGTTTCACTTAACACTGAAGAGCAAATTGATGGCTCTAATGCTGAAATATGCGATGTTCTTTCCACATCTTCTCAGGTGCCAGCCAGGGTTCTCATACTTAGGCTACATATATAGACAATATCATAGTACTTAAAATGTTACAAGCAATGTACAATTAATATGAATTCTTCTTGTACAAGCATATAAACAATACGACAGACAATAGTGCTCAGCTGTAGACAAAGGTTTTCTGCGATGTACCAAGTGAACAAAAGATGAGCTGCCAAAGGGGTGCTTTACTAAGCTAGTTAAAAGCCCTCCCGCCAATGATGGAGGAATCCGCTGATCCAGTTTCAGACCCAAACTTACTAGAATACTTCAAGTTTTGCAGACGGCAAATCCCAAACTTTCTGTCATGATACAGTGAAAGATAACATTTCTACAGTGCTCTGGGCAGAAGCTCAAACCAGTCCAGGGTATTGAGTGAATCCATGGTACCCTGAAGCAACCCATGAAAGAAAGAGGAGACATTATTCAGATCCAGAGTGCAGGTAAGGATTCAGAGCTCTTCACACCTGACATAAGATTCAGAGGCTTTGTTGGGAGCTGGGGGACTCACCTTTCAGAAGGATGAAGGATTAAAATGGAAGACTGTGCAAAGGAAGTCAAGACAGCTGGCTTTTGGTGTTGGCTTAGGAAGCATGAAACATTGTGAGGAAGTACCAGAGGACGGGTGGGTTGAGGAGGTGGCACCGACTGACTGATCCTGCAGCAGGAGATATCCCCGGGTACAGCATCAAACATCGGAGAATGTCGGTCTCCAGTTGGCCTTGTAAGTTATGGAGTCAGGCAAACCTGCGGCTATTAGAACTGTGTCCTGAATACATCAACAATGATTGACTTGAGTTAGGGTTCAGAGAAGTGACATCAACGCACCTGTATAGATACCACCTCTTTGTCAGTATGCTTTTAACCAGCTGACATTTTAATTTTAGCCACAGATTTCCGCTCACATCGCCCACATCATCGTAACACTTGAAGAGGCCCGACTGGAAACAACAGTCAAAGGTATCGTTGAAATGTTAATTCAGTCACTGTGGGATTTCTTTCTTGGATCATAACACAACGGAAACAAATTGACGCCAATTGGGCACACAAAGGTGTTAACACTACAGCGGAAAATGAGTTGCAATATACCTGAAATAACTGGATGATTTGGGGAGATTGCAGGAAAACTCATTATGGACTTCAGAGCAGTGGGAGGTTATTGTAATGTGCATGAAACACTGGCACTGACTGGTAACACAACAGAGTTCTTGCTGTAGATATTCTACCTCTTATATAACAACACAGTGAGTCACAAACACAACTGTGCAGTTAACAATCTATGTCAAGAACTCGACTTAATGTTTGGGGTCACTGATTGGAGCCAATAACAGGTTAGAGGGTCCTTCACATTGTAACACAAATGCTGCTAATGCTGTTGCAGCTTGACGTACAAATGCTTCATTGCAGTTGAAATGTGTGGAGCTTCAATGCTCAACCCTGCTATCCATCTTTGTCCACGTACCGGGGAGAGACTGAATGTATTTCTTCTCCAGCAGCAAACATCAATGATGTCAAGGAATAATGAAACATTAGCAAGATGAAGTGTTCGGCACAGAAACTGAGCTCGATGCCACTTGATTTGTTATCTCGGCATCATACTTTATTGTCTGTCCTTCTCAGAGTAATATACAGCATCAGAGTGTTCTTTTTCTCGATGATGGATTCCTCGTCTCAAGACTTCACAGCTCTATGACCTTGAATGTTTTATGGATGTCCACCTGGTTTTGAGGACAACACAACTGGCTGTTACCCTGAGTCAAAGAATCGCTCAAACCTAGCAGCTATGATATATTAAAGTCGTTTAAGTAAAGTGGACGTTGTGACTCTTTCTATTTAGTTATTATTGGATCATTATTAATAATTATAATTCTCAAGCGCTTTGTGCTGATTATCATTCAAATGATTAAATTAACTGTCATATTCGTGAACAATCAGAAGCGCTCTGGAGGGTTTTAAATTTGCATACCGGTTTATTTTAGGTAACCCAACTCACACAACTGCAATGTCCACACTTGGACATCATTCAAGTTAGCAGAGACCTGATTTATTAAGACGCATCGCCAGCTAAAGATGGATTCCAAAAACTAATGAGGCATGAAATTTGAATCTTTATTAGTTTGCAAGTCAGAATACTGTGTCAGATACACATGAACAGAAGAAAGAATCCTTCACCTTAAAAGGGTTCATTAGAATATTTGAACATGTTCCTTTTATTTCTTAGCACAAAATAAATGTAAAAACTGTTAATATATATGTCTTCATGATTCTTTCCTTTTTTAAATTGGTATTGCAAGTATTAATAATTCTGTTCCTTTTTTGTCATTTTGCTATCATGTAGTATTTTTGCACTTGCACTGGATGGTTCTTAGACTTTAAAAACGTGCTTTTATAAACTGTACCAATCTCCATTAGAACTCTTTTTTTAACCTTGATCCAAGTCATTGCCATTTAAATGCTTCCCAGCTGCTTTGCCCATAATGGCCACAAATCATTATGACAGGCTGATCCAGTGCCCAGACAAAATGTCTGATCTACAAATCAAGGTAGTTATAAAAGGACATTGGCTTATTATTTTTGCCAGAATTTGATGGAGATTGAAACTAGATTAAAATGCCTCAAATGCAATTGTAAGTATTCTTCTGTGACTGTCCTTCCACATGTCTTACTCCATCTACACACAGTTCAATTCTTCATCTGGGATTGACCCTTTGACCATTACACTTTTATTTATTTGTTTGTTTTGAATTCAGCGCTGGTCATTTTTACTTAAATGTGATTTTATCTGTGTAGTTAAAGTCTCAAAGTACCTTAAAATTATTTTACTTCTGGCCTTTTTTCAGTTTTCCTACCAGTTGGCAAGTGCAATGTTTAGGTATTTTTATCTGGTGTGATAGGACATAAAACAGTTGACTAAACTGAAACTAATATACTCATGCTTTAATGTTGGTTTTGAGTGATAATAATGTGAGACATAACTCCCCACCAGCCTTCTAAATAAAATAAAAAGAAGTTTCCAATTTCCAAGTCAATAAACTCTCCCACTCACGCTCCAAAGTTTTCCAACTGCTCTTCTTCGTTCAATTTCATTGAACTCATCATTCCTCCCTTCATATTTTCATATCGACAATACTTTCGAAGAAGCTGCTAATTCTGGACACCAGTGAAGGCGAATCTTGTCTTTTTACTCATCCTACTGCAAAGATAAAGATAATCCCTTGTTCTTTAAGATGGTGTTTGATGTTTAAATGTGAGTGTCAGTAAAGGTTCAAATGCCGTTATATACACACATTCTTCATGTCTTAGCTGACATCCCACCACTGCAGTGAAGAGAAACATCCTGTAATAGCCACAAAAGGGGTGTGAGTCAAAGCATACAATTCACAGCTACATGTAGAATGATAAAAAAAACATGGATCTATTTGTCAAAACATGTCAACTTGATTTAGACACCTCAAAGATGTATTGCGTTCAGCCCACAGAATGATTATTTCAAGGTACAGCCCTCGGTGTGCTTTTTATGTGAAGAAAGACTCCCTGTAATTGAATTTTGAAAAATATCCTCCTGAGTTTTAAACTAATGGCTGGTTCACTTCATTTGACCTCGAAAAAACAATTAATCCGATTAATGGCTGAATACAGGCCATACACATTGTTATCTAAAGGAAATTAAATTGAATTGTTATTAAGTTATTTCAGACTGGAATTTTCTAAAGTGGTTTCTCTCCGTATTACCCCAGAAAAGCTTAAAGGGTTTTTTAAGGAGAGTAAAGTCTGGACTTCTTTACATTAGCTGCCTCACAGTAACCCAAGATTAGAAAGAATGCTGCAGGTCCTTGTTTTATATAGGTGGAACGCTGTGACTGATAACTAGTATATTGTTTTAAGAGCAACGTATATGTAAATTAGATATGTGCTGGGTTTGCGGAAATTATCAAATAAATTCAATGATAAATCAGAATGATAAAGAAATTTAAAATATTAAAATACATGATAAATCTCGAATCCATTTGATGCAACCTAACATAGATGGATGGATTGATTGATTGAGGGAGGGATGGACAGACGGAGAGATGAATGGCTGTATAGATGGAGGGTTTTTCTCCACGCACCCGCACCAAAAACTGTTCCTTTTCTGTTTTTACATGTCTGTCAAAAAAGCAGTTTTTTGATTCTGATATGAATGTATGAATAGATGGATGGATGCATGGCCAAATCGGTGGATGGATGGGCAGATGGATGGATGGACAAATGGATGGATGGTTGGATGGACAAATGGATGGATGGACAGATGGATGTATGGGCAAATGGATGGATCGGCAGATGGATGGATGGATGGATGGATAGATGGATGGATGGATGGATGGATGGATGGATGGACATATGGCTGGATGGATGTGTATATTATGTTCTTCTGCAGTTTTCTAATGTTTTCCATCAGCATGTGTGTGTCAGTTGTTACTGGTCTGAAATGCTGCTTTGAGAAGTTGAGGACCATTCATTGTGACTGGGTGGACACGATCACAGATACTCAGGGATTTCTAATCCGACCAGAGGTTTACTGATATCCACAGATGAGTAATGTGCAGGGGCTTGTCCAAGGCCGTGGTCACCTCATGATCTCTTACCCTACAGATGGTCTTGCTACCCAGGGTTCCATAAAAATAAGTGTTAGAATCCATTTTCATTTGACAGACATGTTTTATGCAACATTTTCATCGCGCAAAAACCTTCTGATTCAGTGCATGACTCCCCCTCTCTTTCAGCACATCACAGCTTCATACCTTTCCGGCCTGAACCTTTCTCTCCGTCATGACACCAGAGGATGTGGTGATTAGATGAGGGTGTTGCAGTGCAGACACATCTCATTAGCTTCCAGGAAGGAGTGCAGTAACAACCTTGTCACTTGCAGAAGGAAGAGACACACAAACTCTCCCAGGCCTTTATGCTACAGACCTTTATTGACAGCCTGTTTGAACACCCTCCTGATAAATGTGCCACAGGGCCTCATATTTCTACAGAAGAGAAAACAAGCGGAGTGAGTAAAGGTGATGCGTTTACTGAACACTTGCCAGGGAGGTGTGAAACTGCACCAGGATCAAGGACATTCGATAGCAGCTGCGGAGAATTCGTGAAAAACTGCTGACATAAGATTGGTCACAGAAGGACAAAAAAACACAGATGAGATTTATTATCTAGAGCTGCAGCACAATTAAACACGTGGTTTACGCCAAACACTCCAGATTAATGTTAAACATCAGGTCCCTCGAGCAGGAGTTCAAGGCTGCACTCCATTTTTCTCGCCATTACTTTTCCACACATGATGTGATAGTTGCATGAAGAATTGAATGTACTGGAAATAATTGATGACTGGATATTTATGAGGAGCAGTGCGGTCAGGCAAAGACAAGGTCGAAGAGTTGGAGAGCCCAGAAGTTATTCGAACGTAGAACCCTGAAAATATCAGACTGCAGGTAAGTAAGTAAGTAATTTATATTTGTAGAGCGCTTTTCCAGACCAGGGTCACAATGGAGACTCTTGCAGCAAGAGAAGACAATGTTTTCAATAGAACGGGGGCTCTACGCTTGAAATAACGAACAGCAAAATCACAGATCCAAACCATAGGTTACTCAAAGATAGATATAGCATTAATTCACGTACATGATGAGACCTCCTGCTGGTTGTTGAGGGCAGACAGCTCGTCAGTCTTGTTTGTCAATGAATTGAAGTTCCCCATCGTGATCGTGGGGATCGATGGTCTGTGACGTCTCCAATTGTCCGTTAGCTTAGCCTTTAGCCTCTTGCCAGCTCTACATCCACGATACTGGTGCTTAAGTTCCATCAGAATATCATGACGATCTCCACCCGTGCCATTGACGTCAGGGACAGCAGATCCTCTCTTGAGTAAACAAGACAAATCTCTCCATGTTCAAAAGTATCCATTGAAAAAATTATAATAAATATTATTAATAAAAACCAGAAAGTTATTGATAATTGCTGTGGAGCTATTGGAGAGGCTGGCATCCTCGTCGGCGCCACAAATTTCCCGGCAGGAGACAGGGCTGATTATCGCTGTTCTTCTTTTACTACGCCATGATCAAGCAGATTGAAGTGCTGGGGGCTTGTTGGGAAGATAAATGGATCATGTCACCATCGTAGCAAGTGTATCTGTTGCTGAAAACGTCTTATTCTGAGCCATCAAAAGATAGCAGAAGGCCTGCGCACATTAAAAAGAAAAAAGACGTATTGATTATGGAAAAGAACTAGCGAAGCGTGCTGCTTGTAGCAGGTGATTAAAATACAAGTTTTCTAAGATATCAAACACCTTTTGTTGCAAATGTAACTTTGTAACTGTTTTTCATTGGTGACTTTTGTTCTCACAAACACATGAATATGTCCGAGGGATGCAAAGAGGTTTCATTAAAGACTTTCCACTTGTTTAATCTTCAGCTACATTTGGATTTGATAATTTAATGAATGCAGCAAATGTTCTTGATCACTTTTTTCTTCATTCAATTGATGTCAAGTCTGGATTTAATTCAGAGCTATGAGAAAACATAAAAAAGGTTTCAATGATAAAATGTTTAACCTAGATACGATACTTATTTACTCAAAGGACTAATTTAAGTGTGTCTTAAATAGATGTTTGACCTCTGTTGTGTTTAAGCCCCACCCACTTTTTTTTTACAGATGAAATCTTATTTACCATAACCACACCCACTCTGCTGGAATTGGTCAATCATTGAGGATTATCACCGCGTGTAATCAATACCAGAAGTCTCCACCTCCAAGGGACTCGTTTTAAAAAAAGCGGGCGTGATTACAGCTGGCTAGAGGAGTGAAGACATTATTACATGAGTGACATCTTGGAGAGGAAGTCATGAGTTGGGTTTTCGTTTAGTTGACCATTCATTTTAAGAACTTGTTATCATATTTAAAGTTTCTTTTTGCATCACTGTTTTAAAAAAATAAACATTTAACATGTGGTTCTTTAAATTGTCACATGTTGTAACAGGTTATTTTTGCATATTTCTTGTTCATAAAACTATTTATTTTAAATTTGAGGGTCTTTTTTTTATCCTTGTGGTTATCGTTGTGGTATCAAAAGTCATATTGAGTTTTTAGTATTCAAGTCTGTTAGTGTCTGTATCAAGTTGAAAAAAATACAATTAGTTTTAGAATTTGTTTCCACCTTTTTTCAAAATATTTCACAAGTTATTTATAAGTACATAATAATAATAAGTATAATAAGTACATAACGTATAGATGGGTTTCCCTTACAGCTTTGTATGTGTCCAAATAGCCTTCCAATAAAACATTTCAAAATTATGATGAGCCTTTTGACATGACTGTTTTTTATGTGCTATTTAGATTTTCAAGCATTTGTAAAAGCTTTCAAATATCAATCAACACTTTCTGGGCAATTTTGTCAACAACGTGACCAACGGTAGGCTGATATGCTAATACAATATATTGATAGAACATTTCAATTCAAATCTAATCAATTATTCATTTTTACTTTATAACAACTATGCTCTTTATGATATAGTACATGTTTACGTCTCGATTTATACCCCCCTGCAGTTGAACACACTACACTTTAACGCTTGCATTTTTCAGATATTACCAACACAATCGCACAAGTGACACTACAAACAGATGACAAACCTCAACCCCTGTCGGGAGCCAAGGTCTCAGGTAGCCATTTTCAACTTTTGGGATTCTCAAATTCTGAGATTTCCTTTATATGTTTCCTGAGGTGGAAAAATATTTGTGCTTCACATACTGTTTTGTGCTTCACATACTGTTTCTATATTTTGTTCAATCCCCCCAACCCAACTCAACTCAGAATAATTGAATTGCAACTTTTGTAATTCTAAATTTGGGTTTACTTCTCATGTAACTTGGCAGAGATGTCATGTCTGTATCACAATTTTCCTTCAAACTTTTACCAACAAAGGGAGAATGCAGTGAGCCATTCATTAGCAGGAAGACTATGACATTTTGTTGTTGCATTTATTCGTATAAACATTCATGTTTTCTCTTCTCTATCGATACACATCATATTCACTGCGTCTCAGAAGCTGCAGCTGTCATCCAATCAAAGAGAGACACACTTGAGTGACGCCTCAATGTCACGTGTCTTCCATCTACCTTTTCAAGAACCCACAATCTCAGCTCCTCTAATGGGTCGTTAACTGCCAAACTGCTTTCCGAGGAAAGTCAGGGGAGGATTTTTTTTATGGAAAAAAATTGTTCGGTGGGAGAGAAATTACACTCGCTGTTTGCACATGTTGATCATTTGCAATTAACTGTAGTGCAAACATTCCAATATCACCCACGAGTCAGCAGACAATATAGGCAGTGACTAAAAATGAAAGCTGTGTGTTCTACATTCACATTTATCAAACACATATTATTTTATGTAAAATACTTGGTGTGTATCTGTGTTCGCTTGATCTTAATGTCGACAACTGACCTCTGACTGACAATTGACAATTTGAATTTTTTCTTGGTCTTTTTTTGGCCAGCGCTCTTATTCTCTCTGTGTAAATGTTTAATATCCTTTTAAAGTGTTGTCTAGTTTCCTGACTTTTTCCATATGTGAAGAACCCTGGAGTTATTTGGTGTTGTGTTGCTTTCTGGAAAACAATACATTTTTTTGTTTAGTCACCCCAGCGATCGTCACACTTTTCCTGTTACCCCGGCCCCCCATCAGAGAAGGGAAAAGTTACGTGGCTCTCCCAGGAAAAAGTTCGTGGACCCCTGGTGTCCTGTGTCGTCTGACCTTGAATTGTAAAATCAAAAACTTTTAGTGTATTTTAGTGTATTGTCCTACCCTCCTGGGTCTCCTTTGTTAACTTTGGTAAGACCTTTAATGAGTCTAAATTCACTCTCTCTTCTCCTCTGTTTTTTTGGGGAATTTGGTTTTCATATGTAATTTGTATACCCGGGTGTTTTAGCTAGTATGTATATAGAGGTAGAAATGACTACTTTAGGGTCAGATTTAAAATGTGGCTCCAGTTACACATCTTGGCAACACAGTGTTGGTGCTTGAGCAGCTTGTTGTTTAGCTTCATATGCTACAAAAATGTCGTTTAAAGATTCACTCAGTGCTCTAGATGTGTGATGCAAGACTTCAGGAGACCCCATCTGAAGAGCTGCACAGGAGGATGATTCGGCCTCCCTCTGAGAAGCCAGCAGGACTCATCACAACATGTCCTTCCTGGAGGCTGAATGGAAACCTGGCTGCAACCTTCATTTGCTTTATTATTGCAGTTCCAGAAGTGGCAACATCATCAGAGAGTGATGGCAGTTCATTTGGTGGCAGGTCAGGCAGTCGTTTAAAACAATGTGAAGGGAGGACACAAACTAATAGCTAGATGCACTATGTACTCTAGAGAGGGATTACATTTTTCCTAAAAACATCAATCCAGACATGGCACACAAGAGGGATTTGGAAAATATTAAACTCACAAACTGATTTCCAAAAAACAACAAGACAAATGTCCTGCAAATTGACAGAGACTACGCTCATAAGCGATTAATCAAAGTTTCCCAGGTGACACCATCGCTGACTCATTTTGAACCCTTATCTCCTCTAGGCTTCGTTTCTACATTGATTCCGGCGTTATTTTTAGAAGGTGTCGAGGCTGGAAGGCCTCGTTGGAGGAGGGCATCAATGGAAACCGAGTTGACTCTCCTGGGACCGTGAATTTAAATTACAACTGGGCCCTCTGAGGTCTGCAGGGAGGGAAGCAGCTCTGAGGATGAACTGTGGTGTTGACAGTGACGAGGACAGACTGGGAGGAAAACAGTTTTGAGGCAGAAGAATGAAGATGGAAAAACAAACTCATTGTTCAAAAACTTCAATTCCATCTGCGTTAAAACAAAGGAGCGATCGACGGACTCTACCTCGCTCGACTTGAAAGGTCAGTATGAGCAGCGTATCCATCCAAAAACAACAGATGGCAACAAAAGGACGAGTCAATATTAAAAATCAAAGTCTCCTGACACATGGAACTTATTTGCTCTGTACATCCGGATGGTCTTCGATAAATTCTTGCTCTACTCGTCCAACTATTCATCCACCTGCCTGGACAAGACTCATACCTCAGCCAAGGAGCTCATTTATCATGTAAAACACATACAAAAAAGAGTTTTCCAAGCTCTTAGGATTTAACCTGCAAATCGTAAAACAGTATTAATATAAAGCATACATTACCTGTGATTTATACAGTCAAGCCTTCAGAGAGAGGAATGTTAAGGAACCAGGACAAGTAAATAAACGTACCTTAAAACACTTCCAAGATTACCCCTTTCTTTTAACCAATCTGAAAATCAATTTATTTACCAACTCATTGACCTAAACATGACCTCATTGGCAGAAGGTTTAATCAGTGCACAATATTGAGTTCAAATTGAGTTTGGGGATCATTACTTTTGTACCGTTATGTACACTAATGGGAAAGTTGAATGTGGCTATAGTGGGCTGTCAACCAGAATAATCAGCTTTAAAAATACATCCATTTTTATTTCATTGATTTGAAATAAACACCCTTTTAATCCTGTTTGTTTGCAAAGAAGAGACCCAAGCATCTATTGTTTGTTTTTAGAAAGAGTGTTAGCTTTCACCAGTTTATTAGACAGTAGCTGGGTTAGTGGGTGACCACATGTTGAAAGGAAGATATGGATGTGGACAAAAGGGAAAAAAAAAAAGCTGATACAACTGTTGAAAAAGGAAACGAAAGTAGGCTTGAAATAAAGAAGCATAAAAGCACAGTTCAGTCCAGTAAGCTTACCAATTGCTGCTGCTGTGAACCAGAACGAAATAAACACATACATTTAATTTAGCAACTGTCAGTCAGAAACAAGTATAATCCCTTTTTGGCTCTCCTTGAAGAGAGATATTGGCTTTCTGATGATGATGTCATGAACTTCATCTATTAAATCTTCTATCCTGGCAGAGTTGCCGTGATAAAAAACGTCCTTCACGAAGTTCACTTGATAACAAAGCTGCTCAGATTTAGACACTTTATTGTTCCTCAATTACTTTAACGGATGTGTGTAGATCAGTATTATGATCGCACATCACTGTGAGTTTAAAGGTTCTACACTTCAGTAAAACATGGTTAAAATCATTATTAATCATTAATCATCATGATTCTTTGAATCAGGAGACATTATTATACAAATCAAATAAAAGCTGATATCATTCAAAATGTGTGTAAATCACAGACTTGCAGCTCTGTTCTGAATCAAGCCCTCTTAAGTCAAGCAATTCCAGCCGCTCGCTGAATCAGCGCGTTCTAACTGCTGCTGTCAGTGTGCAGAGCTGAAACTTCATGCCGTATCACTTTCAATCCAGACTGTGAGTGCGTGTGCTTGTCTGGCGAGCTTCCTCGTACAGAGGTGCATTCTGTTGAACAATCCTTCCTACACAGATCACGTCCACGACAGATCACAAGGATGTCCAATAGCTAGACTGTCATCTTCCAGTATATCTTAGAGGTAGACACACACACACACACACACACACACACACACACACACACACACACACACACACACACACACACACACACACACACACACACACACACACACACACACACAAACACATGCACACACACGCACACACACACACACACACCCCACACACACACACACAGCTCCAATAAAGAATGTTTCTTCTGTTTCTCATAACTTTGGTAGCAACTAATGAAGATGGTGGAAAGGTAGATTATTACCAAATATTGAAAGCATTCAACAAAAACACATTTTGGGGTGCGCAAGGCGTATTTGCTTATCTAGTTATTTTTGTTGAAAAGTTTAAAAAAAATTATATAAATAAGTTCAGAATCAGAATTAGAATGATTAGGAATGTGTTTGGTGCAGTTGTGCAACATTAAACACAAAACAATTAAAATATTATCTTAAACATAACTAAAATGGTAATTTAACTATTTATTAAATAAGAAAAAACAGGCCCACATTGTATTGTTTTTAATAATCAAACTATAAACTATATATTGGTTTTATTTTTAATTGTGCAATTAAATGTATTTTATATGAACATACGTATAGATATGACATTTAATTTATGGCATAATGAAGCTTTAAAATGCAAAATATATATGAAATATTCAGTAAGTTTTCTATATCTAAATAAAATGTTTTTAAAATGAAATAATATACGATCAAATTTGTCTTTTCATATATTTGACTCCCCTTAGTTTTGGTTTAATACATGGTGTTTTATGATGGCGTGGGTCGTGTCAGGTTTCATCTACAGGGATGAACACCTGAGTGTTCCTGCGTCAGGGAGACATTACAGGACAGGTGGATCCATGGAGGCGAGGAGGTAAGCGAGGATGGAGCGGAGGGTTCAGCGTCGGTCATGTGGCAGGATCATGCATCACAAGAGTCTCCTCAGACAAACCTGCGTGAGAAAGAAAGAGGGGTGCTGGATGCTGGGCGGGAGGAGGACACGCGCGCACGTCATCGTGGCAGCACTCCAAATACAGCCGTGAAGATTGTCTAGAAACCCCAGAGCTCTCCTCTCCTCCTCCCCTCCTCGATCCGTGCTTCATCCCAGTCTGTCTCCTCGTGTTCGTGCCGGAGCTCGTCTCAAAGTCTGCGGTGATGGAGGCACTGGAGGCGCGGACGCGACGGGCTGCGTGATCGCGGCTGCTGGAGGAGTGAGTGTTTTTCTTTCTCTCTCACCGATGACATCTGAACAATCCTGAAGTGCAGGAGCGTGATGGTGAGGAACATGTGCATGTGTTACGACGAGTGAAGAAGCTTCACTTTTGAATGGACGGAGGGAAACAGTGGGAAAGTGAGTTGTTGTTCGAGAGGAGCGTGTTGCTGCACTTTTGTTCTTCATTCACAGCCTATAGACGAGTGGGCGATGTCGCATGAATAGCTTTTTATTGATGAAAGAAAGGGATGAACAAAGGGAATTCAACTTAAAAAAAAAGGTCTTTAATTGGTTTACTGTACATCATGTTCGAAGGCTATTTCAAATATAACTGATAATGATGGCGCATCGAGTTATCTACAAAGAATTTATGAAATATATCTCGTTTTCTCTTTTCGACACCGCTGCTCTTTTGTGGGGTCCCTTGTCTGCAGTGGTCAGTACTTATCGACCCTTGTCCTGGAAAGGAAAGCAGTGCGATTGTTTTTTTTGCTGTTTAAGTTAAAAAGAAATATTGATGGATGAGTTCTCAATCAAAGCATATCTACACATAAGTGGATGCATGTAGATTACCTATAAATATGCCTGTAATAAAGATAAGATAAGGAGCAAAGCTTATTTGTGTCAACCCTCATAAAGAGGCTTCCGATAACAGTAAAAAAAAAAAAAAAAAAAATTCCTTGTTCGGTTGTTTCATGTTTACTTTTTTTTAGGTTTTGGTAAATATACACTTTCTTCGGCACTTATTTAAATCACCTGTTATATTCCACTGGATAATAATTTAGGTTTTTCAAGGAAGAAGCTTCTCTCATGTGAGGTGACCAGGAGGATCAACCTCTCTGTGGGCGAGAGAGGACCTCGGTGTAACTGACGGCTGTCAGAGAGGTTATACATTCCTTTCAAAGATGACCCTGATCATTAGCATGGACATGGGGAGCAACACATTTTTTTGTTTATGTACATGGTTTATCTGTGCTGTTCTGCAGTAATAATAACCATCATTAGAACTGGAATCACCCTTTTTTTGTACAATTTTGTTTTCAGTGTAAAATATTAAACACCCAGCATCATTAAATTTACAAATTATAGTGTGCCACAGAATTTTCTGTTTCAAAGTGTATAATTTGACAGACCAAGAATAATTTGTATCGGAGTCAAAGTCATTAAAAAAAAGTCCAAACCTCATTAATCTAAGTTAGTGGTCCGATCATTGCTTTAACAACTGGTGCTTGGCTCACGAGCAGAAGTTATCGACGCCTGCATTTGTCCACACAAGCCCTTTGTCCATCCGTTTATCTATCCGTGCAGCTGCCCCAATAAATAACTGTTTATTCTGCTGCCAGAGCAGGAGATACATTTTTGCTTTACATTATCCTAAATGCTTCATTGGCTGAGATTCATGTGTTTTGGATGTAATGTCTCTATGGTCTTATGGGTCATTGTATTCCGTCATTCTGACTTTAAATCGGCAATCAAGCACAGCTGAATTAGGTTAGGTAAGGTAAGGTAGAACTTTATTGATCCCTCAGGAGGTCTCCTTCGGGAAATTGTAAAAATATATTGAATGTGATTTTTTTTTTACTGGGAAAAAACCCTGCCTGTCTTATTTTGACCAAACCAGAACTGTCCGCTGAGTTTAATGTTAGTATCTTGTTCTAATGACAAACCATATCTGTGAATACAGCAGCTTTTTTGCTTTTAGAAATGAAAGAAATGAGTGTTAAATAAGTTGAAAAAATGGAATACACCCAAAATAAATCACTTCAAACTACATTAATCACTAACAGAAAAATTGTAGGCACCAATAAATTGAGTTTTTAATTTACTTTTCCTACCTTGTTTCAGATAGGAAACCTATTTGTAGAGGAAGATACGTTTTTTAATTCAAATAATCTATGAAGGGAATGGGGAATGCCTTGGTATTCCCCTGAAAGAGTTGTATGAGGTATATTTTTCTTACCATTTTATCATTTTTGTCATTAATTCTATGATTAAATAGCAGTCCCTGTGCACAGTTCGCAGGTGAGACACAGTTTGTGTGAAATGTGAAACTGCTGGAATCTTGAAAGCAACACAAATTAAACATAAAAAAGGTTCAATAAGAAATGCAGTCATGATTCCTCGAGGGCACAATCCTGTTTTTATGTGCAAAAGAAAACTCAGATCTGGTAAGAAATAGGGTTTTTCTTCTCTCTAAAGACACTTAATTGGGTCAACTGATTTATTGCTGCAGAGGTACCAAATGGGACACAAACATCCATTGTGCACTGTCTTGACCAATTATTTTGTTGGCATTTATTTAAGCACATGTAAACTGTTATTGCTCAATATTCAAAGACCTAAAGTATTTTTGGTAAAAGCTTTCAAGGTGATTCAACTACTAGGTTCTTTACTGTCTTTCAGCAACAGCTGGTCTGTGACATGAGCGCGGCCCCTTTGATTTCCTCCATTAAGCTTTTCCAATTTCATGTATATCAAGCTTGCTAACAAGGCGGGAGGAGGGGGTCAAGCTGCCATCTTGGCCCCTTTGATGAGAAAGCTCTGTGTTTGAAGCTGGGCATGTTAACATGTCACCGATATTCTCATCGCTCAGAGAGACATTAAACATGAACGGTCAAACAACAAGCGTTTCAGACACCACATTACCCACTGTTCATGTTTGATTTGAACATGTTATCAACATCCTTATGTACTGATGGTCACCATCAGATGAAATAGTAACTGTTTCTCTGTCCAAAACTAAGTTTTTTTTATAACCACAATTGCTCAATAAATATTTATTATCCTAAAATATCTTTTTTGGTATTTCGCATGTTTTGCCAATACTTTGACATTTGACAAACAACAAAAATGATGAAATGTAAAATAAAAAGACATTGCAAATAAGAATTAGAAAATAAATCCACATTTGTATGATTGTTTGTAGCTGTGCACCCCATCCTTTAACACAATGTAATACAGGTTTCTTCTCTTTCTCCGTTATTTTTTACACATCTCATTTTTTCACCAGATTTGTTGAAGATACATCCATCTGGAAAAATCCAGTATAGGGCAATCAATCTCCGGGCCAGTAGGAGTCATACTTCAAGAGATTTAATCGCATGTTATCCCGGTAATTCATTCACCCTTCTTGTTGAAGTCAGTGTGACTGAATGACAGTTTTTTAACGTGGTGTGAGGTCAATCTTCTCATTATTTCACAGCATCTGATCATTCATTCCTGCACAATTGACCTGCAATTTATCTCACTTGGATCCAGTGTTGCTACTGCTCTGCTGGCAGGTAGCGGTGACAAAGTAGGACGAAAGAAATCAGCATGATGTCGAGAAGTATCCTGGTTGTCGGGGCGACAGTCCATCTGGTGCTTAACGATGTTCTACGTTAGATGATGAAGTACTCTTGTCAACACTCGCACACTCTTAATCTCACCTGAATGGCCACACAACTCATTGTGAATTTTTTTCATGATTCAATTAATGCGAACAAGAATTTTCTCTAAATATGAGATCGGGGTTTTCAAACTCTATCATTATAACTAGCCAGAATTTGCCACGCAATTCTCACCCAAACACTTGACAATTCTCACTTGTATATTTACCCACATTTACTATGTTTATTTGGTTTCATGATAATCAACTTTGGTACTTATCTAGCCAATCCTGGAAGGCATCACATTATATAAACCAATCACAATCAACATAAGGTGGGTCTTGGCGTCTGACTTTCATTACAGCAACAATACACACAACACAGACATCAAATCATTGTGAATTAACAACTTTTTATACTTTTTTATAATAACAAGCACTGACAAAGTGTGGTGGTCAAGCTATCCAATAGTTAATGTTTCTTGCTTAACTTGGCGGTCATTTTTCCAAACACCAAAGAGCATTAAATGAGTCTGCCTTTTAGTCTTTTATCATCACAGTCATACTCTGTACTGTTTAAATAATATAATGGTCAAATATGACTTCATGATGCTATCATATTCAGAACATATCACAAGATGAAATGAATGACTCCCATGTATCTCTTTAAGATTACCCCACAAAATATTATAGCATTTCCATGTAGACTTTTGTAGAAATTTATCATCTTTAAACCATCTTAGTTATATGTCGTTCTCAAAGATGACAGCTTTGTGATGCTATAAATCAATAATTATTCCAAGTTACAATCACTGATTCTCTAAGATCTCTTCTAGAAGATGTAGACTACTATTCCACAAACTATCATAACTCTACAAACTAGCGTGTCATGACTTTCAAATTTCACTCTTGTCATTTTCTGAAACTCTGATATTTAAATTGACAGGTCTGTGACAGGAATTGTAAAAAGATAATGCAAGATAAGTGTCTCCGTGGGGAGATGACATTAACTGTCATCACAACCTTAAAATGAAATCCACTTTAACTGTCAAATGAACTGTCATTTTAATCACTTCATAGGATTGTGATTCGATTGAATTCAACGATAGTTCTTTAAAGCTCAGAGGGGCCACATGGAATTGCACACTGGGCCAAAATTAGTCCTGGAACTTTGAGTTTCAAACATGAATCACACAAACTCTAGAGTGGAGGGCAAATCATTGGCACCAGCATCATATTTTTACAAGATGTAAAAAGATCAATTGTCTAACATTAGTCGACCCAATCCCAGTTCCACATAATAATCATTATTCATTATGAATTACTCTTTGAGGAAACACAAAACATGCACGGAAGCTGAATTGAAACAAATCTTTGTGATTCTGCTCACATATAAAAGTGAATCAAATTGTTCCTTGAAGGCAGACTGTTTTGCTCAAGGACACACAAAAATGAAGTTTCAAGGCTTGAGCCGAAAGTCTCTGACTCAGAAACCTCTGACTAAATCAAATAATCATCCCTATTAAACAATAATCATCTATAGTGCATGAATACATAATCAGGATAAATGAATGATTAATGAGATTGTTAAACCAGGCTTATCTGCAGATGCTCCGAAAACAAGATGCATAAAATCATTATTGCCCCTGGCAACGCTGCTGAGGAGAAAACAAACCAGTCATTGTTGTCACAACAGTCATCGAAGCGATCCAGCCCAAAGTTGCATTAATATATTTATCTTATGTGTACAAAATGTCGCCTGAACATTAACTGTACAGTGTTAAATTGGGCTTCTGTTCTTCCTACAGTCTCTCTCCTGAATCCAAAGATGTATAGAGCATCAATGAAGACCCTCCTACAGTATATTAAAGCAGGTTTTTTTTCTCAGCAGGCGCTTTTAATTAAACCCATGCCTCTGCTCTCCGGGAATATTTAAATCACACAACTCTATTGTGGCGTCTGTTCTATGTTATAAAGTTGACAACAATGGCACTTTCAAACGCTCCTTTGCATCCCGCTTTGGAAGCAACAACGTTGGGGATGAATGCCAGTGGAATTATTCTGATTCTGTTATGCTGCTATATGACAGTTTATTCCAAAGTGTTGCTGTGTCGCTGTTCAATTCCTTGTGCCATTTACGTCTCTGCTTGACCTCGCTCTCACCCAAAAATGAGGATAACCCATTCCTTTATATGGATTTACATAGTTATTTATTACAACTATTAGTGCCAACCTGGTCATATTGATATAAAAACCAAATATATATATTTATTATTATATTATTATATAATTATCCATCCATCCATCCATCTATCTATCTATCTATCCATCTATCCGTCTCCTAGTTCCCTCTAGATATTACTTATGTCTTGAGTAAGATGACATTCACTTGTTACTCTGTCAGAATGTAATTCTTTGTTCTTCTTGCCTGCAGGATGCATCGACTAACAAGCTTCGTCTCTGAACTGTCTCAGCGTTGGGCTCTGTTGTAGGGCCTCGTGCAGCCACCATGACCCACCCCAACACCAGCATCCTGTCTGCCAACCTAAGCGGCGCCCTGAATGGTCTCGACTCGGTTGGAAACACCAAAAGGCCGTTTACTCTTTTCAGTGTTCTGACTTTCACCCTTCTCGCTCTTTTGGCGGTTGCTACGTTTGTATGGAACTTGTTGGTGTTGGTGACCATCCTGAGGGTCAGGACTTTCCACCGAGTACCCCACAATCTGGTGGCCTCCATGGCCATATCAGACGTGATGGTGGCGGCGCTAGTGATGCCTCTCAGCCTGGTGCACGAGCTAAACGGAAGACTGTGGAAGCTGGGGCGAGTCCTTTGCCAAATCTGGATCTCCTTCGATGTCCTCTGCTGCACGGCCAGCATCTGGAATGTGACGGCCATCGCCCTGGACCGGTACTGGTCCATTACACGGCATCTTGAGTACACACTTAAGACTCGGAAAAAGATTTCCAACGTGATGATCGCTCTCACCTGGCTGCTGTCCTCCATCATCTCCCTGTCGCCGCTTTTTGGTTGGGGCGAGACTTATTCAGAGGGCATGAAATGTCAAGTGAGTCAGGATCCGTCGTACACCATTTTCTCGACCTTCGGAGCCTTCTACCTTCCCCTGGGTGTGGTACTGTTCGTCTACTGGAAAATCTACAAGGCGGCCAAGTTTCGCATCGGCTCTCGCAAGAGCAACACAATCACACCGATGGCAGAGGTGACGCTCTCTATTTTTTCCATTTCAGTCCGGTGTGGTTGAGAACGTTGTTGTGTCGTTCAGCAACACTGTGACCCAAATGTTGCTATGTAATTATTAAGTACAAAGATTTCTGAGGCAATCATGCGTCAATCAGCACGAGGGGTTTCATCAGCACTAACTTGTCAATGGGAGTCGGATGAGATCTTCAACCATTTGCTCACATTCAGACACAATCTTGAGTCTAGATCTAAATTGCAGTAAATCAAACAATGGCAGGAATATTTTGTAAGGGTTTGACAATGCTCTGAGATGAAATTGGGTGAGATGAGTGGATAAGTCCACATTATTTATAAGAAAACTAAAGTAACAAAATACAGAGACTTTTTTGATTCAACAGAGTCACAGAACTATTCATGAAGAATCACCTTTTTTTGGTAGTTGTAATTCAAAAAATAATTTGAGTGATTTTCTAACACATTGGATTCAATGAAAAGGCAGATTAATAATTTAACGCCGTGGCTATGGTTGAATCCCAAATGAACCTAGTAAAGTGGGGGCTCAAGGATTCATTGATGATACATTTTTAAAACGCTGAGTGACCTAGCGGATGCAGCAGACATTTTAAGGCTCTTCATACCTGCTTTCAATAAGCCTACATTGACACCAACTTTAGCTGAGGGAATTCCTTTAATCTACGCTGCAACTTGAACATCGGAGCTTACCAAGAGAAGGAAGGAAGGACATAAATGTAAACAGGTTCTCAAGACTTTAGTCAAGTTCTCTATTCGGGATTCGACTAAACTGCGTTGTCTGGCTATTAGCCGTATTCAACCCAGGTGTTTTGTGTTCTCCCTGATCACTCTTACTACACTGCTTACATGTGGCCGATCTGTAAATTGTTATTTATTCTCAAAAATGAGCAATGCAAACGATTTAAAAGAAACTCTGAGAAACATGCTTTCATTTTAGCTGCACTCATAAGCTATGGTTGGTGCCTTACCTTTTCTTCTTAAAGTTCCACTCATGTGAAAACCCAACTCTCCTGACTCACTCACATGTTTCAAATGTTGAAGTCTTCCTCGCCAAGATGGAGTAAGTCCATCATCATGATGTTTTGAAGTTATTATGAAATCTTGGCAAACAAAGGTTACGAGAGCGATGTCTAATATGACATAATAATGGCTTCACTCCTCCTCCAACCAGCTGTAATCACGCCTGCTTTGTTTATACAACGGTCATTTGAAGGTGGAGACTTCAAGGATTAAAGATGGGTGAATAATCTTGATGCTTGACCAAGCACAGTAGAGTGGGAGAATAAACAAGTGTTTTCTGTGGGAGGTCTTAAGCCAGATATTTTAATGAAAAGGGAGTTTTGTAAAAGCAGACAAATTCTGATGAGTACAATAAAGATCCAAGATCTATTTAAGACACACTTAAATCAACACATTAGTTGGCCTTTTATCAGTTTTGCGACAGATTAGATGTGGCAAATGCACGTCACTGCCATCCACAGGGGAGAAATAGATGTTTGATTGTCACACATTCTGATTCTGATAACAAGTAGCATAATGACACTGGTAGTAATCACACCAAACCAGATTTTTGTGCTTGGATTTGATATTATTCTCCAGAATTTAGAAAAATACACATCCAAAAATGGTATTCCTTGCCATCAGTTATTAAGAATAGCTTAGCTCCAAAATAGTACTTACAGTTTTGTGCAATTTTACTTTAAAAATAAAGATGTTGTTATATTTTTCCAAAAAACAAAAAAAACACTAAGAGGCTAACAATGTAGTTATTGAGAGTGAAAGAAGAAAATACATTTCTCAGTAGGGAAAAAAGCTTTCGATGAGGGAAAATAAACATGTCAAGTGCTCTAGTTGTGTGTTTACAAAATCCCAGTGACAGGAGATTGTGATTTTCTGAGCTGCACATGCGGTCAGTTTCACTTTGTTAAGCATGAAAGGCAGCACTGCTTCTCATTTGTTTTGTGTTTGCCGAGTCAATATCGAGTTTGTCAACAAAAACGGTAGCTCACACTGAAAGTAAGCCAGTGAGAAACAGCTGATACTTGCAGGGACTACAGATCTGTGATAACGGATAAGAGAATATTTGTGTTAGCGTTTCCACGACAGCAACATGTGGTAAGAGGGGAGGTGAAGACAGGTGAAGGAACAAGCAGATTTAAATACTTTAGGTTTAAGAAAACAAACTGCTTCAACTAGAGTTATTATTAAAGACTACAGAGAATATTTTGATCTATTAAAATATATGTCCATCACACTTTTGACCTCTGCTATAAATACATTTATCAATTGAATCAGTCGCATTTCAACTGACATGTGATCATTCACCCAAGTCATCGCCCTGGCTACCAGGCTTCAATGCAGACACATGAATAAATGGAAATTTCCTGGTTTAAAATGCAGCATCTTTGCAGTCATATCGCATGGATGAGACTTTCTTAAGAGCAGGTAGTCTTGACAGGATTAAAAATAAAATGAATGTGCTCTGCTGTGCTGGAAAAAAAAGAGCTTCCCACTCTCCGCGGTGTGTTTGTGAAATGAAAAGTAGGTTGCTGTGAATAGAGATGACTTTAAAGGCTTAAAGCTCTGTTTGTAAAAAATCAAAGCAGCAGCTTGTTGATCCACTTGTTGATTCACTCTTCCTCCTCACAATGTTATTAATTGATTTCCCTTTTTTTCAAGGATTAAGCGTTATTACTGCCAATATTTGAGGCAGCGTGCTGATCTTATCTTTGATCGTTTCTGTCCAGGTGAAGGAGGAAACGCAGCAGCCCCAGATGGTGTTCACCGTGCGTCACGCCACCGTGACCTTCCAGACGGACGGAGACACATGGCGCGAGCAGAAGGAGAAGAAAGCGGCACTCATGGTGGGCATCTTGATCGGAGTCTTCGTCCTTTGCTGGATCCCCTTCTTCATCACGGAGCTCATCGTCCCGCTCTGCAACTGTGACATCCCCCCCATCTGGAAGAGCATCTTCCTGTGGCTGGGCTATTCCAACTCATTCTTCAACCCTCTTATCTACACCGCTTTTAACAAGAACTACAACAACGCTCTGCGGAACCTCTTCACCGGGCAGCGCTGAGCCCTCCGGCTTTTCAACTGACACCAGCATCCACTCACCAGCTTCTCAACTGCACACTCCAACAACACAGCGCCTCCTGTACTCGATGGACATCAAAAATCACCACTTGGGGTGATTTTCGTTATTTTTATGTGTTACCTATTGCCATGCAGGAGCGCCCACACAGCCGCACTGTTCCCTGCTGGTTTCCTTCCGCTGCTGTTTCAGACTTATTAAGACAGGAAAGGTATATTTACTCCTTTTGTCAACAAGTTGCCGAGCTGCTTTGTAGGAAACATATTTACGAGCTAAACAAGAAATACAGGGAGAAAAAAGGAAGTTATTGAACAACAAGGATCTCATTATTTATACAAAAAGCTAATACAGGTTACAACCAAGTCTTTCTGTCTGGTTGCAGCAGCAGCTTTAACATTGACAGTCTTACAGACTAATGCACTTTAGGGTTAAAAAACATCTTGATACACTTTAAATGATCAGAAACTACAGCTGTACGGAATATGACTTATAGAGCTAATAGTGTCTAATCTGTGTGTAATATTCTGCTGCGTTCTTCTCTCCGATGGCAGGGATAGCGGTTATATCAGGTACTTCATTTTTACTGTCACAATTGACGATCCTTTTTTTAATCCAAGAATTTTCATCTTTAAATAAAATTGCTGCTTTATTTCAGTGCTTAGCCTGTCAAAAGTAATTTGAAATAAAATCCTTCCACCATCAACCAAAGATTTTATTTCAAAATAAAAGTTAAATATGGCTGATTTTATCTGTGATATCCACAATTCCTTGACTTAAAACTAGGATCAGAATATGTTGAATTAAATAGTGAGTTACTTTAATTATTCAATAAGAATTTTTCTCATGTTTTAAGTCATCCCGGCTCCTCCATCCTTTCACTGACTTAGAACCTAGTCATTGCTTGTTTTGCTAGTTAAGTATTGGTGGTTGGCTCTGCTCACAAAGCTACTTTTTTGGGATCATTAATGAACCAAAATCTTCTCTAAAGAACCATTTTTATATTTTGATGACAATTACACCTCTTGCACAGTGTTTCACTCACATAATAAAATTGGATGGGAGTTTTATTTACAGCTACAGGCACATATTGGCTACAAATAAATGTGATTGTATTCCCCTAAAAGCGGAATACAAATAAAGCAGGGTGTCTGAGAGATTTATTGACTATAGATTCTAGTTGTATGAAACAAAACAGATGAGAAAAAGACTACTGCAGTAAAATCATCTGTACTATAAACCTGTGAACAGAGAAGAACTGGACAGATCTGACATTTATGGTTATTATTATACTCGTGTTTTATCATGAAACATTTTATTGGTTGAATTTCTATTACATCTTCCAGGTTACTGACATTCGTTTTCACATTAAATCTGTCAAGCATTTTTTTTAACAACTATTATTTAACTTACTAAGGAATAATAGAACAACGTTTCTCGATACACTGTAAAAAGGGGCAGGTTTTTTACGTTTATCATTGATTCTACTTCTATTCAATCCTGACAGGACAATGAAATTGATGAGTTTGTTGAAATGTGGGATTTAAACAAATTTGTACTGTTACTATGACAACCCTCAGGATCTTAAACTGCAGACATTCACACAGAACAAACAAAAGCAAAATAAATGAACTCAAGTACACTAGTTCACTCTACCAGGAACAAAATGTGAAATCATTTTCTCTCAATAGATCAAATGAACTGATGACTCTTTGTCTAACAAGTCATTGTATTCCTATAAAAAATAATCAATGCATGTTTCAATTACCTTAATTTTTTTGGTGTTTCCTGCACAAACCGCCACTTTCAATGTAAACATAATAATGTGACTTAATGTAGAAAAATTGTTGTGTATGTGAATATGCGCTGGTTAAAACGGGAGATGGTGTCTTGCACAAAATTTTGAATTTTTACGTAGAGATTATGTCCGTGTGTTTCATGTGTTCTGTGTGACAATACGTTTCCTCGAATTAGGTGCTTTGGAATATTTCGGGTAAATTGATTGGTATTGATGTTTCGTACGGTTGGTGGTGTTCGTTGTTAAAGTTCACAGCATGTTTTTCGGGGCTTAATGTCAACATAGTCGAGATGATGGTACGTCAACATTTGTTGATTTAAGCCAGGGGTGCCACCAGGCAACACGTCCTCACACCCGAGGCGTCATACCGTCCGACGCCGTGTTGCACCAGGAGCCAGGTTGCATCAGTGGCTAGCTACATTGGTTTGTGCCAACATGGGAATGATTGAGAAAGTTTAATAACAGTGGGTAGATCAATGAACTCACAATTATAGAGAGTGTGGACACCCCTGCCTTAAATGTTAGCATGCTTGCTAATTAGCCAAGTCTCTGACTCACCAACTTTGTACAGCAATTTCCCCAAGTTTTCAATCAACCTCTGTTTGTTTTTCGACTGTGGGAGGAAATACGAGTGCCCCACTGGACGCGAACCAGCAAACCTTCTTGCTGTGAGGCGATCGCGTTTATCACTGCTCCACCGTGCACCTGGTGAAAATCATGAAAATAAAACCCCTAAATACAACAAAAGACAACAATATGTCCAAAATTTAAGTCAAAGAAAGAACTGAAATATCCTGTATCAGGGTTTCTGATGTCATGGTTATGTTCTTTTTGCTAATAAAACTGTCTGTGTAAAGTATTGTTTATGCTTCAGGCTCTACACATTGACAACATTTTCTTGAGTCAAACCATTTTTCATACAATGTTTTAAGCTCAAGTTAATCACCTGTAAATCCCAAAAGCTGGAGGAAGCTTGTCCTTAGCACTGAGCTAGCAACAGGGGAAAAAAAAGAAAAGCATGAAATAAATCAGTAAAATAAATTAACTTCTATGTGATGGCACTGACAAAATGTGTTGTGATATTGTTTTACGGTTGCTAGGTAACACTAACCAGTAGAGATTTGAGGACATCGCAATGCTGCAGTGATGAGATCACTGGTGGGCTAGTGCTGAAGCATGCTTTCACCCCTGAGGTCGGTGTTCCACTCCTGGTGAGGGTGAGATGTGAACCAGCACAATTATTCAATCGTTTCACTTGTTTTATTGATTTGAGTGTATGATTGGATTATAAAGGCATAGGACAGGAGCTTCTTGGCAGAGTTATACAATATACCAGTGCAATAATACACCTCTAAAAGTTTACTATCTTTTCGATATAAACAATACTGTGTTATTGCAAAGTTCCCGTCTGTTGAGAAAATGAGATTGTTTTTGTAAATATGTATATAAACTAGAATATATTAGTTTAATAATCCTTTTTTTATATACAACTCAATCAAAGAGAGGCAATTCTGTGGCCAGTGGGATTAGTTTCGCCGCGAAATGGAAAAGGCTGCAAACTCAATTTATTTCAATCATCTCAATTCGGCAATTTAACCAACAACTGCCTCCGTGGGCATAAGAGAAACATCCAAATGAAAAACAAGTTGTGCTCAGAACAGAAGGGTTAGAATGACATCAGAGTTTTACTTTAAAATACTTTGATTGTTTCTTTCACTGAGAAAGATCTTGATAAATGTTGCTTCTACTGGTCCGTTTAACAGGAGAACCTGTGAGCTCACGGGCAGCAAAATCCATCAGAGGAGCAGAAAAAGCTCTTCAATGAGATAGCCCTACATGTAAGATTGTCCTGAAATCATATTTGGGTCAGGATTTAGGGGATTTAAAAAACAGCTATTTTTCATTTTGTAGATCAAGTGTCATAATGAGTTCTCACCTAACCCCCAAAAACACTCCAGCATGAAATAAACGTTTCCAAAAAAAAACAAATTTATCCATATAATTCTCACCTCAAGGCCTGAAATAATGTTTACATTTTCAATCACTGTCAAATCGCTTCAATCAGAGACATACCTGACTTCGCTGTCCACAGTAACAGTGGTCTCACCTGATGAACCGAATCACAAATAGTTTGAGTACCACTAACAAATATATTGGTCTCCATGGCAATATGTTTTTACTGTATCGAGAGGGATGAGGTGAGCAGAAACCCTTTGTGAAGAAGAGTTCAAGCATCAGCATTTGAAGGACGAATCCCATTAAAGAAGGATATATTTATCCCCAAAAGAAAAAAAACAATTTAAATTTAAATAAAGTTCTACCTACCTAAAGGGTGAAGAGAGGTTTTAGGATGATAATCAGAATTCAATTTAAAGATGGTTTAGGGTTACAAGTTCTACCTCAACGGGTTTGTACTAGGTTTGTATCATCTCTAACTCCATCCGTTAAGAATAGATGGAGGTTAAAAGGTTTAAGAAGGTAGCTGAAAGAGGAATCAACCTACCAAAATAAAGGACATAGTGTTGCCAAAATGCTCATCTATGCCTGATCTGAATGAACATGATGTATTTCAGGCCCCTGCAGCAATAACTAACATGGCTAAAGTAAAGATAATATAATTTTGGCAATACTGATTAGTCCTGTTCCAAAGGGGGCCGATAGGTTTCTGGTTGTAGGTTGTTTGCGACCATAGGATGTTGCGTGGATGGAACAAAAAAAGAAACTGGAGGTACACAACAGCTGTTGGCAGTACATTAGCGTATCATTATAGAGCATTTTATAGTTCATAATACTTTGGTTCAAATCAAAAGGGATACATAACCCAGCAAAACAATCTTGTTTATGTTCTGTCATGATGATTGTTGCTCTTTTCAGCGAGGCGCAGTAAGTCTTTCCAACATCCCGACCAACTAATTACCTGCTGGGTTAGTGAACAAAGAATCGTTCGGACTGGAATTGGACAATTAGACTGACAGCTGTACATTTTACTCCCAGCATAAGAGATTTTTAAGACCCAAATTACTTTTTTTCTTTTACTCTTTAACCAAGAAAAAAATTCTTTAAACAATACACTCTCTTGCCTTCCATTCAGGTGAAAGAAAATGTGTTCCGTACAGACAAAGAATTCGAACTGGCGCAGGAAACAGCTTTGACAATCAGAAAGGTTGAGTGGACAAGGAGAGGTAAGATGCCTCAGTTGGCAGGGTAACGTTGGTGAAAGAAAAAGGGCTGATTGACCGTGTAATGAGGCAAAAGAAGCCAGGAAAAAAATGGGTGGATGGTGAATTCTGCAAAAGGGTCAATTGCCCTCTGCACATTCAAATCTGCACTCAATGAATGCCATATTTGAACCACATCAACACCCACCGAAGTGCTCATTAGATGAAGGTGGCTGGCACTCATGGCCTCTGTGAGAATTCAATAATAAATGTCATGAATCAATCATCAAAGTTCCTATTTACACATGGTGAGCATTTGTCTCATAATGAATATTAAGTTTGCCTCCGATGTTTTTATGTTTGAAAGGGAACTGAAGAAATAAAAAAACCTCCCATGTTAGGAACATTGTTTTCCATCAAAGAATCTCTTTCTCTCACTCTACCGCCCCAAGAACAAGCATATACAGCGAAGTGGAGATAGAAAAAAGAAAATGGAATAGCTGCATGACTGCGTCATCCCAAGCTTACCATTCAGCTCTACCTGTTAGTCCTGAGGTGAATCAAGGCCAGACAATATATGGAGTCTCCAGTGTGTTCCAGGAACAAAGCAGCTCCCGTACATCGAAGCATTCCAGCACGTGCTTATATAGGAGCCTGCAGAAGTAATCTATCAGAGCCGGAGAGACGCTTCCTATGTTGGAAAACAGAAATGTATATCTGAGGTCACTCCGTGAATAAGCTGTGTGAAATCTCCTCACAGCCAGAAGTGAGCCAAGTTCAGTTCAAAGGAGCTCGTCCATGTTTTCCAGAACGACTAGACCGACTTAGGATTTGAAGCATTTGGCAAGGCAGGCGTGTCTTGCAGCGGCAGAATTATGCAGCAATAGAAGCTGAATTGGTCGCATACATCGTTCACATGTAGACCTAGTCTCAAACTTAACTGGATGGGAGGCCAACAGCGGTCAAGTCTTGTGGAGGTTTGGAATCAGACTGGGAGGTCTTTCATCTGTTTTCTTTCTTGATCTGAATGTAATCTTTATTCTGTTGTGAATTTTTTTCTGTGGTTTCACTGTGAATTTGAGCATTTTTTTCCTCATTTAATGTGTTAAATGTGATGAGGGAAGCAGAATATCATTTCATGGATGTAGATTGTAAATATTTCTGCACTATAAACCTAATTCCTTAAAGACATTCTAGATTCCTAAACATACATTCTCTCTTATCTTGTCCACAAAGTTTGTGTCTCTGTTCTTCTTCTCAACTATCTGTGTTCAAACCAAATAGAAATCGCCCAGCATGACTGTGGAGAAGTGGATTTCTAGGGAAGGGGGAGAACACGTTTATGTTTGTGACTGGAATAAGCCAATCTCCTTCTGTCCTGACACCTGCTTCAAGAGGAGATTTCGGGTGAGGAAATAGATCCACAAATATACCATGAGGACTTATCCTTTCTTGTGCTTTCTATAGAGTATTCTTATTTTAAGGATTTTGCTAAGCAACAACACATGAGGGAAACACAAATTACATTAAAAAGGAATTTAACAAGTCCACTTGAGGACAGGCAATGAAAGAATAATGTTTTGGACCGTCACATCATGCTGAGCCTCCCTGGCAGCATCACTCTTGTTTGGAAAGTAGAACAACTGTTGCCATCTCTAGCTTTATATTTCTTTGTTATGGTTCTTTTGGATCTGTCCTCAGCCTTTGACACAGTTGATCACCAGATCCTGCTGAGAAGACTAAGGGATGAAGTGGGACTATCTGGGTCTGTGTTACAGTGATTCTCATCATACCTTTCTGGACGCAGTTTTAGTGTATCTGCCAAATCAAATGAGGTCTGAATCAGCAGATCTGTTGTGTGGAGTCCCTCAAAGTTCTGTTCTGGGTCCTTTATTGTTTTTGATGTACTTGATTCGCCTGGGTAAAATCATTCAGAGATTTCCTGATGTTTCTTACCACATCTTTGCTGATGACATCCAGCTCTACTGCTCTTTTGATCCAGCCACAGAGGCTGAACAGCTCAGTCAATTGTTTGCTAGAAATCATACAATGAGTGAAAATACTTTGCAGCTAAATGTGGACAAAACTGAACCTCTAGTTATTGCTCCTGATGATAAGGTTCCAGGGTTGAGTCAGTACTTGGGTGACTTAGGTCAGTCTGTCAAATGGAGCCTGAGAAACCTGGGTGTTGTATTGGACAAAGACATGTTTCTTGTTCAACACTGCAGAAAACTGACTAGAAACTGTTTCCTTCAACTGATAAAAAAATCTCTAAACTTAGGAAAATGTTGTCACAACATTATCTGGAGCTTGTAATCCATGCGTTTGTGTCTTCTCGCCTGGACTACTGCAACAGTTTGTTTTCATGTCTTAACAAGACCGAGCTGTCTCTCCTGCAGTTGATACAGAACTCTGCAGCAAGAATTCTGAGTTGCTCTAGTAGAAGAACTCACATTTCTCCAAATCTTTAAATCTCTTCACTGGCTGCCAGTTTTTTTCAGGATAAATTTATAATTCTGGTTCTTACTTTCAGATCTATTCATGGTCAAGCTCCTCCTTACATCAGTGATCTGATCCAACCTTACACCCCAGCTCGGGCTCTGAGGTCTGTGGATCAGAATCTATTGATGGTTCCTGAACACGGTTCAGGACCAGAGGGGAGAAATCCTTCCAGACTGTTGCTCCTAAGCTTTGGAACCATTTTCCTCTCTCTCTGCGATTTGTGCAGGCTTTTCCTTGATTTTCTGAGACTCCTGTGTTTGTGTTGTCTTGACCTTTTAACATATATTTAATGGAGTATTGTTTCGAATGTTTATGCTTTGTGACGCTGGTCTGGAAAAGCGCACTACACATATAAATTACTTACTTACTTACTTTCTGTGTCACTTTATTCCACATAAATAATAAACCCATGGAAGCAGCTCCTTCAGAGACTCCCTCCTACGTGGAAATAACTGGATTAAATAAGTAACAAGGTTTGGACAAAGTGTTATAACTTTGAAAAATACCAAATAAAAAAAAACACCATGTGATATTTAATGGTCAACTAATGGGTCTCTTAAATGGATCTTGGACCTCTATTGTACTCATCAGTATGTGTCTCTTTGCACAAAACTCACTTTTAACTGATATACTTACATTAGAAAATTATTTTAAGCCCTGCCCACTGAAAACACTTCTTTTTTTTTTTGTTAACCATAACCACACCCACTCTGTGATTGGGTGTGATCGGTCAGGAAGTCTCCACCTCCAAGGGACTCGTTGTATAAACAAAGCAAGACATTTAAAACGTGTACTTTTTTGACATTATTATTTAGATTCCTCTTATATTTAGACTCATGTGGTACATCCTCTTCCCGCTTCTTTTCATCACTTACCTTCTCACCATCGGCCACATCCTCCACAAACACAGACATTAATTTCCGCTGCTACGCTGATGACACCCAGTTCTATCTCTGAAACCAGATCCCACGCTCTAATCCCCCTCCCTCACCTATTGCCTATCTGAACTAAAATCCTGGTTCACCTTAATTTTCCCATATTAAAATGGGCCAAAACTAAAATTCTTCTCATGTGCACCAAAACCACTCCATCTAAAGTTGACAGTTTCTGCCTCACTATTTGACAGATTCTCAACTTCACCCTCCTCTCATGTTAAGAGTCTGGGTGTCATCTTTGACAGCACACTTTTTTTTCATTCCCACATCAACAACATGACTCAGAGTGCGTATTTCCACCTCTGTTATCATCTTTTTGATTATGTTGAATTTATGATATGCTATCTCATTGTGTAATTGTATATTTCTCTTCAGAATTCTTGTTATTTTATTTAAGTGTATTGAATTTTTTGAATTTTACTTAAGTTTTTATTTTGTTGAGTTCTGGCGGCTGATGTTACACAGCTGGAAATTCTCCTGAAATCAATGCTCCTCCGGCTAGAATAGCTGTAGAGCTGGATCAACTTTGTTTCCACATTCATTTGGCGCTGCTCCTGTTTCTTGGACTTTTCTGACCCTCGGTTCTATTTGTCTGCTTCCGTGTTTTAACTTTGGCCGTGATTTTATGTGTGTGAAGATTTTGATTTCAGATTCGGTCTCTGTTTACCCTCCAGGTTTGTTGATATATTTTGTTTGATTATTTCATTCTTTGAATAATTTATTATTCACTTTCGATTCTTGTTAGTCTCATGAAACACACAGAGAGACCCTTAAACTTTCAGAAACATTCTTTACATGCTTTTTTTCTGCGTTTCAAGGTCAACCAAAAAAACAGAGCTGACGACTCGATTTAACATGTAAATACAAATAATGGGTTGATGACGTTTCATGATACAGTGTTATCATTTTAATGCTCTTTAGGTTGCATGCTTTGTTAAAAAATGTTGTGATGATTCTTAGAATTTGTGTTTCAGTCAAAGTTACAGATCATAGTGGCCTTTTAAAATGTGGAAATTGTATAACAAAACTGTCGCTAAATCATAAACATCTTAGTTCAACTTGAAGTTTGCTAAAAATATTTCATACATATTGAAGAATGAATGTTTTAGTCAAGTGCAAAAAGATCATTATCACACATTATTGTAATTCATTTATTACATAGTTTCTAAGTTGTATAAACTTAAATTAACATGATTGGCTTAAAAATAAGTGTATGTTTAAAAACCTAAATGAATGGTGTGTGTAGACAACATCAATATGAATATTCAGTTGTTTCAAAATGAATGTCACGCCTAAAGAACTTCAGGATCAAGTGAGAATAAAAGTTATAAAGAATACAATTTATGTTAAAACGTTTCTATTTTTCATAAGGACATTATCTTATTGTATTGAACAGAGGAGTATTTTTATTAAATGGTACCCTTTTCACAAATCTTCAACAATAGTTTTACTAACAGTGTCAGTTAATAAAACCGTATAAAGTCATAGTAGAATGAGTTAAATGAAGTAGTGTTGCTTCACAGCAGACGTGTGGTTCTGATATTCTAGAATAGTTGTGTCTGTTTGCACTGCAGCTCAATCTGCTCTTCATTGCGATCGTATAAACAAACTGACTCTGCTGAGCTATCAATAGACCATTTACACTTCCATGTGGGCAGCACCTCAAATAGATTCAGAAAATGTTCCACACTTCACAGATGGATTCAAATATGATACTTTGAATCAAACTGTTTGGCCTTTAAGCAGAAATCCTCCCTTTTGTCCAGAATTGTATTTGCAGTATCAGTCGTGAAAGAGATGCGATCGGTGCGCTTTATGAAAGAATATAATAGCTTCCTGGGTCGAGGTAGACGAAAAGGTGTTAACTTTTGTGTCGTCTGCATTTCAATTTTACACCCCAGTGGGCTCGTTTTAAACCAGAGCAGACATGGAGAGACAGAGGGAGGGAGGCCAACCGGAGAAAAAAAGGATTGAACAGACGGCTGAGATTAAAAGAAGCTTGCTCCTGGTTAGATCAGGCAGGTGGTGAAACAATGTGCTGGAAATCACAAGCAGACTAATTCACAAGGGGGGGTGTCTGACGTGGTTCAGCGGAGGTCTCTCCATGTGTGCAGGAGACACAAACAAGAATGCAAATGTAGGGAAATTCACACCATGACGCTCAGTTGAGTACTGGAGCTAAAGCAGCTCGGTTTCACCTGAACTGAAATGTTGTGTAGGTGTTGTGTGAAGTCGTTGCGTTTTTGTCAAGACTTAAAACATTTTTATTCCCTAAACAATTATGAAAAACCTTTCACTTCAAATGTCTTTTAAGTCACTTGTTATTCTAGTTTAAACCTCCAGTGGTATTCTGTGACTGTTTTGTTTATTTTTTAAAGAAAAGGTATATATTCAATATGCGCTAGCTATGGTGGCCCTGAAGGGCAAAAGGAATTTATAAAAGCTAAAGCAATTTTTCGGTCATTTTAGTTTTGAGGTTCAGCTTTTGTTAGCAGTTATTCATTATGACTGTGCTATTTTAGATCTGTATAGAAAAAAAAATCAAAGGTAGCATTTTCAAAATAAGAACATGGTAACAACTCTAAAATGACATAAGCAAGCAAAGTGTTATGATCAATTTGAAAGTTTAACTATTCTGTTCTGTGAAAGGCGCTTTACAAATAAAGCTTACTTACTTACTTACATGTTTACAATAACGTACCTTCACTCCAAGTATTTTTTGTATTGATCTTTTTACGATTATTAGATGTTTTAATTATTCAACTAAAAAAATAAACGTTTTTTAAATCTTTAAATGTAATCTTTTTGAATAAATTAAAAATGGGGGAAAAGAAGGGTTTTTCTTTCATTTTTTGAATACAAAAAAAAGAAAAAAAAAGTCTTTCTTTAGACTAAGACATTGACATGAGTAATGTTTTTTTGTTTGTTTTCTGCTCCCCACATTCTTTCATCACTTTCACTGCTCTCCTCTCACCTCTGTGTAAAAAGTCTTTGAACCTCATTAAATTGAATCAATGTGTGATCACGCTGAGTGCCGACGGCACCGATTTCTGACTATAACAATGTGTTCTTGCCAAATAAGCTCCTGCTAGTTTTCAGTCAAGATACGATCTGGATTTGAAACAAGCCTCAGACTAGACAAGACTCTTTTCTGAGCTCACAGGCGCACGTTGCCTCAAATCTAAGATATTTTTTTTTACTAAAGGACAAAGTCACAGCTCATAGCGTCTCCAGCTCCCAAATGGCTGAGAATTAGGCTTTCTAGCTAAAGAAAAGGATAAACCCCCCTTGACGCCTGAATTATTTTCAAGCAGCTTTAAAGTCTTACTTGAAGAGGTTTGACTGGAACCAACTGTTTGTCATAGAATTTAGAGTGTGTTGGCCAGTTTGGTACAGAAACCCCTTTATTGCCAATCGGACATATAATGGACCATGTTTTGAAAGTTATTACTTTATACAGTTCTCCACCGTCTGACATCTCGGCGAACAAGAGGTTACAAGAGTCCATTATAACGTAATGATGGTCATCACTCCTCCTGCACCTTCTTCTTTCTTCATACAAATAGGTGGAGACTTTTCTGTATTGATGACTCGCGGTGACAAACCTTGATATTTGACCAATCCCAGCAGAGTGGGTGTGATTATAGTATGCAAGATTTGATCTGTCATGATCCTTGTAAATTTTGTCAATTCTCTTAGTTTGCTTACAATTCTGTTTTGTTAGAAGGTGACGGGTCTTCACGCCTTAGCTGATTCGTGGTCTCAGCAGGATTAATTTAATCATCATCTTCCCTACTAAAGGAGCTTCAAGCAGGGAGAGATTGCCAGTGGATTGCATCTCCTGAACCATCTTTGTGGATATAATTTATCAAAAGAAAGTGACTTTTGGCTACTATTATGTGTTTTGAGACTGTTTCTGCATCTGGGTCCTCTGACGCTTCACCTGTGACATGATATCGGGAAAAACAAAGTTGCTGCGGCTTGAATACATTAGTTCAATGAACAGAGTTTTGTACAAACAGAAACGTACTGATGAGTACAATAGAGGTCCAACATCAATTTAAGAGGTGGGGGATGACGTTGATTTTAGAGAAATAGATGACATCAGTGTGTTCACATTCAGAAAGTGCCTGTTAATTTGCTTAAGCGACTTACCATTATAACAGACTGTAGCTTTAGGATATTCTGTAACACTTCTTAAAAAGTGATGACAAATCAAGGAGAGCGTTGATTTGTTTTGCTCCTCTTTGTTCAGGATGTGGCGCTTGTGTGTTGGATATGTGCTGACGAGTTCTCTTCATTTATCATCGCTCACAGTTACTGCAAAGAAATATGCGGCTTTACAAGAGAGACACTTCCTAAGCTTTGGAACAATCTTCCTCTCTCTTTGCGCTTGATGGAGTCTACTGACTCCTTTAAGAAACATCTTAAGACGTTTCTATTTGTTCAGGCTTTTCCTTGAATTTCTCGAACTCCTGTGTTGTTCTCTGTGTTGTCTTGATCTTTGAAGTATGTACTGTTTTGAGTATTGTTTTGATTGTTAAAGCGCTTTGTGACCCTGGTCTCGAAAAGCGCTATATAAATATATATTACTTACTTACTTACTTACACAGTGATGACACATAACACCTTTTTTCGCAGGCATGTGAGATATTAAGAGGAGATATTAAATGCCTAATTGACCAACGTCCACGTCAGCACTGATGCCTGCAGGCGTTTAGAAACTAATGGTGAAGAGGTATGTTACACCACTTGTATACATAATTATATCACATATTTAGTCTAAAAGGTGTCAAAAACAAAGGTGCATGGAAACAACTTGTTTAAATGATATCCCAGCTACACCGGGAGCCAATGAAAAGAGTGGGAAGAGCCACATGTGGTCCCAGAGCTGCAGGCTGCACACTCCTGCCACAGATGGACCACTGAGCCGTGCCTCCGGCCTGAAGCAGAAGATATTTTCTTTCAACTTTGTTGATGTTTTTAAGCGCTAAACTAACTACAGGGTGAAATAATGCCAATCTGGTCGCACATGCTGTTTTAACTTTGAACTGTGGAAAGTTCCAAACCAGGACTCACCTGTTTTAACATTTTATCACCAGCGACATGAACATGAAATACATTTCAGGTTCATATTTGTTAACATGATTTCATACATAAAACATTTGTTAGTTTCAGGCTTGGAAAAGACCGGTGTGGTGTTTTCCAGGATAATACTTAAAATGCAATTTCTAGTTGCCATAGTAACTAAGCAAGGAATTTTCGACTCCATTCTTAATTGGAGTCTTCTCTGTTAAGGATACAATCAATACCTAGTAGTAAGTGGTTATATTGTTTCCTCCACATCCCTAGCAGATGCTGTTACATGATGAATGATGCAAACATCCGTGGTGGTATTTTCTGTTGGAGAGAGGAAATGTATCCTGCATCACAGCGTAGCTGCTCTAACCTTTTATTGGCCTGCTGATTGCCTGCTAGTTTTCTCTTGTGATGTCTCTCTGGCGGCATCAGGAGGAAATGTTGCATTAGCATACTGTTACCAGTGAGACACATATCAACTGCATATTGACAGGAATGAGAGAATAAGCAAACATTTGATGCTGAATTATGATCAAACATTCTTTCTAAGGATATACTCCACAAAGTCCACAAAGAGAATACTCAACATTACCCAGAGGGGAAATTCACATCTGCTGGCTGTCCCTATGATCCCATTTACCGCGACTTTCCACTGTTGCTTTCCTTTACCTGAATGATACTGAATTAAAACTCATTTAACTAAAGATCGAATAGGATTTTGATTGCTGATCGGATAATCCAGGAGATTATTTTTATTTGTATTGTTGTTGTTTTTTGCACTGATACTTAACATTGTCGTTTGAAATAGTTTATTGCTCACAGCAGTAAACAAGATGTGCAGACAGCAACAGAAGTCTTGGGCTGTAAATACAACAGTAGGGTACTGGATAAAAAGCAAGTCAATCTGCTTTCCTTAATCGGTTGTTTAATGTTTCACTCGTAGCTTTTGTTAAGCTTGTATTTATGAAGCCACTTGATGTGTTCCAGAATGTTGTCTGCCCACAGTTTCTTGGAGGTTTTCCGAACAAGCCCATCAAGGAATGAAGTTATCAGGGTAGGTTCAATGTAAGAAAGGAATAAAAGCAGAATTAAAACAACAAATATATGCAGATGTATTTATGACTGATGCTACCTCTTGCACTAGAGATTTGACAAAAGTAAGAATTGCGTCCATCACCAGCAGTCGTAACATAAGGTTGTTAGCCTACAGACCGAGACTGTATATACTTACTTCCTGCTTAAATATTTTACGTTCAACACATCTCTCACTTGTCCCAGGAGTCTCCTGGGTTCTTGTATGGTTCCTAATAATATGTGTAAAGTATTTGATAAAGTCCCTCATTACAGTATATGCAAAAACAAAGCACATTTCAAAATCAAATATATCGTTCTCAGCGGTCTTGACTCTATGGCTCTGGTTACGGTAAATCATTCGAGCCGATGCATATGAAGTGGTCGATGCTGACATCTGATGTGATTAAGCAGAATGCCAACTGAGCAAGTGGAAGCAGGTGAATGGAGGTACAGGGTACAGCACAGCATGAACTCAAGGTTGATTTATGTATGTAGCGAAGATTCTACTTTATCTGTCTCATCAGTTGATCTCTACATTGATCCAGCTGGACAGGTTACAAAGGGATCTCCCGTGTCCCGTCAGTCAGAGATGGTTGCAGCAGACATTAGGCATTCATGTCAGTGCTACACTCATTTCAAGAAGCAGGTGAAAAAAATTAATGAACGAATACCCTGGACATCAAGATGAGCGGTTTCAAAAGGTTAAAGAACGTTTGCATGACTATTTAAGTGTAAGAATGTTAAGTTGTACCTGCTCTTATATACAGCAGTACAAAGTCATTGAATGTCTTTGCTTTTACGACCAAGTTGTTCCTCGGACAATGGCTGTAATGTTCTCAGCAGGATTAATTCAATCATTGATTATTCTGCGAGATAGATAGTGCTGAGTGGGCAGTTACAAGAAGAGTGAGATATCCTATTATCTAAATGATGTCGAAGCGAAACACACTCACTGGTCATTTGAGGGGCGGAGGTGTCTGCAGTCAGAAGAGATCAGGAGGAGAGTAGGGAATAGTGTCTCACAATACGACGAATGAAGTTTATCTATATATAAAGGAAAAAAATCACATTTGCATATCAACATCTCTTAATGGATCATGTTGATATGATGCTTGATTTAGAGCTTGATCTAGGAATATTCATTGACTCTGACCTGAACTGAATGTCAGTAAAAATGGACATCAGTGCTTGTCTTGTCTGAGTAAACTGTCCCATTCTAATATCAATATAACGGTGTTGTCTCTCTTCTACCGAGTTTTCATTGAACCTGTCCTCTCCTTCTCCATGATAAATGGTACAGCAGTCTATTCTTGAGAGACAAACACTCTGCCCAGCAGGGGGTTAAGTGGGCCGGCCAGCTGGTGGGTCAGCCCCAGCTCAGTCTCTCAGACCTGTACATTGGCAGCTCGAGCGTAAGGTCAACCCTAGTCTATGGACAGTCCTCACCCTCTGCATGGAAAGTTCCTTCGGCTGGACTCTGGTCCACGCTATGTAGTTCCCAGGGGTAAAACCAAGCGGTTCATGAATATGTTTGTATCCACAGCAATAGGTTTTTAAATGCGTGAGGTGTACGGTCACAACCTACCTCATATACTCACCAAGATTTTTTTTTTTTTTAAAGCTCCTATAGTAAGTGATTTTAATACAGCCTTCTGGCTGTGTGCATCTTGAAACTATGTTTGTTTTGATGTTCACGTGTATTTAATGTTCTCAGAATGCTGTATTGCCTTCCTTCTGCAAACAATACCTTCGGGTAAAAATAAAGTAACCTTGAACCTTGAACTTTCACCCTTGCCCATTTTATGTTGGACAAACCTGAAACCCCTCACAGCGGAAGCATCCAGGAGGTACTCTGACTAGATACCTGAGCCACTGTAGAACTCTAACTCTATTTCAACGGTCCATACCTTCCTATACCAAAGATTTCAGCAAGGGTTAACCAGTGGGAGAAGATACTCCACAGATAGATACCACAACGGCACAGATTCTGAACATAGACAGCATAAAATATGAAGGTAGTATTTGTGATTTCACTCATCAGTAAAAAAAAACTCCAAGCTCCAGTCAAGAGGAGGATTTGGGGTTTTGTCTGTTTTATGATTGAAATTATATGTAATAAATAAATGATTGGTCGATGAAACCATATCCTTGTAGTTGGGGCTGCAGCCGCGGTCAGTCAGTTCAACCACGCCCCTTTTGAAAACAAATTAATTAAATTAATTAATGAAAATATAACCATAAGGGAGGAAATGTTTTTTTGTTTCTTGTCTAAAGGTACATGTAACGCCAGTCTTTTAGCAGTCAGCCTGAAGTGAACAGTCGCTGAAGTGTTTGCATAAACTTCCCTATTTGCTACACCTCAACGCACCTTGAACATGAGAGAAACACAAATTTTGCTTCTCCATTTCCACTTGCATTTTTCTCTAATATCAATACATGGTAGGGTATGTATATATAGTATAACGATACACATCTCAAAATAACATTTCTTCAAAAGAAATATGAGACATGGTCTTAATGTGGTCAGAACCAAAAATAAATGTTTGGTAGATGCATTCAATGCAACCTTTTATTAAGCACTCTGAAATTTCAAGGTCTGTTACAATGGAAAAACATTCAAAATAAAATTGTAGCAGTTATTTAAATGCTCAAACAAAAAAACTGTTTAAGAACTATTTCAGGGGAATCCGTTTTCTAATGATACAGGAAAGAGAAAAAATCCACTACTGTAATCAATCTTCAAATGTGCTCAGAAGGACTTGGTATGTAAAGTATGAATGGATGACGACGGGATAATAAGGCACCAAAAAAACGTGAGATTCATTGTTCCTATTCAGTGAGTGTACAGGTCATTTGTCATCATTTGGACATCTACAGTCAGACCTACACCGTCCATTCACACCTTTCTACACACTTCACTGATTCAACTGCATGTTCAACAAAGAACAAGTCGGAAAATAATTTTCTTCAAAGCGAACGTTTACTCTCTTTCTCTGCATGTAAACTGGTTCAGCTCTCACCAGGAGAGCCAGAGATGGTTAAAGACCTGCTGTGTTTTCACATGGTGCCGGATGATAAATACAGTTAATGATGACGCCATTAATGAGCCGAAAGTACATATACTGTTGTTATTATGAAGGTTGAGCTAATGAATGAAAAGTTTTATGGTTACAGCTCATTGGACTCTTCTCACAGCCACAAAGCCTGATGGGAGGTAGGTGTGTGGCATCTAAGACATTCACAATATGAAAAAAATGAAATCTGAATATATCTTGATGTGAAATCATTAAACTATAAACGTCCCTACGCCTATTACTTAAGGTTTGTTCTTCTGCAGGAGAAACTGAGCATTGTTTGTTGATCTCTAAAATGTGAGACATCAGAAGGTGATGTGTATGTTCCAGATGTTCATGTATCACACCACTGATCAGATCACCATTCTGAGGATACTGTAGAAGCTCAGCAAGAAATAATTCATTTTTCAAACATTCTAGCCAGAAGGACTCTCCAATAGGAGATCTTTTTTTTTTTTTCAAACAACGCTCTTGAATTCATTTGTGTGTCTTTTTTCTTGAACAAAAGATTCAGGGGTCAAAGTTGACGCAGCGTCAACACAAGCGTTAATATGGTGCGCGTGATTCAAATCAAAACGTCACCAAGGGTAAAGTGCTGGTGCTATTTAATAATATTAATTCCAAATGTTTCCTTTGGTCTGTATCTTCAAGTGTGATTTTGCTATTTGACATTCAGAACATAGTAGCTCTTGGTATGATGTCACTTAA